>NW_006282653.1:621130-666301 GCF_000327345.1 Myotis davidii | reverse complement strand
GTTGAAATGTTTGGGGATCTATAGACTGTGAAAATAAACACCCAGATAAACATTCAAATTTGAGGTCTTGCACAGCGATAGAAACTTTGGAATATAGTCTATATTTATACAGTAAACTAGAGGCCTGGTGCATGTATTCGTGCACGGGTGGGGTCCCTCAGACTGGCAGGCGATTGAGGCCTATCTAGGGGGCCGGCCTGCTGGGGAAAGGGGCCATGGGAGGATGGCTGTGGGAGAGCACTGACCACCAGGGGGCAGCTCTTGCATTGAGCGTCTGCCTCTTGGTGGTCAATGCACATCATTGTGACTGGTTGACTGGTCATTCAGGTCATTTAGTCATAAGGTTGCTTAGGCTTTTATATATTAGTATATAGATTTGTAGCTGCTCATAATGTATAATGCAATGATTGCGTTCGAAAGCTTGTAGAGTGAAATATTGTACAGATGATTCATAGAAACATGGCTTATAATAGTACAATATTGAAAAAGACTTGAATGGCCATCCACAAAATTGTGGTATGTTCATAAAATGCAGAGTATTCAGCAATTAAAATAAATTAACTATCACAAGTATCACAAGTCTGAAGTATTAAAATTAAACTAAAAATCTTCACATTCTATATATCTAAGTTTATTTATTGGTTAGTGATTATGTAGGTTTTCATTTTTTTAAAATATATTTTATTGCTATTTTACAGAGAGGAAGGGAAAGGGATAGAGAGTTAGAGTTAGAAACATCGATGAGAGAGAAACATTGACCAGCTGCCTCCTGCACACTCCCCACTGGGGATGTGCCCGCAACCAAGGTACATGCCCTTGACCAGAATCGAACCTGGGACCTTTCAGTCCGCAGGCCGACGCTCTATCCACTGAGCCAAACCGGTTTCGGTGGTTTTCATTTTTTAATGATGCATTAAACTGTCCATTTAAGTTTTTATAATTTAAGTAAAAATATATTTTACATTTAATTATATATACACAAATAAACATACATACACAACAATAGATATGCATATTTATACAAAATATAAATAAAACTAAAAAAATACAAGAACTAGATAAATTAAATTTTTAAATGTTTCTTTTTGGCACAAAACACACATTAAATAAGAAAAATACATTATTATGATGTTGGATAGGAAGACTCTGAACATCACACACACAAAAATCTCTCCCTTTGTTAACTTATAAACTTAACCATATTCTGATAAAATATCAACAGAGATTCTTTTTTAATTATATTATTTGATTTTAAATGGCAAAAAATAAATACATAAAAATACTTATGGGGAACTCTAAAAAAAACAAAGAATAGAGAGTTGTTATTAAAACTAGTAGAAACTTAAATACATTACATAGCTAAGAAGATAAATTTTTTATATATATTTTATTGATTTTTTACAGAGAGGAAGGGAGAGGGATAGAGAGTTAGAAACGTCGATGAAAGAGAAACATCAATCAGCTGCCTCCTGCACGCCCCCAATGGGGGATGTGCCCGCAACCAAGGTACATTCCCTTGACAGGAATCGACCCTGGGACCCTTGAGTCTGCAGGCCAACACTCTATCCACTGAGCCAAACCGGTCAGGGCCATAAAAATTTTTAATAGAAAACTTTAGGAATAGAAAGCAAGAACAATGAAACCTAATAATAATCTGTAGATAGACCTATATGAATACAGGAATTTAGTACTAGTTGGCATACCAAATGAGTGCATTGGAAGTTGGGAGTACTGGATAGTTCAGAAATAGTTCACATACCATTCCGGGGGAAAAGCTGCAAACTCTGATCTATATACTTTATACTTTTACCCAAAGCAATTGTAATGGATCAAAACTGGAAGTGTTTAAAAAAAATAAAACTATCAAAGTACTAAGTGTGTGAGAGAATTATTGTAAGTATTTAGAGTAAAGAAGGTCATGTAATAAAAATTGATAAATATAGCCACTTAAAAATTTTTAAATTCTTGCCGAACCGGTTTGTTTCAGTGGATACAGCATCGGCCTTCGGGCTGAAGGGTCCCAGGTTCGATTCCAGTCAAGGGCATGTACCTTGGTTGCAGTAGGGGACATTCCTACTGGGGGGCATGCAGGAGGCACCTGATTGATCTCTCTCATCGATGTTTCTAACTCTCTATCCCTCTCCCTTCTCTGTAAAAATTCAATAAAATATATTAAAAAATAAAATAAAATAAAATTTTTAAATTCTTTATGGGAAAAAATCAAAAGCAAAGTCAAAAGACAAGTGAAAAATTGGAGCAATCTAATTTGGTCTGATATAAATGTCAAAAGGCCAATCTCCCTCAAATATGTATAGCTATTATTAATGTATAAAAAAATCAGCCCCCTGACTAAAATAAATAGTAAATACCTCAAGGTCACATAAAAATACAAATAACTCTTAGGTATTGGAAAAAATGAGCAGACTTACTCAAAAGAATATCACAAATTAATACCTCACCGATGCAAAAATGTTTCCCATCAGATTAGCAAAAGCCTAAAAGTTTAATAACACAGTGTCCTGAAGCAGGCATTTGCCCACATTATAGCCTCAAGGAAAGCAGTTTGGGAACATCTATGAAAATTGGGATGCATGTGAAAGGTGCAGAACATGCAACTCCCAAGTGTGGCACTTTGGAATATTGACTACTTTGAGCTGTGGGCCCTTACTTGCCAAACAGTAAATGCAGGGAAAGGACTTCCCTGAACCTGACTCGTCTGCCTAAAGACAGATCCTCCAAAGGAACTCAGTTGTCACCAATCCCTTTCCTGGGAGTTTCTCAACCAGGGGAAATTGACTCTTGTCACAAGAGAGGAACCAGAAGTCAGTTGACCCCACACCCAGACACACTTTGTCACAAACCATCATACTTCCCATCTGTTCTTCTAAGGGCCCATTCATCTTTCCTTGCAACCATTTAGTTACCCCTCGGACACCTATGCCTCCCTCCCCTTTCCTGATTAAGATGGGAAACACGTTGTGTTTTCCTTCCCTTTCTGTCCTGTCCTCCATGTAGCCCTCCCCCCATCCTTCTTTAACTTTATTTCCCAAAGGACTATTTAGTTGTAAAGCAAAACATGTGCAGCCCTGCTAAACCTAGTTCTCACTGCAATGTAGTTTGGGAAATTAACCCTTAGACTTGGCATGGGGTTATCTGTTATTGGTAGGTGTCATTCTTCTGTGTGGTGCTGTAATTTCTTCTCAGTAAGTATGGATGTTTTAGTGGAAGTTTAGGAAAAACAAACTTTAGGAGAAGCAAAACGTGGCATAGTCCCAAAGACATAATTTTAAAATTTCAATTACAAACCCGTGATTTAACTTTTTAAATTTCAAATGGGCCTTTAAAAACAGCTCATTTCGCCCTGTCAGAGTGGGGTGGCTCACTTGGTTGGAGTGTAACCCCTTACACCAAAAGGTTGTAGGTTCAATTTCCGGTCAAGGCACATACCTAGTTTGCCAGAACGATGTGAATCCTGGTTAGGCCGAGCACTGGAGGCAACCGGCCTGTGTTTGTCTTTTTTTTCTCTCTCTCTCCCTTCCTCTCTCTTTAAAATCAATAAAAACATATCCTCAGGTGAGGATTATAAAAATAGACAGTCACTTCTTTGAGATGACTACTAGCACTAGGTATTTGAGTTGCAAAGTACATTAATGACAATTATGTTTTGACATATTCTTATACCTTCTATTCCTACAACTGAATTGTAAAAGAAATAATGTTTAATTTAAACAAAATTAAATATTAAGAAAGCCTTAATGTTCGGTGTCTTTCAAGTATTGAAAAGTGAAGTTAAGCTATTTTAAAAATCATTTTATGTACCAATCATACCCTAACAATTTATAAATTATATTTCTTTCCCTTATCATTCTGCCTTGCACACACACACACACACACACACACACACACACACACACACAGAACCAGAGAAACACATATAGGTTTCTATATCATGAACAAAAACAGTAAGATTGTTGCAACATTAAGACACCACTGACAATAATTTAAAAAGACATTTTGCATATCCCACTATTTTATTGAAAAATTTAAGACTGTAACCTATTAAAATTATTGATTAATTTTCCTTCTGAAATTAAGCTATCAAACATCTCTGTATACTTAATATGATATTGATTTCCTTCAGAAAGATTTAAAGAAATATGATGGAACCAAAAAATCTATGAGAAACTAATTTTGTTTAGCACATTGTCTCATAACCAGGAGGGTTTTTAAATAATCCTATATAATAAAAGGCTAATATGCAAAGGCAGAATGATTGGTCGCTATGACACACACTGACCACCAGGGGCAGACACTCAACACAGGAACTGCCCCATGGTGGTCACTGCACTCCCACAGGGGGAGGCCTGCTCAGCCAGAAGCCGGGTTCCCTGCTGGCTTTGCTAAGGACCCCTCAGGGGATGTCCGCCTGCCAACTTAGAAGGTGCAGGCCAGGCTGAGAGACCCAACCCACAGTGCACGAGTGTTGTGCACTGGGCCTATAGTGTTTTATAATTTCTTAACTATATGGCTTTTATTTTATATAGATACTAGTGGCCTAGTGCACGAAATTCATCCACTCGGGGCTGGGGGAGAATCCCCCAGCCTGGCCTGTGCCCTGTCATAGTGCGGGAGCCCTGCAATCCATTGCCCCAAAGAGGTAGGCCCCGCCCACCCATCCAAGATTCCTCAATGGATTGCCCCGAAGAGGTAGGCCAGAGCCAGGGGAGGAGGCCTGCAAACACCTGGGCCGGGTGTGGCAGAGGCCTGCAGACCTCTGCATACCTGTGGACTCCTGGGCCAGCGCAGGGGGTTGGGGATATGGGCCTCACGTCCCAGGCCTGTTGCTGGGGGCAGGGACACAACCCTCATCTCTCAGGGCCAGGCAAGGGGTGGGGACGCAGCCTGCTGATCTGTCGTTATGTGACGGCATCCTGACCAATTTGCATATTATGTTATTATCAGATAGATTCTGATTATTAAGAGTTTCTTAGAATATTGTTGAACATTGGTCATAAATATATATAAAGAAAAACTTGTGTGTTTAAGAATACAGGGCATTTTAAGGCCATGTTGCCTAAAGGTTAGCATTGTTTTTACTTTACTGATGACAATGTTATGTGATTGCTCTTTTCCCTGACCAGATTCATTTTCATCATATATTTGAAGTCTATATAAAAACAATTGCCCTCTGAAAATACTTCTTAGTTCATTCAATCATGCATCCATTTATTTAATCATTCATTCTACCTTCAGAGTTGTGTTGTTGTATGCCTTCCATGCTTTGTTATCTGGGAGACAGAAGAAAACTCCACCCTACATTGGAAGTGCTTGTGGTCTCTTAGGTGGAGGCCATGAGGTTAGCGCAGGAGCTGTTCATAAATGTTTATTTACCTTCTCATCTTATGCGTCCTCTGCATCTCAGTACATTCAAACTGAGAACAAAAAATGAAAAGGATTTGGCTACTGAGAGAGTTGGGTGAAGGTCATCTCAGACAAATGGAAATCTATTTTAAAGACTGAGTTATGAAAGAGTTTAGAATTTCTTAACTGAGGAGCAACCTTAAGAATAGTCAGGGCCTGGTCATGTGTGACCTTTGGGGCAGTAGGAGGAGTTAGATCCTCAGCCTACATAATGGGAGGTATTGAAGTATTTTAAGGGGAAGCGATGAATAGGGAAGAAAATAGGGGCCATGCTTCTTTTGAATTACTCATAGCCAAGTTGCAAAGTTCGTAAATGTATCCAACTTTCAGAGAGTAGTAATGTTGATCCACCTCAGCAATGCAATAGGACTGAGACATCAAAGATGGTTTTAAATTGAGAAAATATTTATAATATACTAGAGGCCAGGTGCAGAAATACATGGATGGGTGCGGTCCCTAGGCCTGGCTGGTGATCAAAATGTGAGCAACTGTTGTGGAAGGGCAGGCGGCACTTCCCCTTGCTGCTGCTGCTGGTTGCTCTCTGTGGGGAAAGCGATGAGGGCCGGGGGCCCCCTGCCAGGCTCTCTCAGGGCCTGGGAGACAGGCAGTGGCCCTCCTGCCCCCGCCCCCACCACCGCGGCTGGTCGCCATCTACAGGGCGATCATCAGGGCAATCAGGCCTGTTCGCACCTGCCTTGGCCTGATGCCGCCTGCATACCTGCTCCACCATCCTGCCGCGGTCCCACTCTTGTCGGGGCCCATCTGGGCCAGCAGCACCTCCAGTGCTGCCAGCACCACATTGCCGACACCTGCCATGTTACATGTCGCCCCCTGGTGGTCAGCACACATCATAGAAAATGGTGGAACTCCTGGTCGAACTCCTGGTCGAATAATTTGCATATTAGGCTTTTATTATACAGGATATTAAAGGGCAGAATAGAAAATAAAATACCTATATATTTTATTTTAGGGTGTTCCAAAAATGTGCACACACTTTTAACAGCTGATAGCTCAATTTTGAAAATTAAATGCATTTAATGAACGCTGCTTTTAAAATTATTCAAAATGTGTGTATATATATTTTTTGGGACATGCTATATTATATTTTCACCAAGTAATATTTCAAAAAACTATTCAAAATACTAATTTTGATGTATTATAACAGTGTACTTTGGACAAAATGGGTATATTATGAATATTAACTGAATCAATTAAGCAATGGAAATGAGACCAGCTATTTATCATACTAAATAATGTTTAAATGTGTGTATGTGTGCAAGTGTGTGTATAGATAATAAGGGAATATTCCAAAATTTAACAATGATGGGTTTTGTATCTACATTTATGTATTTTTAAAGATTTCTAATGTCAATGCTATTTTAGATGCATAGAAACAATTACTTTTTAAAAATTATGTATCACAATATGTTTTTGTACTAATTTTTTAAGATGTGGTATATCTCTACAATTGGTATTGGTAATAGGCATGATATATCATTATGTTATGCCCTAAATTATTATTTAATTTCATTAAATTGATTTTTTTAAACATTTTAAATATAAATTTACACTATGCAATTTGATGCATAATTGGGTGAATTTAGTACTTAATTGTGCATACTTTGCTGACACAACATAAATATTAATACTAATAGATTTGATTACAAGGATTCATGCATTTGTACTGACTGATTTTCTTAAACGAGCTTGAAAAACTAATTCCAAGATACTAAGCAAAAATGACTACTTGATAAGCAAGTTTCTAAATCCTAGGTTAAATAAAGTTGAAAAAGTGTGTGTGTGTGTGTGTGTGTGTGTGTGTATGTGTGTGTGTGTGTTTTAGTGGCTCTCCAGGGATATACAGTAGAAGGTGAACCATGTAAAATATTTTTCTCAATTGTTTCAATATCATAGCTAATCAGAATATGTATCATAATCTCCTCCAAGTAGTTATCTAAGAAATATACTTTGAGAACTGTGTTCTTCTGACTTTAAGAAGTAAGTAAAGCAACACAATCTAATGATATCTTGTTGGACTGCACATCTGAAGAAACTGGGTTTAGTTCTGACACTTAAAAATGTTTAGCCTATGAGCAAGAACATTTAAATATCCAGTCCTAGGTATACTTAGCTAACAAAAAGCAACTAATAGCTTACTTATCTTGCATAGGCAGGTCTTATAAGTATATTGAAATTCTATCAAAACTGTGTTTTATTCCCAACATTTATAGAGATTTACAAAAATTTAAAATATTATTTTTAAAAAGTTATCTTAATTGTTGAAAGTATTACAAATGCCCCCCTTTATTTTTCCCCATTGACCCCTTCTACCCCACACCCTCCCCTTCTAGGCTTTCACCACATTATTATCTGTGTCCATGGGCTATGCATATATGCATATAAGTTCTCCAGTTAATCTAGCCCTGTAACTTTAATATAGTCATAATATCCTATATAATAAAACCCTAATATGCAAATCGACTGAACGGTGGAACAACCGGTGGAAGGACCGGTAGCTATGATGTCCATCAGAGGGAGGCAACCAGTGGTGACAATCGGGGAGTGGAGCCTTCCAGTGGGTGGCACCAGGCCGCCAGCCAAGGCGGGTGCCATTGGGGGCCCGCTGATCACCCCGCCTGCTGGTTGCCCTACAGATGGCCCTGATCATCGGCCAGGCCTAGGGACCCTGCCCTATATATTGGGAACAGTCTCTTAGATTTAAAATTTAAAACCTGACAAGACTACTCTAACACTGAAAAAACAGGATGATGCAGCGATGACATGCATGGATTCTGGCTTGCACATTTCGTGGTCAGCCCTGATTCTGACACATGACTGTGTGACAAAGCCAATTACTCAACTTCTCTCTGCTTCAGTTTTTCCAACCATAAGATGGGGGAAATGGTATTACTGTCTCAGAAGGATCTTGTTATGCAGTACTTTTATAACAAGAGCAAAAAAAAAGTAACTGGCCATACAACAGCAAGATGCCTTTCACCTGTATGGTCACTGATGCATGCAGCGTCCTGGATTGCAAGAGTGTGCAGGCCAGGCTGAGGGACCCTCCCCACCCCCATGCACTAATTTCATGCACCAGGCCTCTAGTTTTGACATAATGATAAAAATTGTATTGAAAACTCTATAAAACTTAGAGAGCCTATGTTTCTAATACAGCTTTTAAGAAAAGAATTAGATGTTGAAAAACTTTGATAGTCCCCTGGAAGCAAAGGATCTGTTTCCCAATATTACCTTTCCTGAGAGAAAGGAGGTCCTTGGAAGTTTAATATGTACTTTTACAACCTTTTATCCAAGTCTTTTTAGATAAGTAAATGAAATAAATGAATAAACTTAATAGATGGAACAGTTATATTATCTAAACTTTAAAACTGAAAAAGTCAGCAATTTATCACAGAGGAAATAAATACAGAAAGACATTATGTTAATTACTTTAAAAGGTTATGCCATTATAATTTATAAATGGTTAACTGCCAAAGAGCAAACTAGACATTGATGTTACTAATTCTACTTCTTCAGAAGTTATAGCATTCACCTGTAACATTCATGTGGTAAATGTGTGCTACCTTCATGGAATCTAACTTAAAGAAAAATATGGAAATCACCCTCTCTACTGGTAAAGCAATGCCAAAAATAAAGATGACTTCTCTTTTTTCTTAAAAGGGAAATAGAATGTCAAACATTATATTTTTAATACATATATTGGCATATTATCAAATAGTCTTCGGATTTATCTCAATCAATTATTATAATAAAAACGTTTTATGACTTACTTTTTTCTCTACATATAGTGGGAGGTCACTGACATTTCAGTCCCTGTCTTCTGTAGTTAAATATCAACTAGATATTTACTGAGAATAATTAGAAATAAAGGAAGAATCATGTTCAAAGATCTACAATCTAGTATCAATTACTCCTGGCACTTTTATACATTGGCTTCTGATCATTTTATATCACTTCTACTCTGAAGTATGAATATTTATTTTGTAGCATATTAGAACACGAGGATCAACTTTCTATCTCATTTGACCATATTTTGTCTATGATGATTAGTTTCATTTTATTTAAAACTGTGATTATGAAATTTTATTATCACACCTAATATTATTATAGCAATTATGTTTGCATTTAACTATAATTATATCCATCATCTTGTATCTATAGTTATAAGATGTAATACTTTCAATAATAAAGAATTAATAAAAATAAATAATAAATAAAATAAAATAAAAATTTAAATATTTCATAATAGAAAATGTAATGTATGATATCTTTCTCTATATTTTTGTTAATGATCAAATTATAAAACCAGTTGATTTACTTATTAAATGTTTGTTTGCTAGGTAATCAGAGTAAGGAGAGACTTATATTGTAACCTCAAAATCTAGTCAACAATGTTATGAGTGTGCTCATGTTAAAAAGAGTTCATACATGATTAGGAGAGAAAAACAGAACAACTGGAAGTGACTTCAGAGGCGATTTTACTTGGTCTAACACAGGACTGAGTATGAAACTATATTGGTCGGAGGTCAAAGAATGTTGGTAGATGGAGGAAAGAGCTAGGGATCAATTAGGAGATCACACGTCATTAAACCTATGCTTTGAGTTTTTCATCTTCACTGAAAAACGAATTTAGTTATTACTTCTGACCTTGAGGTTATAGTGTGCCAATGATTTCCATTCATTCACTTTATGCAATTTATTATGATTGACTGTATAATAGGACAGTTAGATTTTCAACTATGAACAGTTCTAAATGGTTGTTACCCCTTCAAAAAGTTCTAAAAAATTATAAAATTCACAAATGTGACTATACTTGAGATTAAGTGAATGCAAATCCGGATTAGTGTAAAATTAAGATGATGTGGCATACTGATACAAGAATAAATACACTGTATATTAATGTCAATTATTAGTGCTATCTAAAAGTTATCATTGCAGTATGTTTTTACTGTCTGCACTTACACATTTAAAAATAGGAAATGCTTATTCAATAAAAATCAGAAATACCCTGTAGTCACTAATACTGATTAATTTATTTCCTTCACTGAAGCCATCTGGGGTTTTTCAGAAATCTGTTATCATTCTGAAATTCCTTATGCTAAAACAAACACAGTTCATAGAGCAAATAGTTGAATAGCAAGTTAAATGTCCTTAAAGTATAAAGGTGCTAGACAATTTATGCCTTAGGAAACCCTCTGATTACAACTGATACAAGTTTGAAAAATAACCAGACTTTAATAGACTAATTGTGAAAGATTAGTCCATTTATCTGAGCTTGTTAAACACTGCAGTAGACTGGAACCAATTAAATAAATAACTCTAATTCTATATTATTAACTTCAAAAGTCCCTCATTCCCATCATTGCCGTGCTATGATAGGTAATTTTTTTTCAAAGTACATTTCTTTTCACTCACAAAGGCAAGTGTAACTTGGCACATTTTTGAGTGAGTCTACATATATCACACTAAATATGGCCAATTGAATTTGCCTGATTAGCCCTACGTATAAACAGACTAAAATGTCAAATTAAAGTTTTGATTTTTAAGTACATGTAAAACTGCACCCTGATAAACAGTTATCTCAATGTATTTAATTCATTGTGTCCATATAAATGGAATCTATTTCTGGTTCTTAAAGATGATCTTCTTTAATCTGCAATTAATAATTTAATTGAAAATATGTTCACGATCTCATCAGCACAAAATTCAATATGAACTCAAAGTTTTAAAGTAGTGCAGGAAATAAAAATTAAAAGGAGCCTTATTCAGATACTTAATACTGCTGCTTAGAATAGGTGTCACACCAATGTGATGCTTAATTTTTATGTCCACTGTTCCATAAACAAAAATATAAACTTTAATATATTTATCTCAAAATTAAATAGAAATTCAGAGGCTATATTTCTTACTTAAATTTTCTCTGTTCTATATTGGGTAAGCCAGAAAACAGTAAATAAATGTAACATGTTAAAATGGCATTTTAAATAAAATGATCTACAAGTAAAAAAGATTTAGTATTCAAATGGCATGATTAGAAATTAAATATTAACACAAATACTCTGTATAAGTGAAGAAATGTAGCAACTGAAATGCTCCCAGTATTGAATTGAAAGGGGAATTTCGATATTTGTTGCCTAGATTTTTCAAAACTTGGTCTCTCTTTTACTCTTTCATCTATCTACCTCACAAGTTCATAAATATGGGTTGCATAGCTGCATTTTTAAAGGCTACTGGAATTGGTGATAAATAATATACTTCAATTGAAATTCTTCCTTCTCAGGAATTGTTTGCAAATCAAAAATTAAAAGAAAAGTTTTGGGTTATTGTAGCTAAAAACAGGAGCACTTTCTGATACTATCATCATCTCTATCGGTCAACATGAATTATGTTCTAAGGCCAACTGTAATAATATTAAATCATGTTCATCCACATGTCAATTATTAGTGCTCTCCAAAGGTTATCATAAATTCACTGAAACTTGCTTCAAGGATCCTGTATTTTTTTATACAGAAAACTTTGTTTAATAATAATGAGAAAAGGTTTCAACCAGAAGGCAAAATTATCCTCTTTGTTGAGAAAAGGTTAACTGTTAAATTCTTATTTTTGAACAAGGCTGATGAAATCCTGAAGAACTCAGAGGAACTCTCCAGGTCCTGATGTCTCAAGTTTTGTACCCAGAGCTTCAAAGGTCATGTAAATTGTTCCCTTTACTTCCCCCCCCCCCCCCCCCCGCCACTGGTCTCCTGGAAGCAGGCAGAATGACATTTCATGGAGACTTTCAAAAATGTATATCTGGTTGGCAACCTTTTCATTCTAACCAAAATCAGCACCAACAAGTATTCAATAATTTTTTAAAAGAACTGGTGAGTGAATTTTAATATGCTGGCCAGAGGTCTAATATTTTACCATTAAGCAAAATATGTTCTCATCAGTTGACAACTTTGATTTAAAAAACAGACAAATATATTTGTTTTTAAGTGGAAGATAATTTCCTTCTTTGGAAGATGAGATGAGTAGAAAAAATAGGATTTCAGGACAAAAGTAAAGATATCATTTAGATCTTGGGGAAAGCATTATTTTGAAAGTTGCCACCTCTTAAAGCAAGAAGGGTACCTGCTAAGATGAGGGTTAATGGGTACTGTAGATAAGACGTCTTAAGACTAAGTCCACGATTACTTTGGTTAATGTCCTCATGTTTGCTTGGAGAAAAGAACCAGACACTAATTCATGGCCTACGATTTATCCATTATCCCCTGTACCAACCCATTTACCCCTAATCATAGATGGGCAGTTTTATCTAATTAACCCTCTGTTCACATGCTAGAGGGAGCACTCCAGACATGGGAGGGAGGGGCTGGCGTGGTTTATTGACAGTAATTGATGGCAGAGACTCCCTGGGAAACAGATCAGCTTTCAGTCCACTGTGCAAACTCTTGTGTTTTAAATATTTATATTTTTTTAAATGTCAGAACTATTGTTTATAGTCAATTGCTGTTGCATTATTAGACTAGGCTTTGTGAAATAAACTACTTGGGAAATGCATATAAATTCAATAACTTATACAATAAAACTTGCCTTGAATTAATTTAATAGTTGCTGTTTTTGTTTCTCTGTGACCATGAATGTGTATTTAGAATCCAGGGCTAAACTGTCAGTACTTTAATCTGTGTTTTATATTTAGTTTCTAATCAACTTTCTTGTAAATAGGACCATTTTCTCCACTACTGTTTCCTTTATTTACTTTTAAACAAATACATTTCTAATAAGCTTTGTTTTAATTTTGTAGTTGTCTTCTTTTATTTTTTGTATTTTTTGAAATACTAACAGAATTTTCTCCTACTGAGAAGTAAGCAAAGTGATGCATATTTCAGCTGGAAGACAAAAATGATCCTATATGTTGAGTTTATGAATGTAAAATCATAATAATAAATATTTATATATTAGCATATCATTAGTTATCATCTTCAATTCTATATTAAGTTTACATATTATTTATATAATATTATATCTGAATCATATAGAATAAAGATTAGAATTCTAATATAGTTAACTTTTCACATTTACTAGTAAACTTTGGAACAAATAAAAAGCTTTTTCACTTGATGTAATACCCCTGAATTCAAATTATTACTAATGATCGTATGTGATTTTTATCCAGATTGGTGTTAAATAAAATTTAAGCTAAACTTATTTTTATTTTCATAAATTATTGTATTTATTGATTTAATTATTCAGCATCTAAATAAAAAAGTTATAGTCTATAGGTTTTTACCTTCCTGTCAAGAAAGAAAAAATATTTATTCACTAAATTCCTTCAAATTCAGCTTTTTATCTACTAAATGCACATAGTAATCCCCACTAAGTTTTTAACAAGCTATAAATATGACATGTATATAAATGAAGGTATACCACAAGATGAAAATCATTTTTCTGCTTTGGGTATATTCTTACTGATGGGTGGATTATGTTATTACTGGAACAGAAATATCCCTTTCTGCATCCATGAATTTCTCTTCCGGGCAGATAATCACTCCTAGTACAGTGTTAACTGTTCCTATTAATATCACTTCACTTCATGTCAGTGCTCTTTCTAAGAGATCTTACCATTTTTTTACATCCAGAATTATCTGCCCTAACCGGTTTGGCTCCGAGGATAGAGTTTCGGCCTGCAGACTGAAGGGTCCTGGGTTCAATTCTGGTCAAGTGCATGTACCTTGGTTGAGGGCACATCCCCAGTAGGGGGTGTGCAGGAGGCAGCTGATCGATGTTTCTCTCTCATCGATGTTTCTAACTCTTTATCCCTCTCCCTTCCTCTCTATAAAAAAATCAATAAAATATATTAAAAAATAAATAAATCCAGAATTTTCCTTTAAAAGCACTCAAAGGCATTTGAGGAAACTGCCTGTAAGATTGTTGCTCAAAATCACGTTTACTAAAACACAAATATATAATTATTTTTAAAGAAAGAAAAATGTGAGAAACTATTTTTTTGGGTGGAAAGCTATAATCATCGCTGTCCTTATACTTGTTCAGTAGACTTCTAATTCAGAGACTAAGCCAAAGTATTAGCAGGACAGAAAAATATCTGAGACAAAAGCTGACAAGATAAAACATGAACATTATTGTATACTAGTTTTCTAGTATAGGTGTTAGTACAGGTGTATTCAAAGTAGGTTTACAGTTGTCTGTATGGAAAATAATACAATCATTTATAATAATAAAAGTGTAAGTGGCTAATTAGACTGGACAGCCGAGTGACCTTCCAGACGACCTACCGCATGAAGCTGGGGTATGAGTGCCAAGCCCCTTGCACAAATTGCATGCATTGGGCCTATAGTTAATAAATACAAATACAAGAATAAACTCCATGTTTCATGTACTCACAACTGTAAACATTCTTTTTCCAACCCTTGTATATACTATCTATCCAACCACTTATTCAGCTATGCATTCAAATTAAGAGAACCATAGTGTTATAAATGAAGAACATATATTCAATTATTATTAATCACAAGCACTACTTATCATGAAAACATGCCAAATTTTACAGACTTTTCTCTTAGGATAAGTATAAAACATAGCAGATCTTTAAGTTTCCTTTAAGTAACAATGAACATTTAATAAAAAATATAACTAAAATAGCTAACAATTATTTTCTTCTCAAGTACACTTCTAATGATTTTCACTATGCCCTCACAAGCCTCAGAAGTAATTATTCTTATTCACATTTTCAGATGAGAAAACTGAGGCATAAAAAGGTCACAAACTTGTTGATTTATTTTTTAATCAACCTGAAAGTTTACACCACTCAATCATCACTAAGTATTTTTAAATGACTTCAGTGTTACTTAAGATGTTTTGTAACAAACTAGAGAGGTAAGTGACTAGACCAAGTTGCTTTAACTTCACTTAGATTTTATAAAATAAAAGCCTAAAAGATGAAGCTCATATAAAATTGTGATGACAACGTTCTGTTAAAAATATAACTTCTTAAGGGGAAGCAAGTACTTGTGTAAAATGTGTATTTTAGCATGCCCGTAGAAAACCATAGTTTTAAAATAGCAGATAATTTAGCTGATAAATGTCCCTCCTCTTTTGAGAAAATTAATGAAAAAATCTAAAGAGGGGAAATTCCCCAACAAGAAAAATTATCCTTATTAAAGTTTCCTTTCATTGCTGTATTTGATGTCTTTAGAAGTTAATATTCATAATGAAAGAATTAGAGTATTATAGAATTTTTGAGAAGATAATTTTCTAAAGCTGGAAGATAACAAGGAAATTATTATAATCTGGATTGTCATCATTATCAAAATCATAAGTGGAATAACAGGGTGATTTCAAAAAAATGAAAGAGGATGATAGGTGTCCTATAGAAATTTACGTACTAAAATTCACATTCTGGTTGTTGAATACATGTATTATGAAATGTATGAAAGGCGTCTTCCTGCTGTCAAGCTAAAGCAGGAAGAAAACAGAAATCTACAAGTTCTAAAGTTACATCTTGAGCTGTACATATACTCAAACATTTTTCCTTAATGCTTAACATTGGTATCATGGTATCCGTGCCCTTTAGAAAGGTCCTGATGAGAATGCTGTTTTGGGCGTGTGTGCCTGTGCCTGTGTGTGTGTGTGCGTGCACAATTGTTTGTTTTGCTTTTCTGTCTTTTTTTTTTTTATTTCATCTCAATGAAATAAAAGCTGCTAATTGCTTTAAAGTTTCTCTCTCCTGAGACAGCACTATTGTTTCTTATTTATTCTTCAAATATCTTCTCCATTTTTATCCAGTTTTCCACAAACAGAATCCCAGTCTGTGTTAATTTCCCCTGTAAAAATCTGAGAATATTATACACCCTTTTCTCCATCTTGTTTTTCCCCCTATTGATATGTCATAGAGATCATTCTACACCAGTGCACAAAGAGCTGGCTAATTGTGTCTAAAGGCTGAGTATAATTGTGTAGCTGTATTATGATTTATATAACTAGCCGGACATTGATAGCCTTTAGATGTTTTCAGTCTTGTACTGTTTCAAACTGTTGCCATGAATGACCTGTGTACAATGATTTACTTGTAAGACAAATACATTTAATAAAATGGAATTGCTAGATCAAAGATTGTGTGCATTTTAAACAAATACTTGTAAACTATATTAGAAAAATGTAGAACACATACACAAAATGAATATATGTGTGTGTATATATATATATGTGTATATATATATATATATATGTATTTAAATTGTTCTTTGCAGATGTTCCAGTTATCTAACCATCACTAAAATATTAGAAATCCTCACCAATACAATATATTGTAATTTTTTTTCACTTTTGCCAATATTTGCTAAATTTAATTTACATTTATCTTATTATGGATGAGGTAGACTATCTTTGCATATAGTTAAAGTATATTTATTTTCTGGAAATTGTCTTTGGATATTCTTTGTTAATTTTTCTTTTGCATTTCAATTTAATGCTAATGGATTTGTAGAAGCTACTTCTGTACAAGAAAATTTCCCTTTTAATGTAATATGAATTGCAAATATCAACCTCACTGTCAAAAATTGAATTATTAAGCACAACTTTTTATTTCTCTTTGATAGCACAATGCATCAAAGTCTTGGCCTTGCTGTATTATGAGACAGTGTACTTCTCCACCCCTTGATTTTGTCCTCATCAACATGAGGACATGTTGTTTTGGCCAAGTAGGATATCATAGATATGACAGGAGTGGAGAATTTAAATTGGCTTAAATATTGGTCTTAAATGTTGGCATTTTGTGATCCACAATCAGAGGAGGCTCCCTCCAGTTAATATTGCTCTTTTGCTTGGTCATCACAATGGGCACATGCAAAGGCCTGAGTTACAATAGAGCCGAGCTGGTACTACAAGCGGAAGCAGAGTCCCCCAGCAACCCAGTCTGGATTTGGCTCTTCCAGTTGCAATGAGCATGAATCCTTATTGCAGCGACCTCTGAGATTTGGGAGTATTTGTAGCACAGCAATGGCTGACACAAATATCAGATGGTCAATTGTCTTTAATTGTCATGCTCTTATAAAAATCTTCAATATTATCACTTACATAGCTTGAATTTACTAATCCTTTTAATGTATACCTTCTGGGCTATGTATACTGTTGAAAGAAAGGCCTAACCACTGAAAATGTGAATTAAAATGAGCTACTCTATGATTATTTTATGCACTTTATTGGTGCTTTTTTTCATTTAATTATTTAGTAACGTTAGAATTTCTCTTAATACAAATTGTAGAGTAGGAATTAAAATATGTTTTCAATTCAAATTTCACCATGCTATTTATTTAATAAATTATGTTTTCTCTGTTGACTTGAAATATCTTCTTCAAATATAATGTATTTACCAATGTTTTATGGTTTATTTCTGAAATGTCTTAAATATATATATGTGTATGGGGGGGGTACATGTGTGTATGAACATATATTCATTTAGACATCACCAACACTTTTTACTCATTAAAGTTTATCAGATTAATTTTTCTTCTCATCCTTCATATATATATATATATAATTTTTTTCCAAGAACACCAAAACAATAATGTTGTGGGTAGAAAACAAGCTCTTCCATGGCATCCCAAGGAAAGAATTCCAAGGAACCCCCAAAGGAGAATTTGATGTGGCAAAATGATTTATTTGTGATGGTTGCCTCTGTCCCTGGGATTCCAATGTCCCATCTCTGTCTGTCCTGCCGTGGATAAAAGTACAACCGTGTCTTCAACAAGGCCAACATAAAGGTCAGTGCCCAGCGTTTTCACTTCATTGTCCTTGGGAGCCCACAGAGTCTGCTGTGGCCCTAACAGCCCACTATAACCTGGGAAAATATTATTGGCTAGGGGCTGGCCCAAAGCAAGCCTGTGAAATCTTAGGAAGTTAATTAATTATTCTGAAAAAGCTCCTGGTTAAAACCCAGGAGAACAAATGCTTTCTCTCTGGGTGATACCCTCCGGTGAGAATTAACACAAAATAAATAAATGAAATAAAAAGAAAGAAATCAACTAATGGTTTCCAAATTTTTGAAATTAACTTTTATAAGGAAATTAATACACAATCTTGAGTGTTCAAGAAATAATTATTTTAGAGCATTGAAATTGTAAAAGCATTCTTATCAAATCATTGCAGGTCTTTGTTTTTATTTTGCTAAGACTTATTCTTTTTCCAATTCTGGCTAAGAGGGGTGATTTGTCATTTTCAGTCTAGAAAAAATAGGCACCAGTCTACAGTGACATACAACCAATGGAACTGTGCTGTGCCTCACTCTGAAAATGAGGACAAATTGATTTGGTAAGTATTGTAAAGTGAAAAAAATATTTGAGATAATTTGATGATAATATTCTTTATCATTTAGACTGTTAAAGTCACAATTAATTTGTAATTATGAGCTCTTAGTGTATATGTGTGCATATATATAGAGCTTTTTAGAAAAACATAAATATTTTAACTTTCAGGAAAATAAAACATACAACTATACATGTTTATTCAATTTACAAAATTATGACATATATACTTTTAATGCACTGGAGTCCACAATATAAAGAGAAGCTGCTTAGGTCAATCAAAGCCTTCAATTCTAAGCTTGGTGCTCCTACCTTAATGTCAGGAGGAGGGACGATGGAAAATGGTGGTAGTAACAAGTAATGTTGAAGTTATTCCTCAAAAACTAGAATAGCAAAACCAACTCCTCAAGAAGACATCTACTACAAAAAATTGTGAAATAAGAGCAGGTGACACAAATCCCTGACAGCACAAGACTTGAATGGTATCAGCAGCCAAATGTTTCCAAACAACTCAAATAAATTAAGAACATATAAGAGGAATACAATGATAGCATCAATCTAAATTTTAAAACATTCAGAAATGAAATAATAACCCACAAAATAATCAAATAAATGAATACAATATTTCAAAAATAAATATTACCCTAGATGCTGTGTAGATAAGCAGAATAAGCAAAGGGGAAAGTTTAAAAAAATAAGGAGATAAAATGGAATCAAGAAAAAAAAAATGACTGTGTGGAGTAATATCCAATAGCTCTATTATATATGAACTCAAAGGAAACCAAAGCAATGAAACAAAAACTGTTGACGGGAAAGTAAGAGAGGGTGGGAGTAAGGGGGAGAGACCAACCAAAGGACTTGTGTGCATGCATACAATGGACACAGACAACAGTGAGGTTATGTGGGGGGGGGAGGGTTGAGGGGATAAGGACAGATATGTAATACCTTAATCAATAAAGAAATTAAAAAAAACTGTTGACTTTAAAAAATTCCTCAAAAGCATTACATTCTATTAGCAAAATTCCACACAGCTAACAGCAATGTGTTAACCAATACTTTTCCCATATGTCGAACATTTTCATAAAAAAGGTCTATTATAAAATAACAAAATAATATTAATTTTATAATTTTAGCTGTTTCAAATACCTCAGCTTGGTATACTTGATATGTATGACCTTTTCCTCAAGAAGGATCTTATAGTATCCTTCCTTTTCCTTCCAAATAGTCTTAACTCACATTACATTAATTGCAAAATAATGATCCTTCTTCTTTTACCAGGTTTGGGGCACTTACCTCCTTTGAATTTTTGTTTTCCTTTATAAGCCTGTATTCTCCCAGGATCCTCCAAGCTTTAATCAAATCACTCAATCAATAAACATATACTGAGCTCCCTCGGTGTTCTTGATATGGCAATGAGAAAGATGCAGAGTCTAGCTTATCAGTCTCACATCTAATAGTGATGCGTTTTAATTTTTAACTGACTATAAATATTTGTGTCTTTCCAAACATTATGAGTTTCTCAAATGTGTCTGAGATGACCTGCCATTGAAGCCAAAGCTACTTCTATTTGAAACATTCTGCAGTATGACAGAGAGACCAGGTTTTGGTTTAAAAAACACTCAGGCTTAAACCTCATCTCTGGCTCATGCTAAATATATAACTGTAAGGATGGAACTTATCTTTCTAAGCCTCATTTCCTCAGCGGTAAGATGGGTTTAATGATATTTTACTCCATGGGTTTATTGTGAGGATTAATGAGGCAACGTATGACAGTGCTTTGTAAACATGAAGCGCCATACAGTTTTCAGGTTTCATGACTACTGAGAAGGCCCACATCAAACTCAATGTGTCTAGTATGGAATGCATTTAACAGTCATTCAAAAAGCATTTAGAGCCCTAGCCGGTTTGGCTCAGTGGACAGAGCATCAGCCTGAGACCGAAGGGTCCTGGGTTTGATTCTGGTCAAGGGCACCTACCTTGGTTGCAGGGTCCTCCCTGGCCCAGACCCTGGTCAGGCTCCTGCAGGAGGCAGCCAATCAATGTGTTTCTCTCACATCGATGTTTCTCTCTGCCTTTCCCTCTCTCCTCCACTCTCTCTAAAAATCAATGGGAAAATATCCTTGGATGAGGATTTTTAAAAAAAGCATTTACAAAATACCTGCTGGCCACCAGGGCACATTTCCTTATGACTACCTCAGTGCTTCTTTCCTATTTTTATCAAAAATGCTTGTAAATATTCAGTTTCACTTTAAATCATCACACCTTTGTAATTATCAATACCCAGGCAATTTCTTTCTGGCTTTCCAATCTTTTCTTTTTATTTTCTGACATCTCCTCAATCATTTACTTTCTTATTCCTATATCCTTTTAAGGAAACCACAAAACATATGACTTCAATATTACCGTGCACAATTATGTTTTCAAATTGCCCCATTATGTTCAAAATTAAGCAAACACGTTTTAATTATCTATTTCTACCACAAAACAAAAAAACTAACAGTTGCAAAGTGACTAACTATGAAATATTTAAGGAAAATAGACAATAGAACAAACTTAAGGAGTACTCTTAATGTCAAAACTATTATGGCACAATGAAAACACTGCGACTAGGAATGTTATTTTAATCCCAAGGTAAAAAATGATGCCATATTTTTAAGATAGTTATGACTAGTGGATTTGTTACCTTGCTGAGTCTCCATCTGGACACTCCATGGCACATGGCCATCGGGCATTATAATTTTGTGAAAAGTTATCAAGGGATTGTGGTATCTCCTTGGCATTCCTAACTATACATTTTAAGCTCAATTTAATAAATTAGTCAAACATAATATTGGATCAAAATTTAAAAAAAACAGATTGACTTATCTAGCTAATCACTTGTTTGGTTTAAGTAATTAATATAATTAATTTAAAAATGCTTACAATTTTATGAAAAGCAATTTTCGTTTTACTACAGTTATGTGTGTATTCCACAAGTTCCAGCATGGTGTGGCATGCTACAAACACACTTATGATTCTCTTTAACCAGAATATTTGCTAAATAATTTTGTGGGACATTCAACACAAGCGTTCTAGCAATAATTTATTTATATGTTAAGCCAAATATTTTCACAGAGTTGTTTTAAATCATTTTTTTCCTGGAGCTGAATCGCAAAACTTACATTTTCAAATGTGACTTCTATTTTTACAAAAAAAAAAAAGGTTCCAAACAGGTGTTACAAAATTAATTTTCACTTGAATAATTACACTTTATTTTTAGAACTGTGATTACTCAAAGCTTAAGGGATTTAAAGTATCATAGTAAAGGGAAGTTTATTTTGTGTTTAACCGTTGTGAATTGTATTTCTCCATTAGAGTTTAAAAACTATATTAAAACATTGAATTTCCCCCAGCTGTTTAGATCTAATTAAATTGAAAACAATGTGGGGTGAAGAAAATTAAAACCATCCCACCACACCACCAATAGGAACCACAAAATTGGAATACGGCCCCTCTAGTTATCCAGTATTGAATAAGATGGATGAGACACTTAACCTACTGTCTCCTTGCGTTTCATTTCCCCTAAAATTCAGAAAAGTCAGATTATGAGATTCTCTAATGTTGCTTTCACTGCCTCTGTTACCATCTCATCATAATACTCAGGTCTCTACAAATACTTTCTTACCTCCCCTGGTTATGTGAAAGTTAATTCTTCAGATGCAAAAGTATCGGTTACTTTAATTTTATTTTTTTTAATATATTTTTTATTGATTTCAGAGAAGAAGGAAAGGAAGAGAGAGACAAAAACATCAAAGATGAGAGATAATCATTGAATGACTGCCTCCTGTACCCCACACTGGGGAATGAGCCTGCAACCTGAGCATGTGCCCTGACCAGGATTCAAACCTGCGACCTCCAGATTCACAGGTCGATGTTAAACCACTGAGCCACATCGACTCAGCCAAACATAATTTTTAGAATGACTCCGTATTTGAAAGATGATATATTTGGATGCAGTAAAGAAAACACAAAATGTATACTCTCATCTTTTGCTAGTGGATATTCTTAGGAGTACCAGACAGTTCTTGAGAAAATACTGGGCTAGACAGAAAAAAATTTTGGAATTATAAACATCAAAATGGGTTGAAAATAAAAGTTAGGATGAGTTTACCACAGGAGTGTAGAGAAGTACACTAAGAAACCAGGGACTATGCATAATGGATGGAAACAGAAAATAGTGCAGTGAAGGCTTTGAGGTGGGGTTTAAAGGGGGAAAAGAAGACATCTGTTATACTTTAAACAATAAAGATAAATTTAAAAAAGAAAAAAAGAAACGAGGGGCTAAATCCTCTGTCCAATGTAACTATAAATTAAGCGGGAAGAAAAACAGGTAAAAATGGTGCCTTGGAATCCAAGTGAAAAAAAGTGTGCTTATAAAAGAGGAACTGCTTGACTGAGGCAAGTACTATTAATAGTAAGTTAAGTTAAAGACTAAAACTATACAATTGTCTTACTTGAGATTAAAGAAACAACCACCTCACTTACTGCACGTAATTACAAGAATGTGATTAACATAATATAAATATCTAGCTCTGTATTAAAATAAGAGATACTATTAACAGATAGAATTTGGCAAAGAAATGCAAAGCATGTTTTCATGCTCAGAAAAACAATAACTATTACATTAGAAAGTCAGATGAGAAAAGTTATATCATCATTTTTAAGAAACCTTGGAAGACATTCATGAAATTCTTCAGTAGGTTGTGTGGAAAGTCTATTTCTTCACCTAATAAATAATATATATGGGTGTACATACAGGGGGTGATTCTGATTTTTGACTTACAATTGTTTGAATTTGCAAAGATTTAAAGTTAATTTCTCCCTAAAGAAGGCATGCTTATATAAGGGAACACCTATTGTTTGGTTTTGTTTTGGTTTGTTTTTATTGTTGTTGTTGTTTTTTTGCAAACCATTTCTTTGTCACATATTATATATGGTGACTGCTAAACTTCTTGGATCTAGATGTTTGTACTGAAGTAGGTATTCTATTATGTCACAATCCCATCTACTCTATAGTTGATTAGTACAGAGGAGATACAGGCTGAGTATTTGGAATATGTACCCAGGATTTTTAAACAGTACCTTTCTGACTGAATGAAACTGGAGACATGTAAATACTGTACCTATTAGTAACCAATTTTGTCTTATAAACAAAGAAGAAAAATCGTATTGCCAATGAAGAAGGAGAATACAGGCCTGAAGAGATATATAGGAAGAAAAACAAAATTAGGCAAGAGGTAAAGTGAGAGAAACTTTTAGATTCACACTAATATTTTAATCCTTTTATTCTAGTCAAATTTTGGCACTTATAATGTATTCCTTTTATTACTGAAATCCACACATGCAAAACATTGTTACTTAAAGCTCAATCATAGGTAATATGATAATTCCCATATTTTTTCTCTAGAGTCACAAAAAAAACCTTGGAAGATGGATCTTTTGAATTTTCAAAGATTTAAAAGCTGTGGGGTTTTTTTGTTGTTGTTTGTTTTTTAAGGAAGGTTCCATCTGCCACTCAAGACAAAATATTTCTCTTGGGTTCACTGAGTTTCATTTAGGCATTCTTTCTAACAATTTGAATTCCAAACAGGCAACCAATAGCTGGTACATTTTGAAATAATGGAGCAGAGATAGGAGTAAATATCCAAACACACAAATAATGTATGGATATATTTATTTACAAAACACAGACTCCTCAGAGCATTATTAAATCTGTTAAGCAATAAAAATTATAATGATGAAGATCATTCTAAAATATATTTAAACTTCTTCTTTTCCTTATTTCACAGTAATATTTTCTGATGTGAGTTTTAAAGTTATGATTGCTTGTAACCAAATGATTCATACAAAAAGAGAAACTAAGGATTCCACAGAGTCCTTTGTACACAGTAATAGTGAAAACACCTTTTAAGTTATGAAAGTCAGGGCTCAATAGTCTGTGCTCCTGGCTTAGAGTAACAAGACACAGCTAACATTACCATGACTATCTTATCGATATCTTCAAATAGTGTTGTGAGAGTGCTGAAAAATGAAACAAGTTTTCAACTGATAAAAATGATTAGCCCTGCCCAGGTGTCTCAGATGGTTGGAGCATTGTATTTACCAAAAGGTTGTGGGTTCAATTCTTATTCAGGGTACATGACTAGGCTACAGGTTTGATATTCCGTAGGGGTACATAAGGGAGGCAATTGATGGATGTTTCTTTCTCACATCAATGTTTCTCTCTATCTCTCTCCCCCTTCCTTTCTCTAAATATATTCTTGGGTGAGGACTGAGGAAAAAAAGATTAAAGTGTCAGAACAATTGTGTTATGACATAAAAAACAAGAATTAGATCAGCTAAAATAATTGCATATTGAAGCATTTTTTATCACAACCAGTATTTTTCTTAGCATATGATGCCTTTCATGTATTTTTAAATTTTGTTTTCCAAGTAATGAACCATGAACATCTGTATTAATTTTAAGCACAACTTATGCGTGCAGCCTAATGTGTTATTAAAATGATTAGTTTTGTTATAAAAATGAATTTAATACACATTGAAGTAATTTTAAAAACAGAAACAAACAAAATCTCAATATTACACTATAAGACTCCACTACTACCATTGGTCTTCTAGGTTTCTTCCCTACATATTTGTATTTTTATGTGACAGATATTAGCTCACGTACACAATTTTGTCAACATTTATTTTCTATGTGGATTTGAATGGCAATAGTATAACGTTATCAATGATAACAAAATGATAAAATAGCTATGTTGTAAATAAAATGTTAGAATGCAAATAAGACTTTATACTGATTTTGCAATTAAGTCTATTTTTTGCTAGGGTCCAACCCCAGCAGGTCCAGGGGTCCCCAAAGGTGTGGACGGAGTCAGCGAAGAAGGAATGACACGGAGGCAGTGTTCAGTTGATCAGCATAGTTGGGTTTTCCAGCCAGGTTCTGTTGATCAGCATAGAGAGGTTCTCCTGCCAGGTTCTATCCAGGTTCTCCAGCCAGGTTCAGTCACCAGGTTCTAGTCAGGTTCTCTTGCCATGTTCTATCCAGGTTCTGTAGCCAGGTTCTGTCTCTAGGTTCTTCAGCCAGGTTCTCTCGCTAAGTTCTGTCTCCAGGATCTGTTGCCAGTTTCTGTCCAGGATCTTTGGCCATGTTCTGTCTCTAGTTTCTGTCTCTAGGTTCTGTGTCTCGGCACTTAGTTAAGAGGTTTTATTCCCTCCCTAACTTCAGGGGAAAATCCCTACCTGGGGAAACAACCTTTCTCAGAGAGGTGACCTTGGTTAAAACACAGCGCCAAGAAAGTGAGCAAACATATTAAGAACAGTATGCCATATATGCCAGGTCCCTTGAAACAGCAAGGATGGACTGGCTCCCGGCAATTTTTATTATGCATGAATATATGACCAAATAAGAGAACCAGTAAACTATTGTCCAGAAGAAAAACTGGCTTTCTTTCTTTTTTTTTTTTTTTTGTAAATAAAGTTTTATTGCAGCACTGCCACATTCTTTTTATTTATTTGTTGTAGTTTTGCAGTAGAATGGCAGAGTTTACCATTTGTGGCAGCGATGGGATGGCCCACAATGCTGGAAATAACAATTTATCCCTTAAAAAAATGTTTGCCAAATTCCTGCCTTAGGATATCAAAGAAATATAACATTTAAATACCGTTTCCAAAAGCTTATGATCTAGTTGAGTGGAAAAATACATCAAATAAATAACTGCTCCTTGCTTCAGTTTGCCTAATAAGGCTCACCAAGCAGTGGTATTCCACTTGGGAAAATAATTTGGAATAATCTTTAATGATCTTTGATGATTTAACCTAAATGATTTTTCTGGATAGAAGAGAGTGGATTAATAAGAACCTAACATTTAAAGCTTTATTGAAAACAAATAAACAATAACCTAATATATTACTTGTATTTAGATATTTTAAAGTTAACATATTTAATATAATTGTGATTTATATATTGTCTTTTGGACTTAACTACTCAAGAATAAACCAAAGCTGGAATTTCTTTTTGAAGTTAAAAGAAAGGGGGGGGGGGCAAAACCGGTTTGGCTCAGTGGATAGAGCATCGGCCTGCGGACTGAGGGGTCCCGGGTTCGATTCCGGTCAAGGGCATGTACCTTGGTTGCGGGCACATCCCCGGTGGGAGATGTGCAGGAGGCAGCTGATGGATGTTTCTCGCTCATCGATGTTTCTAACTCTCTATCCCTCTCCCTTCCTCTCTGTAAAAAATCAATAAAATATATTTAAAAAAAAAAAAGAAAGGGGGGGGCAGTATTTGGTTGAGAATACAGCCTCAGCTATAAATTCTAAACATTTTCAAGCCTATATATGTTTTATGCTTTGATAAATGAGATTCATATAGGAAAATAAGGCCACCATTATATAAAATTATTAATAGTGAAGATTCTATGTTAGAAATTTTAAAGACTATTGTGTATACTTTAGTGACTGGATATACCTCTGTAGAGAATCAATATTTTGGATTCACTTTAAAATATATTACATATTGCCCTAACCAGTTTGGCTCAGTGGGCAGAGTGTTGGCCTGTAGACGGAATGGTCCCGAGTTTGAATCCAGTCAAGGGCATGTATCTTGGTTACAGGCACATACCCAGTAAGGGGTGTGCAGGAGGAAGCTGGTCGATGTTTCTCTCATTGATATTTCTAACTCTCTATCCCTCTCCCTTCCTCTCCGTAAAAAAATCAATAAAATATATTTAAGAAAATAAAATATATTACATATTTATATTGTATTTTTTAATTGTAAGCAATCATAGGGATATTTTTTACCCTTCATTTGTTAGCTGAGAGAATTGAAATTCAGCAAGTATATGGAAGTAATTTGGTTATGGAGATAGTTATTTTTCAACCTAAAATATACTTTTATTTTTCCTAAAGCATAGTATGTGCTCCCATAGTATAAAAAAAGTTGTGTGGTTATTACTTCAGAACAAATAAAAATAAATAATAGAGGTAAAATATTAGAAGTATTCATTAGGGTAATTTTGTCATATAGTATTGTTAGACACACTTGTGTAGGGAGTCACTGGTTTCACTGATATTCTAGGGAATCACAAGAGGAATATTCACCATCTCTAATGCCAGTTGTTTATATATAAATCCTCTGTACAATGAAGGAAAGTTTGACTTAATTAATCTTTTCTGAGACCCTTCACTACAAAACTAAAAGTCTAAATAATGAGAAGGGACAGAGAATTAAGTATCTTTCTGCACTTAGAGGATGATTAATTATAATGGATAAAACCTTGAACATTAAGTTGAACACTAATCTGATGACAGAGTTGGAAAATAAGCCAGTACTGTGCATACATCTGGGTGTTTTCTATCCTTGTGACAAAACTATAAAAAGGAAAAGAACATAATAACAGTTTATGGTCATTTCACTCAACACCATCTCCTTCCAACTTGTTTGCAAGTTAAGTGAAAAAGTAAATTTTTCATACCTTCTTGACCATAAATGTCAGCTGGATACTTGTCTCTTATTGATTTGGTAATAACTCTGTGCTGTGAGGTATATCATGTGGATTTTCTTCAAATATAAATTTAAAAAAGGAAAATAACAAAGAGGAAATGACCTGATCCTATAACTCACACTTGCATCTTTTCATTGTGCTTGCCTATTGTCTGTGGACAGCTTCGAGTAAAAGTAGAGTCCTATGTAGCTGCAAGCTGCTTTGAGATGGTTTTGATTTAGAGAGCAAATACAGTAGATTGCTCTGTACCATAGATTCGCAGGGCTGGTACAAAAAATCCTCAAAGGGCAAATGGATAAAAGGGCAAAAGATAAATGTTATTAAACACTTTTGCCAATAGGTAATAGAAGCAGGGAAACTGCTTTCACAGAAAAAGTTGGAAAAACAAGAAGCTCTTTCAAACTTATATGTGTTGTTCCCAGGGATTAACTATAGGAGATAATAGGAGAAAATAATGTGTCTTAGATACTTATTTCTAAATCCCACTTCTATAGCTTTGGTATTTAGAAATAGGGAAGAATATGAGTTCGAGTATCAACCTCCCTGAGCCCTAATAAATTTCCTCTTTCTTCAGTGCGGATCAATTTGGTCATGACACCATTCTTCAGATCATTCACCTTGCTTTATTCAGTTGGAATAAAGCCCCAAACTATTGCTGTGTGCTAGGATTTTCCCTCCATTAACTCACTGCAATTGTCCATTCCCATCTCTTTATATGTGACCTGAAAGTAGATACATGTTAGGTCTTACAAACTATATTTTATTTTGAATAAATACATCATTTTTATATCATTTATTCAAGATAAAATATACTTCTTTCCTCAGAAAACTGTCTGCCTGAAACCTCTACCCTCAGTGGCTTCTTATTTTCTGTCTTCTCCATTGCTGTCCTAAATCAGTAATTCAGTATTGAGTAGATCAACTTCTCTTTTGAGCCTTTCCCCCCACTGGCTTTCTGTCATTTTATCCATTATCTGTATTTATTGAACAAAGCTTTAATCTACATGCAGAAATGCCTTAAATATTTTTGAGAAGACAGAAAGGCATCAATATGCCAATATGCAGAATTTGCAATCTGATAGATTTATTTTTGTCTAATATTTTATAAAATATATTTTAAATTTATCAATATATTTTTATTTGGGTTTCATTTTGAATATCAAAAGGAAAGCTTATGAATTCCATATTATAATTAGGAGATGCTAGGGAAAATATATTTTTCCAGAAAATCACTCAGAAATATAAAGTAGAAACAGTATTTTCTGTCCAATTTAAGAGCAAGGGAAGATTCTAAGACTGGTGGGAGCAAGGAGAAGAAATCAGGAGCCAGCAGCCTCAGACTTGGAGTACAAACTCAAGACCTGGGTGGCTGTTTTCTGCAGATGTACTCGTAGATGGGGGCAGGTTGAAAGCATCCGAGAGAAACCCTCCATTCTGATGCTCTACAGCCAAGCATGTCAAACTCAAAGGCTAACACGGGCCAAATAAACAAGGTTTAAGTTCATGTGGGCCACAAAAAACAAAAGCTTCCATTTTCATAGAAACATAGGTTTATTTCAATAGAGACATGCTGAATACAAAGGGCTGAAATAAATGAGTAATTGTTAACATAAAATAATAGAACATTTTAATAAAAATTAATATTTTTTTCAAAATTAACTTACCAAACACTAAGTAACTGCACAAATTAATAAGAATAATGCAAATAAACCTATTTTCTTGTTCTCCGAAAGGGAAATATTTACTGTCGTGCACACCAAACAAGTCAGTCCAAGACTAACGATGTGGCAATTGCCTGCTAAAATATTCACTGCTAGTATTAGTGAGAGAAATGGTGTGCCTGCGCATAAGGCATAGAAGGGAAATGAATGCAACATGATTATAGTAATCAGTCATTAACAAATGTTTAGTTCATTATTAATAATTATGTATAACAGGACATTGTGAAAATTAAGTTACAAAATTTTTATTAAAACATTTCTTACATACCATTATATTGGCTGGGCCACAAAAATATTCCTTGTGGGCTGCATGTGGCCTGCGGGCCATGAGTTTGACATGCTTGGTCTACACAAATATTGTAGGAACAAAGCCACAGTGATGGAAAAATATAGACTTTCCTTAGTTGGCAATCCTGACTACCCACAGCCACAGTGTGGGTATTCAGAAGTTTCTCTTTCTAAATTGGGAGATAAAATGCTGGAGGTGAATAAGGCTTGTGTGTGAGTCTGAATTCTCCAATGAAAAACCAGGATTAGGACAAAGAAAACAAAGTGTATGGGTAATTCTATCAGGGCTGAGTATTTCCACAGTAAATGTCATTGTGACAACCCACGGATCTATTGAGATCAGCTATATGTTTGCTAATCCCAAGGACACAGGTTCGGACTCACCCAGACACTTCATGTCAGAAATATGCACATGCTCAAGAATGAGACCAGGGCCTGGCCGGTGTGGCTCAGGCGGTTGAGCATTGTCCGATGCACCAGGTTCTATTCCCGGTCAGGGCACATGCCCAAGATGCAGCTCAAGCCACAGTACAGGACATGCAGGAGGCAGTCAGTTGATATTTCTCTCATTGGTGTTTCTATCTCTCTCTCCCTCTCTGTTCCTCTCTGAAATCAATAAAAACATGCTTAAAAAAAATAAGACAAAATCCCTTTGCCATTCATTCCAACAGTCCCCTTTTCACTTCTGATAGTGACACTATGTTTGAGAGGTAGAGAAAACAGAAAATCTAAAAGCCTAAATGCTGACACTGTTTTCTGCCTAAGATAAAATAGAAAAAAAAAAAAAGAAGACATATAGCTCTCAGCAACAAACAAAATCTAGACCCACTGTAAAAACAATAATTTTCAACTCATTGAACATCAGACAAACACACACACACGCACATGCACACTCACACACACAATCACAAAAACAAAACAACAAAAAACACACAAAACCATAAAGCTATAATTGGTGAGTAGGATAGTTAAGAATTTTTAACATAACCCTCCAGGATTACCATCCTCTGGTTAGTCATTTAAATACTACTATAAGCACTGCTGTTAAGGAACTCTATGGTTGGGTTTTAAGGTTACTACTTTCTGATCACCATGCATAAGCCAGGGGATCCTAATGTGACCATCATAGGAGACAGAAGAGTCTGTAGGACCAACTAAGTTGAAGAGAAGAGGAGGCAGAAATGAGGGGAAAAGATGAGAGTTCACAGAAATTAGAAGCCTGAAAGGGTTGGCTTTGAAGATGGCTACCAGTCAGAAGGTATGATGAGCCTGGAGAAGCTAGTAACAACACCTGTCCTATAGCCATTCGGACATGAATTCATGAATTCTGCCAACAACCTGAACGAGCCTGGGAACAGATTGTTCCTTAAAGCCTCTGAAAGGAATGCAGCTCTTCTGGCACCTTCATTCAACCTTGAGACTGTGGGCAGGTAACCAGTTGAGTCACACCAGCTGGGTCTACAGAACTGTGAGAAAATAACTGGGTGTTGTTTTAAGTCCCTGTCTGTATTAATTTGTTATGACAGCAAGAAAAACTAACACAACAAAGGGCAGGACATAAATAAGGTGAGCCCTATAATCTTTCCAGTTTACAGTCTTGAAGGAGTGAACAGGCCATGGTTCAGGTAATGAAAATCCAGGCAGAGCCCAGCACCACTCTCCCGTGAGTAGACAGAACTGATAGTCATGGGAGACCAAACTGGAGGGAGTTCACTGTACACAGGAGAGAGGGGCATAGAGGCAGAGAACTCCAGCGTTCTGTAAAAACTTCCCTTATATTCAACAGAGTACTGGTCAGCACTTGCATATAAAGAAGATTCACAAGGCACTGGATAGCATTATCCAAAATAATTTGAGGGACAATGACAAGAGCTCACACAGTCCCAGAAATAGTGCCTCTTTCTACTGGACAAATTAGAAGAACTCATATTCACAGGACATCCATGTGGTACAGAAAAGAGTCCTGCAGTGTCAGTGGGAATCAATTAAGTCTACATTCGATGCTGCCCTGGTCCTCATAACCAATCTTAAAGGAAAATCTGAAAGTTTCAAATTATTTCCATAACTAAAGCACATCCCAAAACTATGCTCAGTAATATTAGGAGGAATTCAAAAATGCCTAGTCCACATTGTCTTGTATCCAATCAAACAGGTGAGACATATATGTAAGGAAGCAAGAAATTATAACTTGGAATGGGGAAAGTGTTCAATCAATCAAAACTGATCCAGAACTGACACCTGCCAGGATCAGCAGACAAGGATATTATTATTGTTATTATTCCTGTATGCGACATACTAGAAAATAAAGTATAGACAGGAGAGAATTTAAAAATTTTTGAACTACCAGAGGTGAAAATTGCTATGTTAAAAATGAATAGTATACTGGATAAGATTAAGGGCGGATTAACTGTTTTAAAAAGTTGGTGAATTTAAATATATAGCAATACATACTATATAAAATTAAAAAGAAAGAGATGATAGAATATATGCATGAAATATCACTGAGTCGTGGAACCAACTTCAAGAAGCATGGGAGTCAGAAGATATATTTGAACAATCTAAAGCCTAAGTTTTCCGAGTTTAATAAAAAGTATAAACCCACAAATCCAAGAAGCCCAATGAACTCAAACTCTATAAATATAAGAAATGCTTCACCCATCAACATAATTAAGTTACTAAAGAACAAAGATTAAGAAGAACTCCTCAGAAGAGAGAGAGAGAGAGAGAGAAAGAGAGAGAAGAGCCAGGAACAAAATAAAGTTAACAGCAGATAGTTTGTCAGAGAGGAAGTAAAGAAGACAGTGAGAGTGCTCTTTAAATTCTATACTCAGCAAATTCAATACTTTATAATACTATACTCAATGAAAAAATCTTTCAAAAAGTGAAGGCAAAATAAAGACTTTCAGACAGATAAAATCCAGGAGACTTCATTGCCAGCAGATTTGCACTGTAAGGAATGTGAAAGCAATGTCTTCAGCAAGAAGAAAAATGATACCTGATGGAAATCTGGACCTTCACATTTGATGAAGAACTGGCAAAGATAAGAAGATACAAAATTGTTCTTATTGTTTAAATTTTAGGAATATAATTATCTATTTAAGCAAACATACTAACAATGTATAGTAAGGTTTATAACATACTAGAGGCCTAATCCACAAAATTCTACATGGCTGGGGGGGGGGGTAGTCCCTCAGCCCAGCCTGCTCCCTCTTACAGTCCAGGAGCCCTCAGGGGATATCCTACTGATGGCTTAGGCCACTCAGGGAGCAGGCCTAAGCCGCAGTCTGGCTTTCCTCTGTGGAAGGTGACCGGGCTGATCATGGGAAAGGCGCCACCCCCATCACCCTGCTGTTGCTGCCAATGCTGGCTGCCATTTTGCCTCCTGCATGAGCCCTGACCTGGACCCCGGTAAGGGAGCAACCTGCAACCTAGGTACATGCCCTTGATCAGAATCAAACCTGGACCCTGCAGTAGCAGGCTGAGGCATTATCCACTGAGCCAAACCGGCTAGGGCAGGATATGACATTTCTTAGCCCTCCAGCAGCAGACCTCCATTTTTTTCTCCAGGAGTGAGGTGGGAAAACCCTAGACCACCTTCTTGTATTCTTATTACCCAACTTAACAAGAATGCTGCCAGTAGCGTACAGGGAGCTTAGCCAATGAACAGTCAGAAAAGGTGTTTCCTCTGTAGCTCATGTGCAGAGGTGGGACTGCTGGAAGGCCATGGTTGGTACACCCCCCCATCTCTGGGCCTGCTCAAGCCTTCATTGCAGCTTGGGCAGGGCCCCCTCAGCTCCACTCAAAACACCACTGTGGCTTGCCCCCCGGCTCCACTCCAGCCCTGTTCAAGCCTCCCATGCAGTTTGGGCAAAGCTCAGCTGGCTCCACTCTGGCCTTCCTCAAGCCTCCACTATGGATTGGGCAGGGTCCCCCAGCTCCACTCAATCCCCCACCATGGCTTGGGCAGGACCTCAAAGCAAGCATTATTCCTGGCCACTCATGCTGCCCACTCTCAATGGTCTTCCCCCACCCCCATGCAAGACTGGGGGACTCCAGCGGGGCTGAGAGGACTGGGCACCACCATCTTGTGGCTATGGGTGCCACCATCTTTGTGATGGAGTGATGGTTAATTTGCATATTGCCCTTTTATTAGATAGGATGTAAAATATATAAAAAAAAAGTGCAAAGCTGTTTAGAAGAGATATGGAAAGATATTATTTAAGCTTCTCTTCCTTTGCATGGATGGTATATTATTATTAAAGATTGATAATTATGAGTTATATGTGTATACCCTAAAATCCAAAGAAACCAGTAAAATAATAAAACAAAGAGTATACGTAATAAGCAATCAAAATAATGTGGAATTATGTTTTAAAAAATTAATTTGTTGAAAGGAAGGCAAAGAAGAAAGAAAAGAGGAACAAAGAACACATAAGATTGACAGTAAATAAATAGCAAGATGACAAACTTTAAAATAATTATATCACTAGTCTTATTAAATGTAAATGGCTTAAACATTCCAACATTTGTCAATCATATAAAAAGCAAGACCGGAGTATATGCTGCCTTTAAGTAATTTCCTTTAAATAAACAGACTGAAATAGGTTAACATTTTAAGAATGGGGAGATTAGATCAGTCTCTATCCAATCTGAAGAGAGAAACCACACAATAAGGAGTATTTTAATATTAATAATTTTATATCGCACCCAACTTTTATATGATGTATACACAATATAAATAATTCTAATGTAATGTAATCTTATAGGACAAGTAAAAACATGGGAAGAGAAGTCTAAAGAGTTCAACAGGCTACAGGAAAGCATCCAGGGATGGGCACACTGGGAAGGAGGGATTGGCCCTTGTTAAAGAAGGTGGAGTTGCAGCCATTTGATATGTGTTTGCTGGGTTGCCTGGGTCGGAGCTGGTTTAGAGTCACCAGGCAAACAGGAAGATTATCTGGGACACAGGTCAGTGCGTGTTGATGGGCAGGGACTCAGTCGATGTTTTACTACAGGTGCTGAGGAGACAGACAATGGGGGAGGCCTCTCTCTGCAGGCACCAGCTTTGGCTCTGGCCGATCCAGGATGCTATCCAGGGCTATGTGGGCAACCCTGCAGGGATCCTGATATATATGCCTGGGAGTGAAGAAAGAGATCAGAAAGTAGATTCTAGGTCTGAGCTATCTAGTCTCCTGGCTATGCTGCCACTGCCTGAACCCACAGCTGAAGAAAATATTTCATGTCAACAGTATGGTATTGGTGCAAAGACAAACAAATAGGTCACTGGAACATAATAGAACGTTCAGAAATTAACCCACATATGCATGGATGTTGGGGAGCACAGGAGACTTGGTTGGAAGGTTGGGCCAGCACATGGACAACTGATTTTCAACAAAGGTGCAAAGACAATTGTGTAGAGTAAGAATGATCTTTGCACACATGTTGCTAGAACAATGAGATATCTATATGCAAAAAACCCTCACGTTTCCATCCACACCTTGGATCACATGCAAAAATGTACTCAAATGGATCACAGACAAATGTAAAACCTAAAATGATACAACTTCCAGAAGAGAACATAGAGGAATATCTTTGTGTCCTTCGGCTAGGCAAAGATATTTTTAGACTTGACTGCAAAAATACTATCCATAAAGAACAAATATACATATATTCTCTATCACAGTAAAAAAAAAAATGCCTGTGTTTTGGAAGATACTGTTAAGAAAATGAAAAGTAAAACTACAGACAGGGAGAAAATATTTGCATATAATATACCCGATAAAGGAGTTGGGTCCATAAAGAACTCTCAGAGATTCACAGTAAAAAATTATAATACTTTAGTTTAAAAAAATGTGTATGTGTGCAAATGATTGCTGTACTTAAAAAAGATGTACAAAATAATATATAAGCATATAAAAGTTATTCAATACTATTAGTCATTTGGGCCATGAAAATTAAAACCAAAGTGTGATACCACTACACACCTATTAAAATACTTTAACTACAGTTAAAAAGACAGGCCATACCAAATATTGATGAGGATGTGGATGACCTGAAACTCTCTTATACAACTTGTGTGAGTGCAATGGTTCAAACATTTTGAAAGTTTCACTATTTTTAAAAAGTTAATCATATATTGATTCAGCCATTTCACTCCAAAGAGGTTCTACTCTCTAGGTCCCTAAGATAAACAAAAACATATGGGCAGTTTTGAGGTAGAAGAAACAAAGATATCTATACCAATAAGAGCTCCCTAACTGGTCCTAGTGCCCTGGTGTGACGCCCGCACATCATCACAAGATGGCCACCACTGAATGGCTGTCAGGGGAGGGTAGTTGGGGCAAACAGAACTGCAGGAGAGGGCAGTTAGGGTGACCAGGCTGGCAGGGGAGGGCAGTTGGGTGCGATTGGGCTGGCAGGGGAGCAGTTAGGTGTCAATCGGGCCAGCAGTTAGGGGGTTATCAGGATGGTAGGCAGAAGCAGTTAGAGGCAATCAGGCACACAGGCAGGCGAGCAGTTAGGAGCCAGCAGTCTCAGATTGTGAGAGGGATGTATGACTGCATGTTTAGCAGTCAGACATCCCCCGAGGGGTCCCAGATTGCAGGGGATGCAGGCCGGGCTGAGGGACACCCCCCACACACACACACATGCACAAATTTTGTGCAATGGACCTCTAGTCTTTAATAATGGGGTTTAAGTTATAAAACTTTTCCCACCTGTTTCATCCCACTTTGTCTTCTGATAGAGGTCAAGAATTACACAGAAAAACTTTTTGTTTTTTAAATTTGAGTTTTAGGTATAAACTTTTGACTTCATTATTATAACTACTTTTAGTGATAAACAACATTTCTTATAATATTCATTGACCTTTAGATAAATCCTTGTGCACTTTCCCGGAGCTCAGCTCAATAAGCACTTTTATCCTGCCCTCTGCTTGAGGGAATACTATATGCATTATGCAAACCTCTCCACTGAAATGAAACACAGTGCACTGAGTTTAAATAAACTTCATTCATATCTTTGAAATCTTGGTAACGCAAATATCTACATTCCAGAATGGGCATGCATTGTAGTTTTATTGAGTATTTCTTTGAGAGAAAGCTGGTGCAAGCATTAAGTTGAGATGTTTAACCTTTCATACAGTTGATTGTGTACATTTTGGAAAAAAATGTACATGTTGACAAATCACAACCATAAAACCTTTAGAAAGAAAAAAGTAAACCCGCCAACTGGTTAATTGGGTAAGACATTTAGCAAGGCTACAATATGCGATAAAAAGCTGAATTGAATAAGCCACTTAAATATGACATAAATAAAGTACAAATACCCAACTTCGGTAGAGAAATGAAGTATACATACAAGAAGTACATTTATTATTAAATGTAACATTAAAATGACTTCCAAAATAACCCACATTTCGGCAGATGGTTTACAAAATAAAAGAAAAATTAACAGCTATTTTCCTAAAAGTCACTATCAATGTGTTTCCTTATGCTACTGATTACTATAGTCTCCTTTTAATCTCCAAATCTTGCCAGCAATGTAGCCATGATGAGGTTTCTATCCATGGGCTGCACTTTGTCACTACTGTCTGGGAAAGAGGCTCGCACCAGCTCATTGCCCGTTCAAAAGCCGTGTTCAATACAAGCAGTGTTTCTTGTTGAAAGAATTAATAATAATAACTAGGCACTTTTTTTATTGAGCACTTACAATGTCCGGGAATGTTTAGAGCACATTCCATGTAGCCTTATATTGGGTTCCCTAAAAGCAGAGCTTTCATGATGCACACAGTTGAAGGAAAGGCTGGGGAAAAATCCATTACGAATAAGGGAAGCAGTTTAGGGAAGGGAAAAAAGCAACTCACTGTGGCAATCAGGTAGAGTCCAGCTTGTAGCAGGATCCTAGCAGGAGCCCCCAGAATTGCTGTGCCTTGAAACAGTGACTTGGGTTTTGTAGGGTCTGGAGGGATCGTGTAGACCCAGAACCCTTCTTATAATAAGGATGCCTCAGCCATCCCACGGGCAATCCTCACACAGAGATCAAGTGGGAGCTGAGAGCTACAGCCCAGCAGCAGCAAGGGGAAGGGCAGACGACTGAACCAGCGAGGGATCCAGAGCTTCTGGGCCTGAACTAGCAGCATCTGCTGCAGGTGTGTTAACTTATTTCATCCTGGAAACAACCCTGCCAGGGCCATACTCTTTTTATGTCTGTTTTTTTTTTTGTTTGTTTTTTTTTTAAATAGAAAACTGATGCATAGAGAGGTTTCTTAACTTGTCGTATTACATAGTAAGTATGTAGCAGCATGCACACTTAGAAGAATAAAAAAAAGGAGAGTGTGAGGGATGCAGGAGCAAGGAAGTGAAAGGGAGAGAGAGGGTAAAAGTAGATAAATATGAAAAATGTGCCTATGACCTCCTTCTGCTTTTTAGATGCTCCTAGAATATCATATGTCTTGGGAAATTCAAATATTATGCTATCCATAATATTTCACAGTCTTTTCCCAATTCTTAACTTGAGGAGGAATTTAGGTAGGGTGACATAGTACTTAAGACACAAATCAAGAAATACATATTTTAAAATTCCAATTTTTCGTTTGCAAATTGCAATGAAAAACTCCCATCTATACACAACCAGAAAACTCCTCACTTCCCTTCCCAAAATATTTACCTGGCTATTTAACATACATATGTTGATTTCAGAGAGGAAAGTTTTTAGGGGATGGAAAGAGAGATAGATCAAATCATGACTTCCTGGCTCATAGGTCTATGCTCAATCACCGAGTTAGAGGGGCTGGACTTAATTTCTCTTTCTTATGTTTTTTCATACATACAAAGACTGCATATTTACAAACGTAAGCCATTGTATTACAAGATGGTCGAGGTGAGTGATGTGTAAACAAGACGAAGGCAATTCATGTGATCACCTAGAAATGATCTTTCTCTTAAGTTCTCCTGCATAGGTTTTTAAATACTATATTTCATACCTTAAAACTTTCCTGGACATCTTAAGTCATCATTGCCTGTATGTTTAGCTGAACATCCAATAGTAATACTTGCTTTATCAAAGTATTTTTATATTTTGCATTATTTTGATGTCTAAAATGTTCATAAGAGAAAACCTATAGTATCATATCATACAGTTCTATGTTCCACGCTATAGTTTTAAAATGGTTAATATGATTGCAACAACATGCTGAAAATATTGTGGCATTGAAATGCTAATTTGAATTCCACCTAGGAGGCATTCTCTTTTCCATGTAGTTTTTTTTTATATATATTCTTTATTCGCAGCATTTTTCTCCCAGAAGTCCCCAAGGAAGCTTGCTACTTCTCTCAATTTCTGCCACATGCATCTTATACGGGCTTCGCTCACAACCCAGCAAAGCCCTGACAAAGGCAGACAGACAGGAGGCAAAGGAGGGGAGGAGCAATTTTCTACATCAAAGATACTACAACACAGGACAAAATTCTGTAACAAGGTGTATAACACACATTATCCATGCATCCTGGAAACACCCTTGTCATTCCAGGGCTTGGTGAGTCTTGCCAGGCACTTTGAAATTGTATTTGCAAATGCAATTCCTAGTTCTTGCAATATGACCTAGGTGAGTGATGCATAAACAAACATCTCTCTTATCACACAACATCTGGGAAGACAAATGGAATTCAGGTAACAAATTCTGAGCAATTATACATATAGAGACTACTCCTGGTGATATTTCTTTTCATCCTACACATGTTTCACTGCTCATATAAAAACGATTGCTGTCTGATGAAAGACTTTAACAAGCAGCAAAGAAACAAAACTGCAATGGCATGAAAAACAATAAAATAACAACATTTGACCTAACAACATAGCAGCTTATGATAATGAGGAAATGCAGTTATAAAAAAATATAAATATCAAACCTGTTTTGAGACAAAGAAGGAGATCATAATTCAGTAAGCACGATCAGTTTTTAAATCAATTCAGTGATAACAATAATTACTTAGGAGGCAGCAACTGGTAGAAAAGGCTCTTAAATGTCTTGAGATTTTTTCTCTCTATTGTGTCCAGTACAGTGCTCTACATAGTATAGGGACTTATATATGGATAGATTAACAGTTTTGAATCAAATCAACTGATATTTGACATTAAGACACAGACTATAACAATGTTCAGAGGAGAAAGCGGTGTCATTCTTCTGATATTATAATTCATATGTCTTTCCTGAGCCTATTAATCTGGGTATTGAAAACTATATGACTTATGCATGTTTTAAATTAGTGAGTATCCCATGAAATAAATTAAAAATTATCCTATATAATAAAACATAATATGCAAATCAACTGAAAAGTGGAACAACCGGTCACTATAACACGCACTGACCACCAGGGGCAAGACACTCAATGCAGGAGCTTCCCCCTGGTGATCAAAAGTCTGGCTCACAGCTGGCGAGTGCAGCAGTGGTGGCAGGAGCCTCTTCCACCTCAGCTGCAGGTGGGCAGTAAGGAGTGGGGGGTCCCGGACTGCAAGAGGGATGTCTGACTGTCAGCTGGATAGGGCCTAAGCTGGCAGATGGACATCCCCTGCAGGTCAGGCTGAGGGATCCTTCCCCACCATCCCCCCCACCCCCAGTGAATGAATCTCCTGCACCAGGCCTCTAGTAAGAAATAAACATATTTAGTAGCTAAAAATATCACAGTTTTTGGTCATAACTTCTAAGAAAACTAACACATACACACACACAGGGGAAATGTTTAATTTTAAATTTTCCTACATAGAACAGTTCAGTTTAAGCATCTATCTATGAAATACAAACCAATTAAATTACCTCAATGTGATGCAAGTATATTATTCCTGTTATAACAATGAACATTCAGATCAAACTCACTGGGTATTCATCTCAAAGTAGATATTTTTCTTTTGCTAAACAACATGCAGAAACAAATAAAATGATTTCCTTAAGTAAATATCTGTCCAATTTTTGATAGACTAACATATTTAGTCATTTAAATGAATTCCCTTTATATTTTCATTCTTAAAAGTATTCAATAAAATTCAATAAAATTAAGTAATTAGCTCAGTCCTAATAGTGTTAATTAACAATACTTGTTTCCATTGTTTATTAATACAATATTCACTCCACACCTGAGTAAATATTCTGCTTTTATAAATTCACTGGTTAAATTATCCATTCATCACTAAAGGCACAGGCATTTTTGTGCTCTCAAGTTCCTTCTCTACTAGAAGTAACTGAGTCTTTGCATTTCCCAAAGGTTAACTAACCCATAAATGACCCAGTAGTTTCATCTCAAGACAGTCATTGTTCTTAAAAGACACCGTCATTAGAAGCGATTACAGCTTAACTACCTACCTTGGACTTGTTTTTAAATCATGAAGAATTAGAAAGCAAAATAAAAATTCTCACTTTTATCAGGGGTTAGATTACCATGGGGTCAATATCTTCAAGGTGAGGGTGTCAGTGCCTGGGCATAATTTTGTACTCAGTTTTGAACAGGCCTTAAATTGCTTGGAAGAAAAACATGTATCTCCAATTCCTTTCTTGGTGGAAAAATTCCATAAATGCAACTACAAGAAAAGAAAAACACTAAAATTTCTTGAGGACTTTTTGTTGTTGTTTTACTGCTAATGTTCATACTTGCAGACATCAAATTATAGGACTAAAATCACAGGTAATTTTTTAAAGTTTCATATTTCTGTATATAAAGAGAAGAAAAATATTTAAAGGAATCCGTCTCCTCTTTTACTTGTAGATCCAGAACAAGGCTAGTAAAAGGGCAATAATACAACAGCTCTGCTCTTCCCAATTCTGACAGGAAGGTGAGATAAAGGGTAAAGATGTTTTAAATGGAGCAAACTTCTTATTACTGACTTCCATTTATGTATGATGTGCTGAGGTTCCACTAACTGAATTTCTTATAAATGTTTGTTGAATGGATAATAAATAAATGAATTGCAATTCAAAAAGACACAAATAATATGATCATTAAGTACAATGTCTTCTTTTAAATGAACTAATTAAGTGTTTTTATAAGGTGTGTGTATGTGTGTGTGTGTGTGTGTGTGTGTGTGTTAGCTAGTGTATATGGATTTTCCAAGAGTATGTTGCTGTAAGCTCATGTACAACTGTAAAAGTAATATTGTCCCAACCTCATTAAACAGGCAAGAATTTTTATTCAAGACTATTGCAATAGGAGAGACAGGTTGAACTCAATTCCATTGAAACAAAAAGTACGATAGTTTTTAAGCCCTGGAGTAAGATAGAAAAGTACTGAGGGAGTTTGGTCAACGTGATGAGGCCATTTGTGTTTGCCAATAGAAATTTATGAAAGTTGGGGCTCTACCCTCTCACAGAGACTGGGAGATAGAGCACAATCTTTTTGATGATCACATTTCAAAGGGATGCCTCCCAGATCATTGAGATGGACATTTCTGGGCTGTAGAAAATTTACATCTCAAAGGGACAGAGAACGAATTTTAAATTGCAAGTTTTCTAAAGAAAAGGGAGGCCTGGAGTCTATATCTATTTATAGATATATCTATAAGAAATATAGCTAAAGGTTAGTCAGGATGAGGAGACCATAAAGACCATGTTGGTCAATAACTATCCATGTTTATATTTTATTACACTGTCATAGTCATAGATTATCTTTATGTATGTGAAGATGATTTTGACCTACACCAATTAGAATTAGACATGTTCCTATGCCCAAAGGGCTTGAAATATATTAGCAAATAATTTAGTATTTTCGAACATGAAGATATAGAATACGTGTTTTTGGTTATAATTAGCAAGTGCATGCTCCAGACATCTAAATGTAGCTATGGCATATTTCAATACTAGGCTGGTGAAATATCAAGTGACAGGAGAGTATGGGACAGTTTGCTTATTTCCAAGAAAAAGTTCATTTACATTTACTGATTGAATAATTCATTTTCCAGCTATTGAAAATGTCAAAATGATGAATTAAGCTTTAAAAAGCTGATAAGGAAAAGAGTAGTAAAATAGTCTCAATATCAAAATTTTTAATCATTGTTGTACTTTTATTTAATTTAGGATATGTCAGTGACTAATTTTAGGTTGAAGAAAACTTTTGTGATCCTGGAATAGGTAGAGAAGGTACCATGTTGGAAATCCTGTCTTCACTAGGTCATACCTTCTTTTATTTCCCCTGGACTATTGAATGTGCCTCTTTTAGAGTCCCCTTTCCCATTTAAAGAATTATTTCATCTGTGAGCCCTAAAGATTTGCCTTTATCTTTCTAAAATGACAAAATGCAGCCCAGCCAGAGTGGCCCAGTGGTTGAGCATCAACCTGTGAACCAGGAGTTCATGGTTCAATTCTGGGTCAAGGCACATGCCTGGGTTGCAGGCTTGATCCCCAGTGGGGGGCGTGCAGGAGACAGTTGATTAATGAGTCTCCCTCATCATTGATTGTTTCTATCACTCTCCCTCTCCTTTCATTTCTGAACTCAATAAAATATATTTTAAAAAATTCTTGTACAAATGGAAGCATGCACTTCAAACCTGGGTTATTCAAGGCTCAAGTGCATAAGCAACTAATATAGGGCTACAAAGCAAAGTGGGAAGGCCCTAAATCTCAATTCTATTTGTGTGTAATATCTTAGACTAGTAACATTGAGGCAGATATTTTTGTTTGCCTTGTTTTTACTGTAATCCCCAGTGCCTAGGACAGTGACTAGCACAGAGTAGGTTCAAGATAAATTTTTGTTGAGTGGTTAATGAATGAGTGAATGACTAGCAAAGCCATGCCTAGGACACTGACATATAATATTGCATTGGACTCATCCACTCTATAGACTCTAATGGTAAACTATTTCTCTATTGATCTATTTATGGACTAAGACAATATTAGAAAATTCTGAAGGTACATTGAAGAAAACAAAATATATTTATAAAAGGAGCATGTTGTAGAATAAAAATGGTTGACACAGTACATATCAATGCATATGTCCAAATTCTTTCATTAAAAGTATCCCTGTAAGGACTGTCATCTTACTGGCAAATGAATAACCATACAATTTGAAACACCTTTTGTGAGCTTGGTATAATAAAAATCACAACTCTACCTTGCCATTGTTTAAGAAGTAATAACATTGAATTGAGGGCATTTATCTAGTAAACATGAAACATTTTAGATGGATATTGTGGTGTGACTAGATTGGACTTTATTTCCCAATCAACAAATTTACCAAATTTACCAAAATCTTAGATATGATGACTCAAATGCTGTTTTACAGAGAGGAGGGGAGAGAGAGAGAGAGAGAGTCAGAAACATCGATGAGAGAGAAACATCGATCAGCTGCCTCCTGCACATCTCCTACTAGGGATGTGCCCACAACCCAGGTACATTCCCTTGACCAGAATCGAACCCGGGACCCTTCAGTCCGCAGGCCGACCCTCCATCCACTGAGTCAAACCGGTTTCGGCAGAAATAGTTTCTTCTTAATGCACTAAGTCTTTCATAACAAATCAGAAATGTTATTTAGATATTTAGCTAGATATTTATGTTTATATCTTTGCTGTTAGTATAGTTTTTACTCTGTATTCTGAGTATTTTGTCCAAGAAGTTCCCAATACTAGGCTTCAGATTATCCATGACTAAGTTTCACTATTCTACAGCAAAAGGAGAAAACAATATTATATCTATATTCATATCTATAAGGAGGGAATGTTGGGAGTATATGGATAACACTGATTAAAAAATAATATATTAGCTTTCCTAGCCAGAGTGGCTCAGTTGTTGAGAGTTACCCTATGCACCAAAAGGTTGTAGTTTGATTCCTAGTCAGGATATATACGTGGGTTATGAACTTAACCCCCAGTTGTAGCATGTATGGAGGGCAACCAACTCAA
>NW_006282653.1:619931-620880 GCF_000327345.1 Myotis davidii | reverse complement strand
TGGCTCAGTTGGTTGAGAGTTACCCTGTGCACCAAAAGGTTGTAGGTTTGATTCCTGGTCAGGATATATACCTGGGTTACGGGCTTAACCCCCAGTTGTAGCATGTACGTAGGGCAACCAACTCATCATTTCATATCTCTAACTCTTAGCTTTTATTGTACACCATTGTTTCAGAACTTTACAAGGTTATTACCTACCTTACCTGGTAAAACCCAATATACTTTCTCTGTCTTCTTCCTCTTCTTCCACCTGATAAGGGACAAAAGAATATCTAATGCATAAGTAGTGTTTTTTCTCACTAAAAGATTTTAAAAGAAATGTTGGGAGTATATGGTTAATACTGATTAAAAAATAATATATTAGCTTTCCTAGCCAGAGTGGCTCAGTTGGTTGAGAGTTACCCTGTGCACCAAAAGGTTGTAGGTTTGATTCCTGGTCAGGATATATACCTGGGTTACGGGCTTAACCCCCAGTTGTAGCATGTACGTAGGGCAACCAACTCAATCTCATCTCTCTCTCTCTCTCTCTCTCTCTCTCTTGAGGATTAAAATAATAATGATAATATATTAGCTTGGAAAGTAAAAATACATCAGGGTTACATTTCTTTCCCCTTTCACTGGGTAAAACTAGAATATGTGAAATGAGGAAATTCATAAAAGTACACTAGTTATAAAGATGTGGCAAATCAGATAAAATAAAGAACAGCAGAGCCTATCTAAATTTGTGTTAATAACAGCCCTCAGGTGAACCAAGCATACAGCTGGGTTTGCCCATATACAGCAGAATCAATTATGCGTTCATATAGTTGAAATGAAAATGCATATGCATTGGTCTTGATAGATGAAGTGTCTTTATCCCCAGGAGGATTATCATAAAGAGAGAGAAGCCACACAGATGAACTAAATAGTATCAAAGAAGTGTCTGGTTGTCCAAATAGATTCTACTTATA
>NW_006282653.1:619439-619920 GCF_000327345.1 Myotis davidii | reverse complement strand
TCATATCTCTCTCTCTCTCTCTCTCTCTCTCTCTCTCTCTCTCTCTCTCTCTCTCATTAAAATATAATGATAATATATTAGCTTGAAAATTAAAAATACATCAGGGTTACATTTCTTTCCCCTTTCTCTGGGTAAAACTAGAATATGTGAAATGAGGAAATTCATAAAAGTACACTAGTTATAAAGATGTGGCAAATCAGATAAAATAAAGAACAGCAGAGCCTATCTAAATTTGTGTTAATAACAGCCCTCAGGTGAACCAAGCATACAGCTGGGTTTGCCCATATACAGCAGAATCAATTATGCATTCATATAGTTGAAATGAAAATGCATATGCACTGGTCTTGATAGATGAAGTGTCTTTATCCCCAGGAGGATTATCATAAAGAGAGAGAAGCCACACAGATGAACTAAATAGTATCAAAGAAGTGCCTGGTTGTCCAAATAGATTCTACTTATAGAGTAACAAGAATTAGTTAGG
>NW_006282653.1:612210-619142 GCF_000327345.1 Myotis davidii | reverse complement strand
TTAAACAATAAAATGTAATCAGAACATGGAAATTTTACATTATGACCTTTGGTGAATATGATTGTGTTTTCTGTACCCTGAAATTATATCATGTAAGAAGCCACAGAGTCCATCTTTGTATTGTTCTAGGATTGGTCAGTAGTTATGTCATTACTGAATAACAACAACAACAACAAAAAAAACCTGTTTCATTCAGTATAGTATAATTTCATATTGCAGTCATTTTTATGGAATGAGAGAGCATGTACCAGTGGGAAAAAATGAATACGATGAAACTCAGACATATTTTATAAAGAATAACCCAGGTGATATCAATGTACACTCTTTTAAAGAGGAAGAAGTATAGTGATTAAAAAATTTGATCTAGATAGGAAATGGTAAAATGTGATTTTACTCTTGTCTCTGTCATCAATTTTTTGCATAGCTTGATCCACTGTAATTTGTCAGGATTCCAATTTTCTCATTTATTAACTGTAAAGTTGGGAGTTGTGATGTTTGAATGCATGGATGTTTGGGTACTGGGTTAGGCCATCTTTAAAACCCCTTTCTGCTCAAATGCTTCAAAATTTTATAAGTAGTAACCAAAATGAAAGAAAAGGTATTCAGCTCATCTTCAAATATATCATCTGTCTAATGATATATTTCCTTGAAATGGAAACTAAACAGGAAAATCCTGCCTCTGAACCTTTGTGCTGTGACCCACAATATTGTCTTAAGTCCCCTTTGAGACTGACGGCTACAGATTTAGATGACATGAGAAATGGTAATAGAAGATCAACTTTTCTGAAAGATTTCCTAGTTCAGGGATATCCTTTGCCCACTAGCAGGGCCATGTGAATAAAAAAAAAAGGCAGATATTACAAAGAAAAGGTGGAGTAAAACACATAAATGTAATAGTAATGAGCAATCCCTAAATCTCATCTGTTTATAAAGAGTAGCCTTCATTTCACTCTCACCCTACATGTAGACTGTGGTTCTGTCCATGAGTTTTCTCTTTCATTAACCCAGGTTGAGAGAGCAAACTCCATTCCGCACATTAACTCTTCTGATAAAGAACAAAAGCAAAACCAACAAACCACATTAGGTCTTTGCATAGATGTAATATTTGTCACATTTCACTGGCTAAAATAAATTACAGGCTGTGGCTGACAATGGACAGGGAATACATTCTAACCATTGGGAGCGCACTGGAGGTGGCTGGGCAATGACAAGGATGGACAGTGCTATGACAGCTGAGGGGGTGCAGTTTGGTGATCAATAACACACTCCTGGAGCTGATACCAAGGATTTCGCTTTGAAACTGACTAGTGTCCTTAGACATTGTTTTTTCATATACAGTCCCCCCACTTCTTTATCTCAAACACTTACTTCCTGCAACTCTTGAATTCAAAGCCATGCTGGAGGTGGGTCCAATAAGAAAGTGAAGAAGAAGAGAAAGAGTTAACAAAACAGTATTCATAACTGTATCCCACTAGCAGGGCCATGTGAATATGACAGTATCTGTATTTTATTTTATTGATGACAGTATTACAGATGTCTGCCAATTCTGCACCCCCTGTTATTTCCCTCCTCCAACCCTCTACCCCAGCCCAGGCCTTCACCACACTATTGTCTGTATCCATTGTTTATTCACGTATGTATATGAGTTATTTGTATTTTAGAGGAAGAATGGAATTTGGGATAATTTATTTCAACCTTTTAATCTGTAAGATGAGGAAATTTTTAAAAAAAGGAAAAATAAACAAACCAAGGATGAAATGCACAAACACAAGATTTTTCAGATAGTGGTAGTTTCAAGTTTTGATACTGGTGTTTGGACTCCTGTATCCTTTTGAACAAAATTCCCCTCCACTTCTTTCCAGTCCAAGCCCATAGTATATGACCAGAGATTCTTTATTTCCACATTTCTAATTAATAATAATTTTAATTAAATAATAATATACACCTCTCTCCCTCAGATGTGTTTGTTTATGATGCTTTTGGAAGTATACCACTTAGAAAACTAAATCACCACCTAAGCACATCTCACCATTTCACTGGAACAACTGTGTTCTGTAGAACCCCCCAGAGGCCTCAGATAAATTTTAGCAAATTGTAATAAAATATTTTTATTTCAATCCACACAACTCTATATATTGGTGAGATTGGGCACTCTCATCATCACAATGCACTATGATGTCTCTTCCCTGAATTACATTTAAATTGAATTTGAAAATACTTTCCAGCACATAAAAGAAAGACCAGGGGAAAATGCCTCATTTCTCTCCAACTTAAAAACTGAAGGGGATAGATTACTGAGTGTTTTATCATCAGAAATTCATATTCTATAACTCTGAATTGAAAAATGTAAAAAAATCAAGCCATTTAAATGATATTAGAAGGGGGAGGAGAGAACAGTCAAAATGTTCAATTCATTTTCACTGATTACCTGACTATTCTGATTTAGGAAGCATTTAAAAAATTGTTCTTTGTTCTCTTTCTAAATGTGCTATAAATGAATACAATTATCATAAAATTATATATATGTATGCATGTATATATACATACATATACATATACATATACACATACACATACATATACATATAAAATAAAATTAAAAAGTAGCTGGCCTGTCAAAGTAGGTCCTGCCTTCCAGAGTTCCCGATTACAGGTGTTACCCATGATATAATTAACTTAAATGACTATCTTCCTGTCATGATGACAAAGGTAGGGTAATTTATGTAACTACTATCCATCTTGTAAAGAGTTTATAAAGCCCTCGCTCATGATTGGCTTCACACACTGATTAATAGACACTTTCTACTTCAGACTTTAATTAAAAGCAATAAAAGCAGTCAACTGGAGGCCATGAATGTGCTGGTGACAAAAAAAAATGCCATTAGAGAGATGGAAGATCAAGCACTGTACAAATTTAGTGTGAAGTCTTGTAAGTAGATCCATATGCCTGTGCTTAAAACCTCCCTGAGACAGTCACAATTGTGGAGGGATTGCACAGATAGAGTTAAATAGCAATTAAGAGTAGGTCTCTCAGTTTTAGACGCAATCTGCTTTAATTTAAGATAAATCCACACCATATTTTTTCCATATTTATATAAATGTCAAAGTTAGTGGAAACAAAAAATTAGACAACTTTTGAATGTGCAAACTCTACCCTGCAGGTTTTGTTATAAAATACAAATTGCTAAATTAATTCCATTGCATCTGAAGAGTAATTTAATATAAATCATTGAACAGATGCCATGGACTATTGTGATTCATAGAGAAAATCCCAGCAAATAGTTATTGATTCCCATAGTATTATGCTAATTATTCACTCACCACTCTACAATAAATATTTACCTGTACTTTAAGCCATATAACATATAGAAAATTGGCAGGTAGAGTTGAAATAGCATTAGCAACACACAGGAGGCTATGAATTATGCGATTTTTGCTTTCTACCCACATTTCTACAACCATCTCTAAGCCCTTGAGTGACAGAGCAGAAGTTGCTGAGGAATTCCTTAACACCTGATGCACACATTTGAATATTTGCAGAGACACAAGTACATCCTTACATTTCTAAGGTTCTAAGGCACATTCTCTACTGGCATACCTGGATCAAAACCAAGTAAGAAGTTCAGAAATTATCTGAGCTCAGTTTATCTTTCAAAGGAAAGCCTGTTTCTCTGTCCCCCTGGGGAGAGCCCTGCAGTGTTCTGGCATGATGTAAGGCCCTGACTTTGCAGGGCTCGGTGTTTTGGCCCAGGAGGCAGACAGATACCAACTTAGCAATTTAAGAGGGCAGCATTACAAAGGTTTAAAAAATGAAATCTAGTGTGACAGGAAAAACATTAACATATGAGTTTCATAGCCTCTCCCCTTTCATTCCCCATTAAAGATAATTCCATTTTTGCCAGTTTTATTCAGGGTCTTATGTGCGGATTGGCAAAATTGGAGAGTGGGGGGGTGGGAGGGTGGAAATTAAAGAAGCCAAACACAAATTGATTGATTTTGTTGGAAAAGGCAGAGAATTACTCCTAGGAAAAATATAGAAAGTGGAACTGGGGGTAAAGATAAAAGCAGCACTGTTGTTTTAGGGAGGCAATGTGTGCTGGGGAGTTGAAAGAGATGGCACTGCTTTGCTGAAGGGAGTAGACTTGCAGGGGTCCTCAAACTTTTTAAACAGGGGGCCAGTTCACTGTCCCTCAGACCGTTGGAAGGCCATACTATAGTTTTTTTTAAAAAAAAAACTATGAACAAATTCCTATGCACACTGCACATATCTTATTTTGAAGTAAAAAGACAAAACAGGAACAAATACAATATTTGTATTTGCATGTGGCCCGTGGGCTGTAGTTTGAGGACCCCTGGAGTAGAGTGTGGGAGGATAGAAGAGCAAAGAAAATGGTTAGTGTGTGGTTTTTTTTTTATTTCTTTATGTGTAAGTGATCTTCTGACAGACAAGAAATGTTCAAGGTGGTTTTTCAAAATATCTTTGGATGTAGGCTGGGGTTTCATTTTAATGTGTATTTTATAAATTTATCCAAAATGGGCAATAATTTATACAGATTTTGCTACTATAATATTAAGGACAAAGTCCCTGTCATCTTCAAATATATGTGTCCAAAGATCTAGCCAATTCCTCTTAAAACTATTACAAGTTTATTAATGCTAGTCACTCAAAATATGAGAAAAGTTTAAAATATATTTTAGTGTGAGCTTCCAAGATGTTAAAACACATTAATATTAAATATTTTGGAATAGATTGCCTTTATGCTAAGAGGAGATGAACAATATCTTCTTCCTATTATAATTCTATAGATCAGAATTAGGAATGTCTAAACACACACACACACACACACACATACGACACACACCCACAAACACATACACACATTGTACGTTGACATTTTTCTTCTAGAAAGCATGCTATTCTATTTTGTAATTTCTATAAGCATTAATTTGTTGTAAAATATTAAGGCTTAATTCTTCTAAAACATAGGAAAAAACGTTATTTTTTCATCATATTCAGTTAACTTAAAATAGTACAAATATTGCTATTTTATTATTGGCCCACAAATCTATAAAAAATCCCAATATTAGCAATCAGTGGTGTGTGTGTGTGTGTGTGTGTGTGTGTGTGTGTGTGTGTGTTTGGGGGGTGGGGGATTAAAATGCATCCCTTGCTTCTTTTCATTTGATCAGTAGACAGTTCCTATTTGCATATATATATATTATTAGAATATAAATTATAAGCAATTAGTGACAAGAATCCTAACCTAAAAATGTCTTTCTAATTGTAAATTTGTGAAAATTCAAACGTACATACTTATCTTTTCCACCAAGACAAAATTAATCCACAGACTTATCTGAAGTCTTTTCCGTGTTACACTATATTACTTATATACATGTTGAGTATGTTCGATAGAGTCAGGGACCTGAGTTGAGTCTAGGTTCTTCCTTATAATAAGTGACTATTCCTGTACAATGAACCTAAGTTACATCAGTTTTCTCCTCTGAGATTTGGGAATAAAATTTTCTTTCCTCCTTCTGTTCCATCATCCTTCTTCCCATCTTTCTCCTACCATTTCTCCCTCCTTCTTCCCTTTATCTTTACCCCTTCCCTCCCTCTCTTTTTCCTTCCTTTTCACCTTAATTTTTTCCCTCACTTCCTCCCTCGGACCTGCTTTGCTCCCTCCTTCATTTCTTCCTATTTCCCATTCTCCTTTTAAGCTCTACTGGCTCCCCTTTAAAACTTTTCTTCCCTCCCTCTTTCTCTCTCATACTTCCTTTCCCATATATTCTTCTGTACTTACTTCCACTGTTTTAATATCTATCTACCTGCCTAATTACTCACTATCATTTATCTTTTTTTCTTTTCTGACTCCTCCTTTAAAAATCTGTCCCCAGTACACAACTATACGAAGTCTTTTCCGTGTTACACTATATTACTTATATACATGTTGAGTATGTTCGATAGAGTCAGGGACCTGAGTTGAGTCTAGGTTCTTCCTTATAATAAGTGACTATTCCTGTACAATGAACCTAAGTTACATCAGTTTTCTCCTCTGAGATTTGGGAATAAAACATTGGTGCCCAGAGTTGAGTGAAAAAAGAAGCAGTTTTCTCCCTGAGCTAATTTTGGGGCTTGACTTTGGTTGTGCTTTCACCTGCAAGGCTTCTATCTATTCCTGCTTGTCTTTGAACTTGTTACTCCAGCTCCTTTTGTGATATAAGGCTGTCCAATTATTTTACTAGAGGCTCTATGCACAAAATTTGTGCAAGAGTAGGCCTTCCTTCCTCTGGCTGCCGGCACCAGCTTCCCTCTGGCACCCGGGACGCGGGCTTCCCTCACAGCCCTGTCTTCCTCCAGAAGGACAGAAGGACATCCAGTCTAATTAGCATATTATGCTTTTATTATTATAAAAGACTAGAGGCCCAATGCACAAAATTCATGCACGGGGGGTGAAGGGAGTGGACCCTCAGCCCAACCTGCACCCTCTCCAATCCAGGAGCCCTCATGGGATGACCAACTGACAGTTTAGGCCTGATCCCACAGGGCAATTGGATATCCCTTTCACAATCCAGGACCTCTGGCTCCTAACTGCTCACCTGCCTGCCTGCCCTAACTACTCTGCCTGCCTGTCTGATCCCCCTAACTGCCTTCCCCTGCTGTCCTGCTCACCCTTAACTGCCCTCCTGTGCGATCCTGGTCACCCCTAACTGCCTTCCCCTGCAGGCCTGATCCCCCTAACTGCCCTCCCCTGCAGGACTGGTCTCCCCTATTAACTTTTTTTTTTTAATCTTATCCCCTTCACATACAATTGTATTTGACTTCATTATTGGCTTCTCCCTCTCACACAGTTTTTCTCTCTCCTTTATGTAACACTTTTTCTTACTGACTCATCATTTGTAAAATTTTCTTTCCTCCTTATTTTACTTCTGTT
>NW_006282653.1:605109-612181 GCF_000327345.1 Myotis davidii | reverse complement strand
TCAGTTATTATTTGGGTTGCTGAGATTTGGGAATAAAATTTTCTTCCCTCCTTCTGTTCCATCATCCTTCTTCCCATCTTTCTCCTACCATTTCTCCCTCCTTCTTCCCTTTATCTTTACCCCTTCCCTCCCTCTCTTTTTCCTTCCTTTTCACCTTAATTTTTTTCTTCACTTCCTCCCTCGGACCTGCTTTGCTCCCTCCCTCATTTCTTCCTTCTTCCCATTCTCCTTTTAAGCTCTACTGGCTCCCCTTTAAAACTTTTCTTCCCTCCCTCTTTCTCTCTCATACTTCCTTTCCCATATATTCTTCTGTACTTACTTCCACTGTTTTAATATCTATCTACCTGCCTAATTACTCACTATCATTTATCTTTTTTTCTTTTCTGACTCCTCCTTTAAAAATCTGTCCCCAGCACACAACTATACTTGATTTTCATTATAGCTCCTACAGTTCACTCAAACATCCTCTTTCCTTCTTTAACTCTACTGCCTACTGACTCCTTTATAAAGTTCTTCCCTCCTTCCTTCCCTTCTTCCCCATCCTCCACACCTCACCCCTCCAAGTTGAGGGAGGGTCCAACCAGGCCGGGGCGGCGTCCATCGCGGGGACCTCTGTGTTACATGCACATGTGTGTACATTCGTGCACGTGTGAGGTTTTTCTCCCGTTTCATGCCAAAGGGGAGGGGGTGGGGGTGGGAATGCCTTTCCCATTCCCCGGTGTGCCCGCTCCCATGCCTCAAGCAGCTCTCTGTCGGCTCTGGTCCCGAATTCACAGGCGAGGGGCGTGCTTGTGCAGGCATGGTCAGGGCCCAGCTTGTCCTCGGGGCGTTCTGCGGAGGATGTGAGCACCTGTCCGGGTTGGACCGGGCAGATGAATGGATATGGATGGATGGCTTGAGAAAGCTGCAGAGGCTTCCCTGTGGTGTGAGGATTGCCTGCGGTCTCCAGGGTGATGGGGCCGGGTAGCCCTGCGGGAGGAGGAGGCTTAGAGGTTGCCTGCTTGGGAGGATCGACAGGCATCCCGGGCATCGCAGGAACCATCCAGGTTGGGTGCCTTACCTTGATGGCCACTCTCTGTCGTCACACCCAGGCCCTTCCTCCTGTTGGGTCCACACCCTCTTGCTTTGCGTGCGCAACCCCTCCTGGGGGTCACCACCAACACTTGCACCCCCCAGTTGAAGTCTGCCGACCATGCCTTTTGCTATGCGGGCATTGCCCCTGGGCACCCGCACCTCATTGGAGGGGTGGGTGGCATCCCTGGGAAAAGTGCTCTCTGATGGGTACAGCACCAGGGACAGGAAAGGGAGCCTCACACAAGTGCCCCTGCTGTGCACGCTGCCTGTTGAACAGTCCTTACTGTGATGTGGTGATGGAGAATTTGCATATTACCTCTTTATTATATAGATTATATAGATTAAATCAGCCTGAACTACATTTTATTGTGCTCACAACTAAGAATGCTGGATAGTATTGAGACCATGACTAATAATACTGTTTTAAAATGAACAACAGCTCTAAAACTGAATTAGGGGTCATATCTTTTGTGGTACCAAATGAGTGAATGTTCTTTAATCATATAATGGTACACTAACATTTGGTACACTAAATATAATGGTACACTAAGTATAATCATATAATGGTACATTAAATTTGGAAGTTCATGTTTTCATTAGGGGTAAGAAAAATAGAAAGATGTATGATGGTGAATTTTATTCTTTTTTCCCCTCTCTCCCTTTTTGTTTTACCTTGAAAACTGTATGATGAAATAGTCCAAAATGAAATAAGAGCAGTGCCTAAACATGAGACCCCCCAGATCAGACAGCATTCAACTGTTACTGGATCAGAGCAGAGAATGAGTATGAATGGGGTGCTTGCCAAGGACACAAATAGACCAAAGCTGGAAGGACGCTCAGTGCCTGATGTGCACACATGTGAAAGGGAAGAATGCTGCTGCACAACACATGCAATGAGCACCTGGAATGTAAGAATCATGAATCAAGGTAAACCTGAAATTGTAGAGCCAGAAATGAGACGTTTAAACATTACATGCTTGGTGTTAGCAAAATAAAACGGACTAGAGTGGGACATTTCCAGTCAGGCAACTACAAAACGTTCCACTCTGGAAATGACAAACTCAGAAAAAAACAAAACAAAACACTGTGGCTTGTACCTGAAGCAAGATGTAGCACAGGCAATTAGGGGGAATAATGCAAGGTCAGACTGAGTGACATCCATCAGACTTCTAGGAAAACTTATTAACACAACACACCCATCATTCAAGTCTAGGCTCCCACTACAGGGTCTGAAGAAGATGAATTGAAAACTCTTATGCAAGTATCCAAGAAAAAATGTATCACATACCAACACAAGACATGATGATCATTTCAGGTGATTGGAATGCAAAAATAGGGGGGGAAGCAGAATCAAATGTCATTGGAAAATTTGGACTGTGGGTCAGAAATGAAGCAGGATATTGGCTTGTGGATTTCTGTGAAGCCAACAACGTGACCATCACAAACCCATACTTCAAACAACTGACGATTGAACATGTGGGCATCGCCAGAGAGCCAATACAGAAATCAAATAGACTATGTGATTGGAACTAGGAGATGGAGCAGCTGGCCACAAGTTGTTAACATCAAACATGAGCATACAACTGAAAAAGAGCTTCAAAGAATTGCAGTGCCAACATATAACATAGATATCATTCCTGATGGATTTAAGGTTCACACTGTTAAATGTAATTGACTGAGTACAAGAAAAACTGTGGATTAAAATTAAAAAAATATATATATTATTAGGAAATAATGAAAAAAAAGACAATATAAGAAGTAAAAATGAAAGAAAAATTGACATGTATGACCAAAAAAAAATGCTACCAGAATATTCAAGAAATAAAAGGAAAATTCAAATCTGGAGTAGGAATGCTGAATGACCTGACCAGGAAAAAATAAAGGGAAGGTGGACACAGTATACTGAAAAACTAGACAGAAGAGACAGAGAGATGGCAGACACCTCGGAACAAGGTCCCTATGAAGAAGTGCCTATAATTCTAGAAAGGGAAGTGAAAGCTGTCATCAAACTACTGGAAAGAAATAAATAACCAAGCGTAGATGGATACTGATAGAAGACTGATAGAAGTAACCCAAACCACAGAGATGGAATCTGTCAAAATCCTAACAAGAATATGTCAACAAATACAGCTAGAAAACAATAGCCTAAGACTGGAAATGTTCCATATATATCCCAATTTTTAAGAAAGAAGATGCAGGAAGTACAATAAATTTAGAACCATTGCTCTCATTTCTCACAGAAGTAAAGTGATGCCCAATGTGATGTAATCAAGGCTCTACCCTTATATGTAGCAAGACATGCTGGGTGTTGAAGCTGGATTCAGAAGAGACACTTAAAATCTCATTTAGAGAATTAATTGGATACTGGAAGGACCCAAACAATTTCAGAAGAAGCACAGTCTATTTTATAGACTGTAGTAAAGCCTTTGTCTGTGAAGATCAAGAACAGCTATTGGTTACTCTGAAAGAAATGGGCATGTCTCAGCACTCTATCGTGCTGGCTCTTAACCTGTATTGTGGCCAGGGAGCTATAGTAAGGACAGAATAAGGAGAGCCTGAATAGGTTTCTATAAGCAAGGGTGTCAGACAAGGACGTATTTTATCTCCCTATTGATTTAATCTGTGCACAAAACTCACCATATGAAAAACTTGACAAGACTCAGAAGTGAACAATGGCAGAAGAAATATTAGTAACAAAATATACAGATGACATAATCTTCCTGGGAGAAAGTAGGAATAATTTGAAACAATTGATGGAAGTGAAAAAAGAAAGTGTCAAAGCAGGGCTGCATTTTAATATAAAATATAAAAATCATGAGTGTAAAAGATATATACAACTTTAACATCGATGCTGAAGACCATTGAAATTGCTAAAGATGTTACTTACCTTGGTTTACTCATCAAATCACATGAAAACTGCAGCCAAGAAATCAAGAGAAGGCTCAGACTTGGAAGGTCAGCAATGGAAGAATTAGGGAAGATCTCATCCCCATCCTCGTATTCCCAACTACTATGTACAAATGCTAAAGCTGGACAATGAAGAAGGCTGAGAGGAACAAAATTCATTCATTTGAACTACAGTGTTAGAGGAGAGCTCTACAGAAACCTGAACTGCCAGAATGATCATAGAGCAAATTCAGCTTGAAACATCTTGAAGGCAAAAATAACAAAATAACATTGTCTTACTTTGGGCACATCATGAGAAGGGAGGGTTCTTTGGGGAAAAAAAATGCTGGGAGAAATAGAAGGCAACAGAAAAAGAGAAAGGCCAAATATGAGATGGATTGACCCCATAAAGGAAGTCATATGCATGAATCTGCAGAAGCTGAGCAAGGCTGTTGAGGACAGAACATAGTTGACATCAGACACTCAGAGATTCACCAGGAGTCAGAGCCAACGCAACAGCACATACAAAAACAATCAAGGGGCTTTCCAGAATGAAGATACTAAATTCTAAAATGTAACATGGTGTTACGAATGCAATCACACTTCTTTCTATATTTCCTCTAATTTTCATACCTAGAACTTCATAGCACAGAGATATTGGGAAGACATTCTGTACAGGTTGAAACTATGGAAAGAAAGTGATTGTTTTTAGTGGGGATCAGTCATTGAGTACCAGAAGAAGGCCAGACTTAAGACTGATCAAGAAATATGTAATATTTCTCAATATTTCAGACATTTTTGTAGGAGTTTAGCTAGTCAGTGTTTCTACAACATTTGGAAAGGTTTAGGAGTTTTCCTTCAGGTAGTAAACAAAAATGGAAGCCTCATTTTAAATAACTCCATAATAACAGCAGCAGAATAATTATTTTACAACTTATGCGTTCTAGATCAATGTATCTAAGTAGTAAGAATAATATGGTTATAAAGACTTAAAATAGATATTCTAGTTCCATATTCATCACATTTTCAGGAATCCCAGATCCAATCAATTCTTCCCAAATAGCTCTATTGAGAGTGTGGAATGTGGTGGGACAAGCAAGGATAATGCCAAGGACATTGTCAACCACAGACACAAGTAAAGAAGTGGATGGGTCCTAATGCCAGAGCCGATGCTGTTCCAAATCATCCACTTTCAGAATTGCTTCTCTAGTCACCATCCAGGCTGAGGCCAATATGTGAAACACTCAATGCACCATAGAAATTATATAAAACATTCCCTTTGCTACAATTCATTGTTCATTACTGCTACTTTTCTAGAGGATCAGACACAAATCCAGGAGGAATTGCCAAGGGAGATTGTGTACTCCTCACTCATTTTTGAGATAGGTATTAAAATAAAGGACAATAAAATTGACTAAATATAGGATTTAAGAAATGAATATATAGTCTCAAAATTAATTAAGGTGAGAGTCAATGCAATGGTAGCAGCAGATGAAGGAATACACTCAAAATTAATTAGAAACCAGAATCAAAAGACTCAGTGATACCTGTTTGTTTGTTTTCTGGGCAACTTGTTGGTCTTTACTAGGTAGATTAAAGAAAATTTCCTTAAGTGGTACTGGAAGAAGATAATTAATTGTACACAATTATTTCAGCTTTAGCTTTTCAATTGATGTATCAAGGAGAAATCTAATGGAGACATCAAGTAAAGAATTGCAATATCCAACAAGGATTTGTCAATGGACCTTGTGATTTGAGGATGAGTTTCCTATTAATATAGAACTGTAGTTACTCATATTTATTTCGAATGATATTTCAAGAAAATAGTTGCCTGCCATTTTCTCATCATGCCAGGGAAATATTTGCCAGGAATTGTGTCGTTATCAATTTTAGATTCTGGGTGAAGATGTTCTTTGTGGAATAGTTTGCTAAAATAATCAAAATAAAAAATGGGTCAGATGTTGTAATAGACACACACACACACACACATTACACTAAATAAAGCTTTTGCTCCAGAAGTAATAAAAATAAAATAAAACAAGCACCACAGCACAGTAAGTATGGAAAGGACCAGAGAGACATGTGCTGCCAGGAAAGGGGAAAGGCACAGTGGTCATGGAGGATTAATATGAACAAAGGAAACTTCAAGGAGCAGGCTGTATTTCAAATGAATTTGAACATGGATAATATTTGGGTAGTCAGAGAAAATGGAACATCTAGAAAGCAGGGAGAGAATATCCCAGGTGGTCATAGCAGAAATGTAACGCCAAGAGGCAATAGGAGATATGGTTTGAGAGAGATTGTGAAAGATTTAGTTATAAGAGACTTTCTCAAGAGAATTTCTACATGATAAGTAGTTGAAGGATGACGGAGATTGCACAGCTCTGCTTCTCAGCTCAGGATGTGTGGTTTCAGGAAGAACTCACATGCAAGTGTCTGACTCATTTGTTCTCTTGCTAAACAAGAATTATATTATGTAGGCCACATAAATAGTTGGAAACACAGCTAATGATCCACAGATGAATACAGTTATATTTGGTTGAAGTAGTACTATATGGGCCAGTGATTCCAACCTCTGTTAAAATATTTGTTTTACACTGACATTGGCTGAAACATAACATTGTGTAGCCAAACTTTATATGTTATAAGACATTTCCAAAGGAGAAATATACTGAAAAGCTTCAACATTTGATCAGTATCTAAGGAGTCAATTCAGTTGGCATCTATCCAGCAGACTATAGAGTTGGAATTGTGGGATTTAGAAGCATAGATTATTCAGAAGTTTCATGAGACCCAGTACTGTATTGGGTAAATGGTCTAGAAGAAAACTAGACTTAGAAACATTAGGGCAATACATCTTCCAGGCAATATGTCATCAAGCTGTATAGAAATATGAAACACTTCGAAGGGTGTTTAAGTTTGCCTCTGAAAGAAACAACATGATTATTTCTTTAATGATTTTATTCATTAAAATACATAAGCAAATATTTCAAGCTTTTCTTGTATGAAATATTCTGACTACAAGTTTTTTGAAACTGGGTTCAAAATGCTATCATAAAACAACCATTAAAGGCAATGCCATTCAAAATTGACCTTGTGGGGTAAAAATTTA
>NW_006282653.1:601419-601846 GCF_000327345.1 Myotis davidii | reverse complement strand
GGCCACGGAATCATGCCTGGGCAGGGGACCCCCATTTCCCTCTGATCGCTTGCTCCACCCCCCGCCCAAGGCTGACGCCTCTGACCCAGGCTTCAGGCCTGGGCAAAGGGACCATCATATCCCCCGAATACCCAGCTCCGCCCCCCACCCAGGCCTGATTCCACGGCCAGAAGAGTTGGCCCTCATCACCCTCCGATCACCAATCACCGGATTGACCAGGCCTGAAGCCTCCGGCAGAGGTGTCAGGCTTGGGCAGGGGACCCCCAGCTCCCCGCGGTTGCAGGCTCCGCCCCTGCCCAGACCTAACGCCTCTGGCCGAGGTATTAGGCCTGGGCAGGGGACTCACAGCTCCCCGCGATCTCCTGCTCTGCCCCTGCCCAGGCCTAACGCCTCTGGCCGAGGCATTAGGCCTGGGCAGGGGACCCAC
>NW_006282653.1:595952-599609 GCF_000327345.1 Myotis davidii | reverse complement strand
CCAGGACTAGGGACCCTACCCATGTATGAATTTCATGCACCAGGCCTCTAGTTAAGTCTATAAGACAAGCAATTCTTTTACCTCACTTGGTTTAGTGTTTGAATCTCTTTTCTTGCCTGGCCATTACAGAAATGATAGATAGATGATAGAGATGATAGATTATGTTGATTGATGGATAGATAGATGATAGATGACAGATAGATAGATAGATAGATAGATAGATAGATAGATAGATAGATAGATAGATAATTTGAGCCCAGGTGAAACTTGTAGGCAAGTTCAGGTGAGCTGAAACTTGTAGCATTGTCAATAAGCAGATCACAACCTAGAATAGGTAGGGCACAGCTGGCTTGCAGATCCAAGATAATGAGATACATTTTTGTTGCCTTAAGACATTCAAGTTTGTGATGGTGTTACCCATCATTATTGTGGCAATAGCTAATTAATAGTTGCGTCAATGACTGAAAAAGGTTGGTAAAACTGAAATGAGAACATAATTCTGAAACATGTTTAAATAATTAGACCATGCAATCACTAAAACAAAAGAAAGAAGAAAATTGGAATAGCCTGGCTAACATATGGATTGCCTAAAGTAATAAAAGTACACTGAAGAAAATCTCAAGTCAGTTTGTTGACTATTTTATATGTCAAGAAATTAGACATCTTTAAAACAAACAAATGGTTCAGCTGTGTGGCCAAAAGTACTACTAACAGACCTGCCTGGGCTCTCCACATTCATACTGATATTAAAACCTACATCTCTGCTAATGAGCATAAATTGACCATTTAAGTTTGTCCTAAAATAAACAGAATTGATATTAGATTTGTTAGGCAGAGCGTGGAATGAAATTGAGTAGTCCATCTTATGGAGGCTGAATCCTATTAAGAAGCAGAAAAATAGCAAACCTATAAAAGTTGGAGAATCTTAACTTAAGACTATAAACCTGTTTGTTTTAAACATATAACAATATGCTCCTTAAACTTGAAGTTGCTTTGCTAGCTGAGCTACCCAATATCTCGACATCTCTTACTATGTAAATTCATCAATCTTGACGATGCCACCCACATTTTTAAAACTGCAACACAGGCTAAGCAAAGTGAGTCCTGGACTATTTGGCTGGATTACAATTTTTGCCTCAAAACCATGTTACCTTTCAGTCAAGAAATTTATTATCGGCTAGCTCAATGATTTACATCCTCCTCATATGTTTGTATACTTGTTCTATTTGGAGAATCAGTTTTGGTTTTTTTTTTTAATCCACGCAATGGTATTTACTGAGGACCTACTAGCATGCATGAAGCAAGTGAACAAGTGGCTAAAAATAAATTAAAAACTTCATAGTCCCTGCTGTCAAAAAAAGTATAAATCAGTGAATAAAGAAGAAGTATCCAGAATAAAATTTAATGCTACAAAGCAACAAGATAAAATTTCAAGGTAGAAGGAAGAAAAGATCATCTTATAATTCAAGGCTATGGGACCTTGTCACAGAGAACACATAATTTTATATGACCCTTGAAGAAAGAACTTGATGTGATTTAGCTGCACAGAGAGCAGAAAAACCTTCTATGCTGACATAGTACAAGGTCCAAAATTGTGGAGGTGGAAGCACAAGGCATGAAGAGGTGGTTGTGATGAAGCAGATTAGGGTAGAGTAAAAAAATGCTTCTGAATAAAAAGTGGCCAATAAAACAGAAAGCACATCTAAAATAAAAGCTCAGAAAGAGCTCCTAGGTTCAGAGCACTGAATATTCATGAGTTCAGGATGTAAGGACCTGTCTGGCCCACATGGCTCAGTGGTTGAGCATCAAAAACAAGGGGGTCATGGTTTGATTCCCGGTCAGGGCACATGCCCAGGCTGTAGGCTCCATCCCCTCTGTGAGGGTGTGCAGGAGGCAGCCAATCAATGATTCTCTCCCATCATTAATGTTTCTTTCTCTCCCTCCCTCTCCCTTCCTCTCTGAAAACAATAAAAATATATTTTAAAGAAGATATAAGGACATGAGCGCCCTCAGCTAGGTTTCACTAAGGGAGCTGACTCTCAAACATGCAAGATTTGATGCTCTGAAAGTTCTCTAAGCAACCAAAACAGATCTGCCTTGTCAGATGGTAAGTGGTTGTAATGACTCCTCAGTTCAAGTGGGACACATTCTAAGCTATTTTTGCTGTGCTTTTGAGGTCTCTATGGGAGTAAGTTGAGGCTGGGAGTTTACCTTAGCTCAGAGCCAGGATGGCCCTTTTCATCTTCCTCTTTTCCCATTGCTTTACGCCTCCCTCCCTTGCTGGATTTCCTGGAAGAAATTCCTCCATGAATTATTTCTTCATGAGTTGTCAACGTCATGCATAGCTTACCTCTGGGAAACCTGACTTACGAAAAAGCTAGAGCTAAACTTGAACTCAGGGCCATTTCACGCCAAACCTCTGTCCCTAACTCTTTAAGGCACCCTGGTAAGATTGCAGGCATGGAGAGGCCTTCAATGGTTCATTTAAGCCCATTGCATCCCCTGGCTGACTCCCCACTAGCTCTCTACATTATTATCCCAACAAAACTTAAAGGATCCAAAAGGCTAAAATTAAACCGCTGCTCTTTCTGGGCTACACAACAGCTCTGGGTTACGGAAATTATTGACAAAAATGTTGAGTCAGACATTGGACACTTTTTCCCCCTGAGAGTCTAATGATGTTTATTTGAGACACAGTGAGATTAAGGCATTTTCCTGAAACTCAAGTGTAATAGGTAGTAGGCCTTTGAAAGGCAGAATACATTTTCCCAAAGAAATGAGGAATTTCTGATAATCCTCTCCCACCTTCATATGTGGAGCCATCAAAGCCCTAATAAAATACACTATCTTAATGAGTCTGGGTGGTATGATACAAATTCACCAAATTTACACACCCAAATAGCTTACATTGAAAGAACATGGGTCCGTTTGGGAAAGCAGGTTAAAGGATAGCAGGTGGATTACCAAAATAACTCTGGTGCCTTTTGCTACTTGTGACTGTTTTATCTTTAGAGTGAAAAAAGGAAACTAAGGATACTACTTTGAGGTTAAATACTCTATTATATTTTACTAGATGCCCGGTGCACAAAAATTTGTGCACTCGGAAGGGTCCCTCAGCCCAGCCTGTGCCCTCTTGCAGTCTGGGACCCCTTGGGGGATGACCACCTGTTGGCATAGGCCCACTCCCCGGGGTATTGGGCTTAAGCTGGCAGTCAGACATGGCTCTGGCAGCCTGGAAGCCCTCAGGGGATGTCCACTTGCCAGCAGGGAGCAGGCCTAGCTTCAGTCAGACATCCTCAGCGCTGCTGAGGAGGCGGGAGAAACTCCAAGCAGCACCGCTGTACTGGCAGCCATCAGCCTGGCTTATGGTTGAGCAGAGCTGCCCCTTGGGGAGCACACTGACCACGAGGGGGCAATTCCTGCATTAAGCGTCTGCCCCCTGGTGGTCAGTGTGTGTCACAACGACCGGTCGATCCACTGGTCGTTCTGCCATTCAGTCAATTTGCATATTGGGCTTTTATTATATAAGATTACACCACAGAAGGATGCCTACTGCCCAGCCCATAGACATATGTTCATGAGAGAGCATTCTAAACTGTTGGAAATAATGCAAGGTCAAGGAATTATTAAGGGTTGGGGACAGAGGAGCAGCTGCAA
>NW_006282653.1:587129-595231 GCF_000327345.1 Myotis davidii | reverse complement strand
AAGTTCTGCTGATTTTTGTTTATGGCTCATTAAGGAAACCCCGCCTAGCTGTGGGCACAGCCATCTTCTGACAGCATGACAGAGTGAGGGTCAATTTGCATATTATCTCTTCATTATATAGGACTAGAGGCACGGTGCACAAAAATGTGTGCACTCTGTGGGGAAGGGGGGTCCCTCAGCCCGGCCTGTGCCCTCTTGCAGTCTGGGACCCCTCGGGAGATAAGGACCTGCTGGTTTAGGCCTGCTGCTGGGTGGCAGAAGGCAGGCCCAATCCCTGGGTGCAGCCCCTGGTCGGGCTCAGAACAGGGCTGATTGGGGAGTTGGGGCACCGCCCCCTGTCATGCACAGAGCAGGGAGATTGGGAGGTTGTGATGCCACCCTCAGTCACGCTCAGGGTAGGGCCAACTGGGGGGTTGGGGCACCATCCCCTGTCACACTCAAGGCAGGGTGGATGGGGAGGTTGCGGCGCCACCCCCTGTCATGCACAGAGCACGGCCAATCAGGAGGTTGGGGCACTGCCCCCTGTCACTCACAGAGCAGGGCCCATCAGGGGGGTTGGGGCTCTGTACCCTGTCACGCACAGAGCAGGGCCAATCAGGGGGTTGGGGAGCTGCCCCCATCACGCACAGAGCAAGGCCCATCAGGGGGTTGGGGCACCGCCCTCTATCACCCACAGAGCAGGGCCGATCAGGGGCTTGGGGTGCTGCTACTCTCACACTTTGGGCAGGGCCAATGGGGAGGTTATGGCTCTACCTCGTCACAGAGCAGGGCCCGTGGGGGGGGGGTTGGGGTACTCCCCTCTATCAAGCACAGAGCAGGGCTGATCAGGGGGTTTTGGTGCTGCCCCCTGTCATGCTGATCGGGGTGCCCGGAGGCCTCATGGCTCCGCTGATCCTGGTGCTGGGAGGCACATTACCCTTTTACTATATAGGGTAGAGGCCTGGTGCATGGGTGGGGCCAGCTGGTTTGCCCTGAAGGGTGTCCCCACTGGGGTGCCTGGCCAGTCTGGGTGAGGGGCTGAGGGCTGTTTTCAGGCTGGGGGTGACTGAAGCTCCCAACTGCTTCTTTTTTTCTTTTCTTTTTCTTTTTTTTTATTCTGGGCCAGCTTTAGCTTTGAGGCTTGGCTCCAGCTCTTTGGCCTCCGCTGCTGAAAGTAGGTTTCTGGCCTTTGCTTACAATGTTGCGAATCTGCTGGCTGAAGTCAGGCGGTATTTGTTACAGAGTTTCTTAAACTGCCGGCTCAGAGGTCTGCAGCTGCAGGCAGGGAACGTTGGTTTCCTCCCTCACTGAGGCAAGCGAGCCTCATGTTAGTTTCAAGCTGCCTGGCTGCCTGCCGCCATCTTGGCTAACAGTTAATTTGCATATATCACTGATTAGCCAATGGGAAGGGTGGCAGTCCTACGCCAATTACCATGTTTCTCTTTTATTAGTGTAGGTTACTTTACAAGTTGAAGTTATAGTAATTTCCAAATCTTTGAAGTATAATTTTGATTATGCCTACCTTTACTCATTCCTAAATATCTTGTGAAAATCTATTTAATGCAAATTTGTGATCTTTAAATATTCTTCTGATTGAAGAGCTTGAACCTTATGTCCTATAGTGAGAACACTGTGCTGCCTGGTGATGGCAAAATGGATGAAAACTCAGGTAGCCAGTGACTATCCCCCAGCCTTAGAGAAGAATATGTCTGACAGATTATTTCAGAAGTAACTCATTTTTATATTAATCAGCCAAGTGTTATCATAGAGTTTATTACCATTTGTCAAGAATTATAAAAACCTCCTTAAATTGTACTGCTGGATTCTGCAAGGGTTCACTTAAGAATCTAATCATTAGTCTAAATAAATTATGCCCCAGACTTCTCATCAGAACCATGCTTATGTCTCCAGAAAAATAATAATAAGTTCCAACCTGCTGGACACACATTCAAATCCTGAATAACAGGGATCCTGGGCTCTCCGGAAAATAATGTGCTTCCAGAATATAAACCACACTCCAATATCGACTTTACTGCCATGCGAGAGGATTCATTCATTGTTTACATGGCCCTTGGGAACACTTGGAAGGCCAAATAAAACCATTCATTTTTCTTTGTGTTTAGTCCAAATATTAAAGATAAGTGACAAGAGAGAATAAAAGCATGAAAATAAAACATCTAAGATGAAGGCTCCAATATTATATCTCACTGAGGAATTCTCAGTGCAGAGTGACGTAAGCACTGACACTGTGCCAGTCCATCCGTCACAGGCGCTGCCCAGAGGAGGACTGGGCACTGCTGATTCTTGCTGAGATGAGCAAGTGGGATGGGCCTCCTTCCAGTGATCCTCATGCCTCCTTAAGGGCGTCGGTGCTGACCCCACACCCAAGTTGGCTTTAGTAGCATAAAAAGTAGAAAGTCAGGGCTGCAAAGAATGGTGAGGAATGGCAGTGTATACTATCAGGCCTTAGAACCGAATGTTGCCAAATGGTTCAGGCAGATCAGAGGGGGGGGGGGCATAAATAAATTTGTTAAAAAAAATGTGAACAATAGGCCACATTTTTATCTGATCCCTGATGAGAAAATGACCACAAATCACAAACACCACAGAACTGAAAAGTACTTGATAAAGTGATTGTTTCTGAAAATAAGTGTCCAAATGTCTGTTTTATTAATGATTTTTATACAGAAGAGATATATGTCTGTGTCTGCTTAAAACTAGCACTTTACCTCAGAGACCTCACCAAAGAGGCTCTGCAAGAGGGACTAAGGGATGAGGCAGAGATGAGTGAGTTAGAACTTACGTGCTTGTCCATTTGTCTGTCCATGCATGCACTGCATTCATAGCGAGGGGATTTACAATTTCCTCCCAGTCAGTTCCCCCCCACAGTTTCTTCCTGTGAGCTAATGGACATTAAAGATCACTACCCTCCACATTTAGTAGCTAAATGTACATTATTATATACATTCAGTTATGAGTTTAGTTTTTCATCCGCTCCAGATTTCCAAATGATTATTATTTTTTTTCCCGTTCCTCTCCAGGACTGTGTCATACTTTGAACTCACTCCCAAAGTTTCCCAAGTAAACATGAGACCAGCTACATCTATCTCAAGACAATTGATGCTGTGCAGATTCAAGGGAGAGAAGCTGATAGCACCAGAGACCATTAACTTTCTTTTCCAAAATCACCTTTCTCATTAGATTTGAAAAATGTGTTTGAGAACAGCAGCTTATGGCAGTTGACTAGATAAAACTTCAGAAAGATAGTGCACACAAGGAAAGGTGAGACAAATTGCAGTGATAAGGTATGTCAGCAGAGGGCTGTTGTTGCAAGAATATACTGTCTTTGTATCTTCAGCCATTCATTAAGCAAGGTTATGCCAGTGCTGTTGACATAGAGAAATGAGGACTCCTGTATATCCAGAAGCAACTGAACATAATTATTCTTACCTCTGGACTTCTGCATCCTTCTCTCAGATTTCTCATTGACATTTATAGGTTCATTTGAAAAATACATATGACAGGAAAAATATTTTGAAAATAATTATTGTTAGTACTTTAATACATGATACATAATAAAAATACTCATTCAACGTTATAATATTTATGATTCTGCCTCAGAAAAAAATCTGATTATTAACCCTAAATAGTCATAAAAGCCCAAAGGTGGACTATTAGCTTAAACATAGTTACAGGGGAGAGTGGGGGAAAACATACTTAAAAAGAAAATAATCAGTTATATTAAGCTATTAACAATATATATCAGAATATACCATTATTTTAAAAAATACATGTTTTCAGAGAGTGAAAAGGAGAGGGAGAGAGAGATAGATACATCAGTGATGAGAGCGAATCATTGATTGGCTGCCTCCTGCATACCTCCCACTGGGGATCAAACCTGCAACCCCGGCATGTGTCCCGACCAGGAATGGAATGGTGACCTCCTGGTTTGTAGGTCGACTCTCAACCATTGAGCCACACTTTCCAGGCAGAACATACCATTCTTTCACAATAGTATAAGTGTTCCTCATTTTACAAAGTTAATAGTGACACGTTGATAAGGGAGACATGTACAAAACCCATAAAAATATTGGAAACAAGGCAGATTCGTAAGTGGTGTTCCAATGTTTGTGTCATACCTGAAGAATGTTTAAAACTTCTCTCCATAAACTTCCTCTTGGAAAGGGAACTACTTTTAGATTATATGTGAGTAATAGGAATCTGATGTAAGCGAATTCCATTTGGGGAGATTAGAACTATCAAATATGATTATGGACAAATCAGAAAAGAACTCTTACAACCCTGCCCCAACCACACCACCTTCCAGTTGTATGCTCACATACTAGTCTTTGGACTTTCCATGAATCTTTGCTCTTATCTTGGGCTAAGCCTGCATACTTTCACACATACTTTAAAAAGTTGCTTCTGCAAATGAAGTTTCTCATGTATCTGTTGAATCATTACATGAATCTGCAAAGATGATGTAATATCCTTCACTATTATAACACACAAATAAAAAAAAAATGCCTTGACCCCACATCTCTGTCAAGCTCACAATCCATTTCTCTGTTCTCTTTGAAAGATGGCAGAGCCTGCTGGAAAAGGGAACCTAAAGAGAAGCTTAAGGGCCAGTGCTTTTATAAGAGGTACAATCTCTGGCCAGGTAGGAGAGGAAAACACAAATGAGACGAACAAAGGGAAATATAAAATTATGTATTATCAAGCAGGATACATAACCGATTGTGTGGTTGCATAGAATACCTCTAGCAGGACAAAAAGAAACACCATGTCTGATAAGCACTCATTAGAAGGAGGTTTATTTCTCTTACATATCCTTTTTCCTCTTTGGCCAAGATTGTTCTCACAGAGCATTAATTCCACCATGCTTTTGTTTTATGTCACTTGGTCCTTTGGGACGTCACTGGGAAATCGGATACCCCAGTCTTTGAAATGTGGGACTTAGTCTGAATCCCAAAGTAATGGCTGGAGTCAGGGTCACTGTGCATCTCTTTAGGTATGATCAGTGCTGCTTGGCTTATTCTACAATACGACTGAAATCAAGCTTTCCTACATATGGTGTTTAAACTGGTAGAAGACCTTTGGACTTGACCTCTGGTTAATGAGCCAGGAGACTGTGACCATGGTGATGGGGGCATCTGTGAGTTATCTCAGACCAAGCTACCAGAAGCTGAAGAAACAGGTAAGGCATAGTCAATCAAAACGTGTGCATAAAGTTTGCCTGATTGAAAAGAAAATTGTGCTAATCAATTTCATATTCCAGTTTTAGCTCAATGATCCTCATTGAGATCTCTTAGCTACAGTGGTCCATTGCTGCTCCTCACCTTTCTTATCCTCTCAGCAGTGTCTCATTCAGAATACTGCTCCTTCATCCTCAGATCACTTGCTTGCCTTCTTAAAGACCAGCCTCCTCATTTTTTTAGTCTAGTTTGGTTTTCAGTCTCTCTAGTGGTTTTCCCTCATATTCTGAGAATTATAAATATTCAAGTACCAAGGATCAATCCATGGGCCTCTTCTCCCCACTCTGCGTTCTTTGTATGATATCATTATATTGGAGTAAATACCATTTCTGTGCTGATGATGACACATTAATTACTCTGATTTCAACCCTGCCCCTGAACTCACTGCCCACAGAGTGAACTATTCACCCAACATTTTCTCTTTTCTCCCTTCAGATCTTAACTCAAATGAATAAATTCATGGAAGATGAATTTTTAATAAATAATAAAAGAAAGCCTCAACTTTCATAGTGATTAGAAAGGTGTAAATTAAAACTCTGGTTGTATAACATGCCACACATTTATACTAACAGTATTTTAAAAGCAAGCAACCTGGCATATAAAATGATGGTGATGGTATGACGAAAAGGCAGTTCAAAGATGCCCTTTACGTAACACTTGGGAGAGCAATCAGGTGATACCTGGTAAACTGGGAAATACACATACTGTTTGAGATACCAAATATACTCTCACCTGTCTACTCTAGAGAATGTTCCTGTAAGAAGGATCTATTGAGTGACAATCTACACCCTTTGTCTAAAACTTGCATGTAAAAGCTGTAAGTATAAAAGATACACAGATAACCACACATATTTAATATATAAAATGTGATAAGTTGAAACACATGTATACACCCAGAAAACCCATCACTAAAGGCAAGGTAATAAACATCCATTACCTCTCAAAATGTCCTCCCCCTCCTTTACATGGTAAAAACACTTGACATGAAATCTACTCTTAACAAAGTTTTATGTAAACAATACAGTATTGTTAAATGTAGGCACTGTGTTATACAGCAGATCTCTAGAACTTATAATACTCTTATGTGTTCTTTTTTTTAATATATATATTTTATTGATTTTTTACAGAGAGGAAGGGAGAGAGATAGAGAGCTAGAAACATCGATGAGAGAGAAACATCGATCAGCTGCCTCCTGCACATCCCCCACCCAGGTACATGCCCTTGACCGGAATCGAACCTGGGACCCTTGAGTCCGCAGGCCGACACTCTATCCACTGAGCCAAACCGGTTTCAGCTCTTATGTGTTCTTAAAGTCACAGGCAGGCTCATTTGAGAATCAGTTGCCATAGTAAAATACAGAAACAACCTAATCTACACTAATAAAAGAGAAACATGGTAATTGGCATACGACCGCTACCCTTCCCATTGGCTAATCAGCGAGATATGCAAATTAACTGTTAGCCAAGATGGCGGCAGGCAGCCAGGCAGCTTGAAACTAACATGAGGCTTGCTTGCTTCAGTGACAGAGGAAACCAACCTTCCCCGCCTGCCTTGCCGGCCTCTGAGCCTGCAGTTTCAAACATTGTAACAAATATAGAGCTAAACAAAACCCTAGAAAACAGATTTCAGAGAGCTGCGATCTCAGAGCTGGAGGTGATACAGAGTTTCGATTGAAGAACCAAAACAAACCAGATACCTGCTTTCAGGAGCGGAGGCCTAAGAGCTGGAGCCTCAGAGCTAAAGCTGGCCCAGAATAAAAAAGAAAAAGAAAAAAAGAAGCAGTTGGGAGCTTCAGTCCCAGCCTGAAAACAGCCCTCAGCCCCTCACCCAGACTGGCCAGGCACCCCAGTGGGGACCCCCACCCTGAAGGGGGTGTGACCAGCTGCAAACAGCCATCATCCCCTCACCCAGGCTGTCCAGGCACCCCAGTGGGGACCCCCACCCTGATCCAGGACAAGCTTCAGGGCAAACCAGCCAGCCCTCACCCATGCACCAGGCCTTTATTCTATATAGTAAAAGGGTAATATGCCACCCAGCACCGGGATCAGTGGAGCTGCGAGGTCTACCGGCACCGGGATCAGTGTGACAGGGGGGAGAGCCCAAACCCCCTGTTCGGCCCTGCTCTGTGTGTGACGGTGCGACGCCCCAAACCCCTCACCCCACGGGCCCTGCTCTGTGTGTGACAAGGTAGAACCATAACCTCCCCATCGGCCCTGCCCTGAGAGTGAGAGTGGTGGTGCCCCAACCCCCTGATCGGCCCTGCCCTGAGTGTGACAGTGGTGGCGCCCCATCCCCCGGATCAGCCCTGCTCTGTGGGTGACAGGGGGAAGCTCCTCCACCTCCTGATGGGCCCTGCTCTGTGCGTGACAGGGGGTGGCACCGCAACCTCCCCATCGACCCTGCCTTGAGTGTGACTGGGGTGGTGCCCCAACCCCCAAGCGGCCCTACCCTGAGCATGACTGAGGGTGGCATCGCAACCTCCCGATCCGCCCTGCTCTGTGCATGACAGGGGGTGGTGCCCCAACTCACCAATCAGCCCTGCTCTGAGCCCGACCAGGGGCTGCACCTGGTCGGGATTGGGCCTGCCCTCTGCCACCCAGAGCACGCCTAAGCCAGCAGGTCGTTATCTCCCAAGGGGTCCCCGCCTGCGAGAGGGCACAGGCCAGGCTGAGGGACTCCCCCACCCCCCAGTGCACAAATTTTTGTGCACCGGGCCTCTAGTGCTATATAATAAAGAGGTAATATGCAAATTGATCATTACACCCTAGTACAAGATGGCCGCCCCCATGTGGGCATAAGAGGGCCACCACAAGGTGACAGGCAGGGGAGGGCAGTTAGGGGTGACCAGGCTGGCAGGGGGGGGAC
>NW_006282653.1:574741-587056 GCF_000327345.1 Myotis davidii | reverse complement strand
CCAGCAGTCCCGGATTGTGAGAGGGATGTCCGACTGCCAGTTTAGGCCCTATCCCACAGGCCCCCTCCAGTGCACAAATTTTAAGCACCAGGCCTCTAGTTTTATAATAATAGTGGAATAGATACATTTTGATATGTTTTTATAATTAAATAGAACAAGTTGGTTAAAACTTGAGAATGTAATAATAAGTGAAGGAAGCAAGGTAAAGAATATATACATTTCATAAAGTACTATAAATGGTAATATACATCTAAACAAAATAATAAATTGGCCTTGAAAAATTGTACCATTTTAAGATAATGTGACTCTAAATTGGAGACAAATATGTCCAGATAAACAAACAAATAGAACTGGAACTCTACCTGTAACATTTTATTTCTTTAAAAAGAGCTTTGAAGAAAAAAGAAAACACATTATTTTAAAAATCACTTTAAAATCTATGTAAGTAGGTAGAAATTAGCTCTTATGAATGGCTAAGTGCTGTGTTCTGAATCACAGCTTAGACTCCAGAGCCCAGATACTGGGTTTAAATTCTGGCTCTGCCACCTACTAAATGTTTTGCTTTGAACAAGTTTGTTAGCCTTTCTAATATTACATTTGTTTGTCTATAAAAGAAAAATAGCGATAACACCTACATCCGCAGTGTGATAACTTAATTATATGATTCATTTATAAAGTGTTTCATATAGTGCCTGGCATTAACAATTGCTCAATAAATGTGAATTATTATCTTTCGGCTATGAACCCATGGTGTCTATCTCCAGAGCCTCATCATACTAGTTGAAGGAGAAATCAGACTGAAAAACATTATCATTAGGATGCACTTTTAAAAATATTTTTCCATTTTGAAAACAGCTACTGTTGACAATGTCATTAGCTGGAGAAGCTGCATTCTATTTTTTTATTAATTAGCACAAGGCCTTAAGGAGAGGTCAAGTTTGGTGAGCTGTTTTCCAACAACTGACATATAAAATGTCCATAAATCTAAGAAAATTAAAATAAAAATCGAATAATTAGCCAGCAATTCTTGCAAAATCTGAATACAAAAGGTAAAATATTATTTCAAAGCTGTGTATTAATAGAGTTATAGTATTACCATAATCTAAATTACACTGAAAATATGATAAATTATCAAATTGAAAATAAAAACATCAATTGCCTATTAACATCAACATGAGGATTAAATATTTACCAGTGGAGGGGATTGCAGCCAAAGGCTCTATGAATACGTAATATAAAACTTGCTGAATTTGAGTCTGTTTCCCAAATTTATACTTTTTTTCCTGCATGTTTAAATATACAGCAGAATTTAAGGCTAGGGAAGAGATAGGGAAGATATTTGCAAGACGTTTAAACTAGGAAGACTATTCTGTGCCTGGCCTAGTTAACAGATTTCTGCTGAGGTGGCATCGCTTCGAGTGCTTGCCCTTGAGAACACATGCTTTTTTATTTATTCCCCAGGATTTTCTCATTTTAAGTCTTACATGCTTTCCTTTTATAATTCCTCAGGGGCCACCTGACCTCCTTTTCAGACTAAATGTTTGGGTGGCAACTGAAATCAAACTGGTAGCCCCTTGGGTTCAGAGATGCCCTCCCCCAACCTTCAGCAAAAGGCTATAGGGCCCTCAGAGCAATAAAACACGGCCCCTCAAGGATGAAGTCTTTTTACTCTCTTTTTCACTACTACAGTCTGATTGAGTGAAAATGTTCTAACCTTTTTGCCATGTTTCTTTTTTGATAAAACCAGAGAAGTGTAGGATGTCCAGGAGGGATTTAAATTGCCTCAGACACAACAAAATTTCAGACACAACTCATTTTGATTTGACAGTGAAATCCATTTAGGTTGGTTGTCTCATCTCTTTGTGGACCTCTAGATCAAAAAGAATTAAAAACAGAATAGAAGCTTGTTAAATGTCAGGCTTACTTACATACAAATATACTTCCTGCTGTGAAATATCTTATGAAGAGTGTTTGAAGACATTCCATAGATATAGCATTTTACTAACTTTTATATAAACATATGTGTATATGTAAAAACAAATTTTGCACCAACTAATTCACTTTGGAGCAGTTTAGCTTTGAGTCATCAGTTTTAAGACATATAATGTATAAAAGAAAAAAACAGAACTCCCTTCGTCTTCAAACATGTGTACAGAATGTTTAGTGTTCACTGCAAGAACAAACAAACGTGACTTCAGAAGGTAACCTATTTCAGGAAGTTACTTTGTGGTTCTCCCATAAAGAATCATTAAAATGAAGAAAGGAAGGACCACCATTATTAGAAATCACAAGTGATCAGTAGGAAAGTGACTTGTTTCATTCTTCAATGATTGGAAATCCTGTATGCTATAGGGCTGAAGAGAAATAGGCTTAAAATTAGATAAGGACACACATACCAATTTTGATGAAAGTCTGTTTTTGAAGCAAAATTCATAGAAAGGGATACTTTTTTTTTTTTCAATCACTCATCTTTTTGCAAAGTTTTTTAAGCTTGTAGTTTTCTATGTTGGTCCTGACTATCATTGTTGCCTTTAAGTTGGAAAATGTTTTACAAAAAATAAGAGAGTAAATTCAAAATATTTAATATATATTTAGGATATCTTGGTAAATTAAATTCAACACAATGGACTGAAACGATAATTTTATATGGAGTAATTTAGAACCATAGCTGAGGGTGTTCTAATTGATTATACAAATATAGCATTTATATTGTCTGTTGCTGCAAATGCCTTTAACAGACCCTAGGGTGAGTCTCAAGGAATGGCCACAGGATTGTGTGGTCTTCGGAGAACTTGACATAGCAGTTTCAGTAGACTGGCATCAAAACCTTGATTACAGAGCATCCTTAAAAGGATGGGAAGAGACGATGAACATGGACAACTTTTCTAGGAGTTTGCTTATAACACAAAAAGAGTTATGAGGAGGTATCTTGAGGGCAACAATGGGATTTTAAGTTAAGTAAAATAATAGCATAGTGTATGCCAACAAAAAAGGTAACCTAGAAAGGGCATAAAATTGTGCTGATATAGGAGTGTTAGAGACGTGCCTGAGTAGTTCTTGGTCAAGAAGGGGAGCAAGTGGTACCTATTGATAAGGGGAGGATAATGCCCTTAGTCAGGGCACTTTATTTTACACATCAAAGTCATTTTAACAGAAAAGCTTACCTAACCACCTTAAATTCCCCCAGACCCCAATCTAAGCATCCCTTCTTTCCTTGCATTATTGTATTTCTCTATATATAGTAGTTAACAAAAGTTGAATTGCAGTAAAAATAGGTCACCCAGTATGTAATGGCTCAAGCATAATAACCTTATTTCATTTTCACATATTATTCTAAAAGGTCCCTGGTCACTGGGTAGTTGTTGTTTTCAGAATTAGAGACTCATCTCATTTGCAGTTTGCTGTATTTTAAGGCTTTGTTGTGGCCACAGAGAGCAGTTGATAAAGTGAGAAGAGAGAGGCACCTCATAAGCCTTGAGGAGAAGTGGCTACACATAATTTGTGTTCACCTTGCATTGGTGAGAAATAATCGCTGAAAAGAGACCCTATCCAAGGCACATTTGAAAATAAAAGAACAGATTTCAGTGTAAGCTTGCTTAACATGGCTGGCATATTATAAATGTACTAGAGGGCTGGTGCATGAATTCGTGCATGGGTGGGGTTCCTTGGCCTGGGTGGCGATTGGGGCCCTCTTGCCCAGTACCCATTGGTGCCAGCTTGGGGGGAGGGACTGCCGGAGGTTGGCTGGCCATGAGAGGTTGGCTTTGGGAGCACACTGACCTGCATTGAGCATCTTCCCCCTGGTGGTCAGTGTGTGTCAGAGTGACTGGTTGACCAGTTGTTCAGTCGACTGGTCATAACGGTCACTTAGGCTTTTATATATATATAGATATGTTTATTTGCACTCTGCTGTGACTAGAAACTAAGTTCCTATGAAAGACTTTTGTTTGTTATATTTCTAATGTCTTGAGGAAGGTAAGTAAGGCATGTACTAGCCATTCAGTAAGTATTTCCTAAATGAATGAGTTTGAAACACATACACTTATTCGCCCTAAAAATAGTTTCCCCTGAGCCAGAAAAGGAAGCTAAGTCAGCATTCAGGATAAAGTATCCATCTGCCAATTTTACTAGGTTTTGCTTAATAAGCTTCAACTTCATAATGTATTTTGCACTGTTTCCCACAAGACAAGACAAAAATAGACTTTAAAAAATATATGTTTTGACTGTAATGACAAAAGAATACAATGTAAAAAACTTCATTTGATATGGTTCAATGTGCTTGAAGTATTTTTTTGCCTTTTGATATTTCTTACTTGACAACTAATTGAGAATAACATTAAGTCAACACTTTATATCCAAGATAAATGAATCAAGTTTTTATTATTATGATCTTTCAAGTTTTTTAACTTGGTTTACTTGATTTCACTGTTTCCTATCACTGCTAATACAGAAAGAATAAAATAATAATTATAATATTAAAATGTAGAGTTACATTCAGGACCCACAAGACTCATAAAGCTTAGTTAATGATGTAGATGCTTTCAATGTACTAAGTAAAATTATCTAAATTACAATATTTCACACTGTAATATAAATTCTGGGAAACTTATGCAAGTTTGTTTTAAAATATTTCTATATGTAATATATTGTGTTCTATTGAATTACATTACCTCTAGATATATCATCACTTGCTTATTGAGATTTTCAGAAGTTTGGACCTTAAATGATGGAGAACTAACTATAATACTCTGTTTTGAGACATTATGTTGGGCAGTTCCCAGAGGAAACCCCAGCTGGTGTGCAACCACAGGGAAATATACTTGGGTCATGGGATTTGGGAGCATATACCAGCTGTGCTCTAGGACCACTCTGCATGCCTCCACAATCTAATCTAATAAAAGAGAAACATGCAAATTGACCTTAACTTTGCTATGCCCCAACCACGCCCACTAGCCAATCAGCATGACTATATGCAAATTAACCCAAAAAAGATGGCAGCCGGCAGTGAGGAGCTGGAAGAAGCAGGAGGCTTGGTTGCCCGGGCGATGGAAGAAGCCAAGCTTCCCACCTGCCCTGGCCTGCTGCGGCCTCCACAAAAGGCAACAAAGTTTCAATTATAGAAGCTAAATAAATCCCAGATATCTGCTTCCAGCCAGCCTCCACTGGAAGCTTGGGTGGCTGGGGGCTCTGGCTAACCTGCAAACAGCCATCAGCCCTTCACCCAGGATGGCCACACCCTCATGGGGTGAGGGTCCCCGCTTGGGGGCTAGGCCAGCCTGCAAACAGCCATCAGCACCTCACCCAGGGTGGCCAGGCACCCCAACGGGGACCCCTAACCTAAAGGAGCTGTGGCCAGCCTGCAAACAGCCATCAGCCACTCAACCAGGCTGACCGGGCACCCCAGCAGGGGCCCCCACCCTGAAGGGCGTGTGGCCAACTTGAAAACGGCCCTCAGCCCTTCAACCATGCTGGCCAGGCACCCCAGTGGGACCCCCACCCTGATCCAGGACACCCTTCAGGGAAAACGGGCTGCCAGAGGGATGTCTGACTGCCAGCTTAGGCCCAATCCCCCGGGGAGCGGGCATAAGCCAGCAGGTGGACATCACCCAAGGGGTCCCAGACTGTGAGGGGGCACAGGCCAGGCTGAGGACCCCCCTGAGTGCACAAATTTTTGTGCACCAGGCCTTTAATTCTGAATATAATCATAATGTTGATATTTTGAATTAGAATGGTGTCAATGTCCTGACTGCTTATTTGATAAGTGTCCAGGCAAATAATACACTGCTCTGCAATATTTATTTTATTTGCATTTTTATTGTTGACACTATTATAGATGTCCCTCATCTCTCCCTTTGCCTACCTCCACTCTGCCCTCTCCATCCTCCCCTGGCCTTCATTGCAATATTGTCTGTGCCCATGCGTATATTTTCTTTGGCTAATCTCTTCCTTTTCTTTTTAATGGTCCTCCCCATCCCTGTCCCCTATGAGATCTGTCAGTCTATTTCATGTATTTATGCCTCTGGTTTTGTACGTCAGCTTATTTTGTTTATTATATTATAGGTATAGTTGAGATCATATGGTATTATCTTTCTCTGACTGGCTTATTTCGCTTTGCATAAGAATCTCCAGGTCCATCCATGCTGTCACAAAGGGTAAGAGTTGCTTCTTTTTCATCGTTGTGTATTTGTTACTTTCTACCTGGCCTTTTGGTTAAAGATCTAGTCTATAAGAGTTATCTCTAATGACAAGAAGTGATCATAGTTAAATTCAAAAATTTCCCTAGGCAAAAAGACTAAACTTGAGCTTGATTTTTTTTCCAATTAAATCTGTTGGATTTCCAGTTTAACCTACGGCTAAACTGACCTCTTAAATCAGCTTTGTAAGTAGTGAAGTGGGTTCCCAGTGAGATGAGGCAGGAAAGTGTGGCTAAGAAAGAGTATTGTTTTGTTTTTCCTCTCAGACTAACCACGCATTTCTTAGAAAAATCATTTTGCATAACCTAAAATTGCCCTTGCAGTTCTAAGCTGTAAACTACCAAAGTTATTGAAAACAGAAAATCCAATCAAGTCCTATTGCCAAACCACTAGTAGTTTCCTTAATAGCTAACAAGGTCTTCTAAGATAATTTTCCACCATCATCTTTAAAGTTTTCATTATAACTTCTTTAGTTTATACAAATATTAATTTGGGCCAAATTAAGAAATAGAAAGACATGAAGACAAATAACAATGAAAACAAATAAACAAAAACATTAGTTTGAGCTATACCCATTGATGCTATTTAATGCCCCTTATATTATTGAATCTTAAGTTCTTATAATACAAAATATGTGAATCACTCAAGTTATAATTAATATTTTAATTCTCACGTAACTACCTATACGGTATGGTACAATTGTACCTATAAATTGTTATTATAGAGAATTTACTGTAGAAGAAGTTGAAGTTCAGAGACATTACATAACAGGAATCGCTTCACAGCTAAAATACAAGAGATTCAGAATGTAATATCAGGGCCCCTGGTGTTAGATTTATTACCTGTACATTGGATTTCCTCCATTTACACTGCCCTATATTTACCATTCATTGACCATACCATTCTATTTAACTCAAATGCAATATCTTCTTCATTTTTATATCTTTGATTCCCACTTATCTTTCAAAGTCCAATTAAAGTAAATACACTAATAGTTTTTATGAACAAGGCTGGCTAACTTTTTACCAATTTGCCAATTTTTTTTTTACTGATTTTTTACTGGCATAGATAATATATGTGTTTTCCCTTCCTTAGTTCACCACTAACATTTCATATGCAGCCTCCTTGTACCTTGTTAGGAACATTTGACTAGCCCTCACCTATGGAAGGTACTTGGAAGAAGGAGCTGCCATTTCCAGGCCTAATTCCAGGAATTTATTCCCTAGGCTTTTCCTATTCTATCTTCCTTCATCCTTGGCTGGATGCACAGATTCCGATGAAGGTCACCAAAACTCTAGCAAATGATAGAAACAGCCTTTGTTCTCAATTAACTATATCGTCCGTGAACATCCATATTGGATTTTTTCATGAGTTTACACTTTTACTGTCTTAAGCACCTGAGATTTATTTGCTATCAATTGGTACTATAGACCTTGCCTAATGCACCATTTAATCAGCATTAATCATTTTCAGTTTGCAATGTACTTTAACAGACAATCTCTTATTTTAGTATAATAGTCATATAATGACCTAGGTATTATAAGTTGCTGTAATTGGCTGAATTATGTCCCCTAAAAGTTCATATGTTTAAACCCTAATCCCCAGTACACCGGGAAATGAGTATATTCAGAGAAAGGGGCTTTTAAGAGATATTTAAGTTAAATTAGGTCCTTGGGGGGAATTCTAATTTGATACTACCAGTATCCTTATAAGAAGAGAATATTTGAACACAGACACACACAGAGGAAAGACCATGTGAAGACACAGTGAGAGAAAATACTGTCTTCAAGACAAGGAGAAAACTCTCAGAAAGGAAAACCCTACTGATACTTTAATCTTGGACGTTTAGCCTCCAGAATTGTGAAAAAAAATTAATTTCTATTGTTTAAGCTACGTAGTCTGTGGTACTTTTATATGGCAGCTCTAGAAAACTGATACAATTTCTCTCTGGATAAATAAATGAAACTTACAGAGAGGAAAACTGTAAATGACAAAATAATAAGTAGCAGAATCAGGAGTTAAGATCCATTCTTGACATGTGATGTGGAAATGCATTATATTCTTTCTGACTTTTACTATGAAGATTCTAGCATGCTGAATTCATATGAATTCTTATCATGCTTATTATTTGTGCCATCTATTTGGAATGTTTATATCACCGTAGCTATTTATTTTTATTGACTATATCTCTAATCCCTATATCCCTTATATAATCTGGATCCATGCCTTAAAGTTAAAAAGTTTCAATAAATATTATACTTAAAATGGAGCTTTATTTTAAGCTATATTTAAAACTTAGGGATAAAACTTTATATTGAGGGAATGGAAAGCCAGTGTTAAAAGTTATTCATGTAACAATAAGTATATGTGGGTCTCATGCTTTGCCTGCCTACAAAGATGCTTTAATTTAGTTTGTAAAAATTTTTGAAGCATATATTTCTTTAAATTTTTAATATGCATTTTTTCTTTTATATACATAGTTTTTAAACAAAGATTTCCCCACAAATAGATTCTAAGGTGCATGTACAGAGTGAGTCTCCATTATGTTTTGCAACTCACATGTAATATTATCAAAATGCTTTATATCTTTTTTAACAACCCCGTAACTGATATTATTACAGATATTAGCATAGACACATATGTAAACAAAAACTTTACATTTTACCTTTTGCATCTTTGTGCGGAATGTGAAAAGCTCTGTTCAAACAGTTATTTTACCTACCTTGATTCATTTGTGCATCTTACTTGCCTGATAATATCCCGCTATAAAGGTCTTAGGCATAATTCCTTAAAATTCTGATTGTCATGGTAACTACCAGCAGCTGTGTACCAGTACCACTCATACTTTCCTTTAAAATATTCAGGACTGAAACAGCAAAACAAGGATATAATATAATGTTGTATCCAAACAAATTAATAAAAATAATAGATTTGTAAAGTCCAACATTCCTGTTGGACGCCTTTGAAACATTGTTAGCTTGCAAGACATAAAATAATATTAAATAAAAAGATGTGCATGCTGAAATAAATTAGATTTCAAAGGCATCATTTTTAATAAAGGCTTTTAACTGCCTCAGTCTGGAAATAGTCTGCAATCTGGTTGATAAATATGCGGCAAATGACAAATTAATATGTGTTGGCCCTCATCAACATTGGAGACAAATGTTATTATAATGTTTTGGACTCTGCTCAGATTTGTCTGTCTGGAGAAAGGTTGTACAAGTGGCAGAGGATCTGCAATTCAGAGGGATGAAGCTGCCCTCTATGTGAAAAGCGTGTGAGCTGCAGGCACACAATAAAAAGTCAAAGAGTAGAAGATTTAGAGGGAAACAAATGTTATTGACCTGCCAAATCTATTAAAACTCAAATATTATTTTTTTTTAAGTCCTAAGATCCCACCAGAACTTCTAAAGCCTCAGTGGAACTAACGACTGTTTCCCAATGGATTATGTATTTGTAGAAGTTACTCAACTTAATTTCTATCTCTTTAAATTTGCTATTCATAAGCTCTTAAAAATGTAATAAAACCACATTAACAAAGTCAGAAAAAATGTAGAATAATTTTAAGTAATTAAAATTATTTTAAACACACTTATTAGATTATATAAATATATAATAATAGATTATTTTATATTCAGATTATTACCATACATAAATGTGTTCATGAGTTTCCTAAGATCTAAGGGGAAAGAAAACAGTTAAATTATGACAGACTGTGTCACTTTAAGAGTCTCAAAATGTAGACAAGTTTCAAGTTGCCAATAATAAGTATTATTCTTCATGTTTTTTATTATATATATAGTTTATTAATGTCCTATATTTAGATCAGCAAGTAATTATTACTAGGATTTTATATGAAAGGCACTAGATTGTATTAACTAATAGCTATAAACTTATAAATGTATTTTAGTCCCAGATCTATTCATTTATAGTTGTATTATCTTGGGCAAGAATGGGGAAATTAATATTACTAACTAAGAGACTTCATCCTAAGATTAAATAATATATACATCTCAAACATTTAGCTCAATAAAAGGCCCATAATAAGTGATTAATAAATGTTTGTATTCTTATTATTTAGATTGCCATGGAATGATTTCCTTTCTCTGAGTTTGGAGAACATTATAACAACAGTACTCTTTTCCACTCCTGTGGTGTTGTTTGCCCTCCACCCCAGCTGATCAAAGCAAAAGTAGTCAGCATATGGTGCCACAACTTTTAGATTGTGTTTGACCCCTACCATAATCATTTCTGATTTCACCTAGTATTCGCTCACTACATTTGGCTTCAGGTCTGCCTTCTCTCTTTCTGCTTAAAAATTGCTGTGGGAATTTGAGAATTTAGTTGGTTTATGCTTGGAGAAAGCCTAAAGCTAGTAATATCCTAAAAGTGCATTGCTGTGTGTAAATACCATTACAACAAATATTGAAACACTCCCTATATAACAAAAATTTCCAATACTTGCCAATGGCCCATTTGGTAGGAGCTGTAGTCAATACAACTACTTCTAGCACATGGAAATATTTTGGGGAAATTGGGTAGTATTTGGTTTTTATATAAGAACTGGAGGCCCGATGCACAGAATTTGTGCAAGGGGTCTGCCTCAGCCCTCACAGCCCCGGCTTCGTCCAGACCAGGGGTGGGCAAACTGTTTGACTCGAGGGCCACAATGGGTTCTTAAACTGGACCGGAGGGCCGGAACAAAAGCATGGATGGAGTGTTTGTGTGAACTAATATAAATTCAAAGTAAACATCATTACATAAAAGGGTACGGTCTTTTTTTTCAATAGTTTTATTCATTTCAAACGGGCCATAGTTTGCCCATGGCTGGTCCAGAAGGTTGTTCTGCTGTTCGATCTAACTCGCGTATTAGCTCTTTATTATATAGGCAGCTCATTTCAACATTGAGTGGCCATCCATTTTATTGAGCACTTGCTTTATGTTTTTGTATAAAATGTACATGATGTAAAATGTGTTATAAAGAGAGAATTTTAGTGTCCATGATGATTTCAACTAATGTAGCTGAGCCATAAATGAAACCAAAGTTGAGACAAATCAACTTTTCCATACTCTGAGAAGATCCATTTAGTGCCAATATATGTCCTGGTGCACATAATATAAGATCATAAAAAGAATGAAAACTCTTTAGTGTGATATGGAAGAAGAAAGCTGTAATAAGCATGCAGGAGTTTTTCCACCTGATTCTGGTATGTGATCTTTGACAAATCACTTAACTTCTATTATTCCAGACTGTGATGTATAATTCAGAGATGGTATTATTCCCCATTTTTTCCACAATGTCTCAAATGCTAGAGATGTGAAGTTGATAAAAGGAGCCTTCTGCTTAATTAGCCCACCACATAGCTAGAGTGACCTCAGATCAGAGAGGATAAGGATAGACAGGAAGTCCTAAAAACTTCTGTAGCAGGTACACATATTTGAACTATAATGAAGGTAGCTGGGTTCTACTCAAGATCTATCAATACCATGTGTGTAGAGCTCAAACAAACCATATGATCACTCCCTCCCAGTGTAAGAAGAAAGTTCATAATGCCTCCCATTATCCTTATATTGTACAGGTGAGAGTGACACATTGCAAGCTTGATGACTAACACATTACTAGTGTGCATACTATCAAAGAAGCTACAAAATATCATGTAGGTTTAATGACTCTTTTTGTTTACTGAGTAATTTAAGTATCAGGGAGAACCTGAGTATTTATAGAAATGAAAAAATAAGTAAAACTAAGTTTTGTAACCAACCAATTAACACTTGCCTATTCTGTTAGGGGTGAAAGCTGGGAAGTAAATGGCAAAACAATCTGACATTTTGCCGGGAGCCGGTCCATCCTTGCTGTTTCAAGGGACCTGGAGTATATGGCATACTGTTCTTAATATGTTTGCTCACCTTCTTGGCGCTATGTGTTTTAACCAAGATCACCTCTCCGAGAAAGGTTGTTTCCCCAGGTAGAGATTTCCCCCTGAAGTTAGGAAGGGAATAAAACCCCTTCACTAAGTGCCAGGCGGGTAACTAATCTCTTTAACTACAAACAATCATGCTTAAGCTACATAATCTTTACTCCCTGGAATGGAGATAAGAAACGCCCTAACCTTTGGAATAG
>NW_006282653.1:556746-574088 GCF_000327345.1 Myotis davidii | reverse complement strand
AGTTTGTTCTCTTTTATCTATGAATTACTAGGCTAGAGTCATCACCTTGGAATGCTCTAAATTTATCCTGATAATTAAAGTACTCACTGCTAAAAAGTATTTGGAATTCTTCAAATTCTTTTTAAAGTAGATTGTTAACCACATACATATGCCTGTTCACATGCACACATGTGCACACACATAACCAAATTATTATCATTATGGTAGTACTATCCCAGATGAAATCTTATTCTACAATATGAAATGGATTTTTATTGTACTCTGTGTGATTTAATATCAGCATCATGTCATTTCTGTGGAATTTGTCCACAGAAAAATGTTACCTTATTCCAGGGTGGCAAAGGAAGAATTTAAACATTAGGTGTATATAGAATAGAAGACCAGAGGAAGAAAGAACAAGACTGTCTCATCTAGCAAGCCTAGATCCTTCGTATTTGGAAACAGTGTTCCTTGAGGTGGATTTTTTAAAATATATTTTTATTGATTTCAGAGTGGAAGGGAGGGGGAGAGAGATAGAAACATCAATGATGAGAGAGAATCACTGATTGGCTGCCTTCTGCATGTTCCCCACTGGGGATCAAGTCTGCAACTCAGGTATATGACCTAACCAGAATCGAACCCTGACCTCCCGGTTCCTAAGTCAATGCTCAACCACTGAGCAACACCAGCTGGGCCCTTGAGATGGATTTTAATTTAATTTTAATACATTGCATTTTTGAACTTCAAATTCTTCATTGTATATTAAATAACACTAAGGTATTTTCAACAAGTTAAAAAATGATATTGCTGTTTTAGCTAGTCTTATACATATGTTATAAATCTTGTACATTTACTATGTACATTATTTACAAAATAAAATAGCACTAAAATCAAAACAACAAGCAAAACCTTCTTTTAAAAAATAATGATTGCAAACAGTTTTATCTGACATTGAGAAAGAATGAATGGATAGTAGAGTAGGATGAGAAAGCAGTTCTTTCTTATGCTCAGTTTCTATTCTAAATAAATATGTCATTATTTTAAAGAGAAGAAAGTTTTTTCATAGAATATATTTGAAAAATTCACAGAACTCAAGCTAAGTTAATAGCCTTAGATATTTCACAGAAAATAAACCAAAACTTCAAATGAAAAGCCAAATTGAAATAAACCACACATAATTATCCTTGGCAATCCTAAGAAAAATGTTATGTTAAAATCCATTCAGAAAAAAACAGACAGTATGACATCCAAAAAGAATAGACATTTTCTTAGTAATTAAAAATTTGGGGGGGCGGGAGGTAGGGGGGTAAGAGATCAACCAAAGGACTTGTATGCATGCATATAAGCATAACCAATGGACATAAGACACTGGGGGATAGGGGAGGCTAGGGGACTGTCTAGGGCGGGGGGAAAAAATGGACACATATGTAATACCCTTTGTAATAAAAAAAATAAATAAATTAAAAAAATAAAAAGTAAAAAAAAATTTTGGAGAGCATAACAGTAATATTAATAAGAAAAAAACACAACCAAACTACATATTTGTGGAAACTAGAAGGGTATTTAAATGGTAAACAAAACCATTTAACAATTATTTTATTTTAAAAATCCTAAAATAAGTAAGGAATTAAGGGGAAATCAGTGAAAGAGGAATCTGTACTCAAAGGCAAATAAATAGTAAGAGCATTTTAGATAAATAAAATAAAAGAAAAATGACTATCAAACTTAAATATTTTTATAGTGAGCACTATTTTAAAATTAAATGTCCTTTAAAAGTTCATCATTTATTTGTCTTAGTAAATCCAATGCGTGTGGATAATTGATGGCTTTAACAATAATGGACTAACATTATTTTACTATGATTTAAAAATTCAACCTCATCATAAGATCATTTCTAATACTTTTTTTCCTTTCATTAATAAGGTAGTACACAAAATAATTGATTACTCATTTTATAGTATGTTTTGATATCTCCTAAGTCATATAAACTTCATTATTTTTAAAACATATCAATTTTTTACATACACTATTATGTAAAACAAATACCTGAAACATATTTAAAACACTGAGATCTTATTTTGGGTTCAAATAAAATTGATAGTTTGACTTGAAAAGAATGTTCACCTCTACAATATTTTGTTTTGCCATCAACTAATACAATATCATTTTTTTTATTGTACATGACTTCCCTAATGTCCTTTATTAAAGTTTTATTGGTTTTTACTATATCGTTTTTGAAACATTCTTGTTAGAATTACTCCAAGTTTCTTTATATTTTTTCTTCCTTTTGTAGATCAGTGCATTATTTTATACTAGAGGCCCAGTGCATGAATTCATGCATGGGTGGGGCCTGAACGGCCTGGCCCCAATCAGGGCATATCTGGGCTGGGCCTATCAGGAGGAAGAGATGGTGGGAGGTTGGCCAGGCCAGCTTAGGGGAGGTGCCACAGGGGATTGACTGGCAGGCCCTGCCCCCAATTGGGATTGGAGGCTGATTGGGGGTGGTGTCAGCCATGGGAGAGGCTGTGGGTGTTGGGCCAGCTGGCCCTGCCCCTGAATGGGGTGAGGAGTGCCAACTGGGGGCCAGCAGCCTGGGGGAGGAGCCATGTGGGTTGGCCGGCCAGCCCTGCCCCTTATCAGGATGGGGCTGGGTGGGGGGAGGGGCTGCAGGCCAATCAGAGTTGTGTGGGCCCATTGGGGTTGAGGCTGGCCAGGAGGAGGGGCTGCGGGAGATTGGCCTTATTGGTGAGTGTGATTAGAGGCAGGCTGGCCAGGGGGAGGGGCTGCAGGCCTATTGTGGTGGGGCAGGTTGATTGGGGGTGGGGCTTGCTGGGGAGAGTGAGGGGACATTTGGCCAGCTGGCCCACTCTTGATCAGGGTGGAAGAGTCCAATCATGGGCAGGATGGCAGGGGTTGGCTGGCCAGCCCCACCCCCTGATCTGGCTGTTTCACTGGCTATAGTGGGAGTCATAGTGACTAGTCATTATGGTTGTTATGGCTGTTATGGTTGCTGGCTTTTTATATATATAGATTTCATTTGGTTATACCTAGAAACTTTAGGTAACTATGTGATAGTCTTTTTTTTAAGTATTTAATCATTACATTAACAAAATATAGGCAAGAATTACATCTCACTCTGATGAAACTTTCCTCTTCAAATAATTTTATATGAAGGGCCTTGAGATGTACCAATTATATAAAACATTTTAAAATGAAAATGCTTTTTAATTAAACAAACAAACCAGTACTGTATACAAGAATCCTATATAATAAAAGCCATTCAACCAATCAAAGCATAATGTGCTAATGATATGCTAAGGCCACTCAACCACTCGCTATGATAAACACTGAACACCAAGGAGCAGATGCTCCGACTGATAGGTTAGCTTGCTGCTGGGGTCTGGCCCAATCAGGACTGAGCAAGATGGGCTGGACACACCCTGGAACCCTCCCATGGTTCCTCCCTATCTGGCCAACCTTCTGTATCCCTCCCCAGCCCTGATTGTGCCCAGTGGGGTCCCTTAGCCTGGCCCGTGCCCTCTCACAATCTAGGACCCCTCGGGGGATGTAGGAGAGCTGGTTTCGGCCTGATGGCAGAACGACCAGTCGCTCTGATGTGCACTGACCACCAGGGGCAGGCACTCAATGCAGGAGCTGCAGAGCTATGGTGACTTGGGAGCAGCAGTTCTTGGGTGACGTACCCAGCAACCAGAGAGGAAGGAGCCTGATTCCAGGTTGAGTCATCCAATCAAATGGATCTATAAAAGAAGGTGCTTTAATTTCAAAGACCAGAGTAGCTTGATGATTTCTAAGTAGCAGCAATAGGAGAACTTTTGGTATCCTATATAATAAAAGGGTAATATGCAAATCGACTGAATGGCGGAACGACCAGTCGCTCTGATGTGCACTGACCACCAGGAGGAAGATGCTCAATGCAGAAGCTGCCCCCTGGTGGTCAGTGCACTCCCATAGGGACCGCTCAGCCTGAAGTCGGGCTGATAGCTGGTGAACAAAGTGGCTGTGGCGGGAACCTCTCCTGCCTCCACTGCATTGCTAAGGATGTCTTACTGCTGGCTTAAGCCCAATCCCCATGGGATGTGGACCTAAACACTCGTCAGACATCCCCTGAGAGCTACCAGGCTGTGTTTGGCCCAATCCCCATAGGCCAGGCCGAGGGACTCCACCTGCGAGAGGGACCCCGCTCACTCCGTGGACACCCTTTGAGCTGCAACACAGGGTACGGCTGGCCAGAGAGGGACCGCCGGATGTTGGTTCCAGGGCATGTCTGGCCTATCTTGCCCAGCCCCACACCATCAGCTGCCTTCCAATTAATTTCTTTTCAATGTGCATGAACCCAAACACCAGGGCACTAGAGTAAAAATAATTTGCTTAAACTGAATATAAGGAATATACACTTTCTTTAATTTTATGTATTTATTTATTTAAAAATAAATTTGTATTGATTTTATTTTTATTTATTTATTTTTTAAATACAATTATATTTATTTCAGAGAGGAAGGGGGAGGGAAAGATAGAAACATCAATGATGAGAGAGAATCATTGACCAGTTCCCTCCTGCACGCCCCATACTGGGGATCCATCCTGCAACCCAGGCATATGCCCTCACCGGGAATGGAACCGTGACCTTCTGGTTCGTAGATAGATGCTCAGCCATGCCGACTGGGCTAAACTAATTTTTATAGTCTGACTCCTTAAGTTGGAAATAACCAGTACCAAATGGTATAAAATTTTTGACAATTTACTTTTTTGTCTGCAAGGGTAACCTGGAGTTCCACTATGCTGCCATTACACTGGATGTACCACGATAATGTTGAACAAACTAATTTTTCTTTCAATTTTTGTTTTTAGAATTTAATAATTGATAATATTGGATATGGGGAATCAATTTTTGTGTCTATGCCTTTATTATGACACTCACATAATCCTTATAAATTTTCTTTTCTCTTATTTTATGCACTAAAATAGTTCTGCTAAAACAAAGATTAGCAGTGGCAGTAATAGACATCCTTGTTGTTAATCTATAAAATGCTATTGGAATGCCATCTAAAAACAGACTATTGCATACTTGTTTCTGGTAGTGAAATGTTATGTTATATAATTGTATCAGTTTTATTCCATTGCTCAGATCATTATCTTGAAGGGGTAATAAGTTTAATCTCTATTTTAAATATAACCAACAAATATTTATGAAGTGCTTACTCTGTGTTAAGTATGGTAAAAAAGCTTTTGTCAAATGTAATAAATTACAGTGATAGACTGTCTAATGTTTAACTTTATGCATTGCTTCAATAAAAAACTCATATTAAATTATGCTATACTTTAAAACACTAATTATATAACAATTTTTATTATTAGTTTTTCTTCCATAAATTCAATTGCATAACTACACATATATTCATATGTATTGGGAAAATGTAAAATATGAAAATTATACTAAGGTATCTGCCTTTTTTATTCAGTTCCTATCAATTATCTTTGATGAGCAATATTCTATGATTTTAATAGAATCCAATTTTTCACTTTCTCATTTGTAATTAGTTCTATTTTGTTCTTTTTTTATTCTAGTTAAAAAAGATATTCTATTTTTTTTTAAAGCTAAAACACTCCATAGTTTTAGCTCTTAATCTGACCTCATTTATTAATCTCAAAGTAAAATTAGATATGGGGCAGTGTGGATCATGTTTCTTTTCTTCAGATAATTATCCTATTGTTCCAACACCTTTTTTTTGAATAAAATATTCTTTTCTCATTGAACTCCTTTGTCATTCTTCTAAAAAATTATTTGGCCAATACCCTAAAAAGATAAACTTATGAAGTGGTGGATGTGCAAATTAAGGTGATGGGGAGAATTATTTCACAATATATGTATATACCAATAATCATGTTGTACAGTTTATTTTAAATTTGTATTTGTCCATTATACATCAATAAAATTGAAAAGAAAACATTATTTTACCAAATATGTATACTTCTTCCCTCTCCATTCTGATCTATTGATCTGCTTATCTAACTTTTTAGCAAAACTATAATGTTTGGTATACAAATTTAGGCTTTGATTTAATTTGTGTTGAATATATAGATCAATTGAAAAAGAACTGACATCTGAACAAAAATAAGTATTCCCATCCATGAGTATGTTATGTCTTCCCATTAAATTTAGTTTTATTTAATTTCTCTCAGGAATAATTCATAGTTTTTAGAATACAAATCTTACAAGTAATTTGTTAAATTTACTCCAGAGTCTTTTATAGTTTAACTAGAGGCCCAGTGCATGAAATTCATGCACGGGGAGGGTTCCTAGGCCTGGCGGGTGATCAGGGCCAATTGAGGCCTTCCAGGTGCCTACTGGGGCCTTCCTTCCGGCTGCTGGCCAAGGCCTCCCTTCCCTGGCAGCTGGCTGCTGGCTGGGGCTTTCCTTTGTTCCTCGCCGCCCCCTTGGTGTTCAGTGCATGTCATAGCTAGTGATAGAATTCCTGGTCTCTGGTCAAACTTCCAAGAGGACACTTTGCATATTAGCCTTTTATATATATAGATTTTAACATAGTTCATTGTTGGCATAGTAATGCAATCAATTTTTTAAAAAATATATGTTTTATTGATTTGAGAGAGAAAGGGGGATGGATAGAGAGAAAAATATAGATATGAAAGAGAAATATTGATCAGTTGCTGCCTGTATGCATCTGAACTGAAGATCAAACCTGAATCCTGGGTGTGTGCCCTGACCCAGAATTAAACAGGTGACCTTTTGGTGCATGGAACGAGGCTCAACCAATTGAGCCACGCTGACCAGGGCAACACAATCACATTTTGCTTATGAAGTTTGTATCCTACTGCATTTCTAAAATAACTCTTTAGTATTAGTAGTTTTCATTCATTCTTATAAAATTTTTGGGATTTTTCCATGTACATATTTACATTGCATGTTAAATAGGAAAATTATACTTTTTGCTTTCAAATCATTATCTATTTTTTTTCTTTTTAGTTTTGTGTTGTAATAAAAATAAATAGCCATACATGTTCAATATAAAGGGTAAGAGTACATGTCCTGGCCATAATAAGGAGAACAATGAAATATTTCCACAATTTAAATGATGCTAACTTTACGTTTATTTTTGACACCTTTTAACAGTTTGAAGAAGTTTCCCCTCATTTCTACCATTCTTAGTTTTCTGAGAATTTTTATTAGAACAGATATTTAGTATTGTCAATACTTTTTTCTGCAACTATTCAAATGTACATATATTGTAGATATAAATAGAGATATAGATAGATATATAGATAGAGATAGAGATATATAGATATACTTATGTAATGATACTATTCTTGAAAAAAGTCTATGAAGTTACATTTTTAGAAAATGCTGCCTTCCATTTAAAGTGGATTTTATCCATCTTCAGCCAACACTGTCATTTTCTCCCCAGATACTTCTGTCTTAATGGCTCTAAGTACCTTGGCTTAGTTTCCAGATGCCAGTACCTCATTGTCTTTGCCTGAGGACGTTCTCTGCTTTCTAAAGTCCACCTTCATGCCTGGAGTAGCAAGGAATTGATGTCCCTCAAAAGCAGCCTTTAGAAAAAGTGTAGTGGTAATTAATATCTCTTTTCTTTAGTTCTCTTGCCCCTCCAATGGAATGCTTTTGGGATGCAGGTGTACTCTACCTTCCAAGAATTCTCTGGTAAGGTAAAGTTCCTGCTACCCTCAATAGCAAAGTGCTTGATGACATTTTAAAACTGCTTTCTCCCCCAGGTGTGTCTTGGGATCACCTTCAAAATAAACTGCTTGTACTGGAATCCCTGTCTCAAATTCTGCTTTAGGGGAAATTTATCTAAGAAAGTTTATGACATAAAAAGCTACAGGAAGTCAATCCTCAGATGAGATTCAAGAATTAGACCGCTTGCCCAGGGATGTCAATAAGCACCCCTTTTGCTGGTGTTAAGAGGAGCTTGTTAACCCACCAGCATGTTTAGCGAGCACAGCTAATAAAAACCCAAGGATGACAAATTGGGAGGGGCTTGACAGGGCTATGTGGTGTCTCTAGCTTTAAGGACCTATGGAGCAAGGACATTTCCAAGGAAGGTGGAGTAATTTGGTGTCAGTTAGGTGCAATGGAGGCACTAAAGGAATAAAATTGCAGACTCAATCTACTTGTCACCATAGGGCACACTGTGAAAATCAGGTTACCTTGGCAACATTTAAAGGGACCTTTATATTCTGTCACTAAATGGCAGATTGTGAAGGAGAAACAGTCCCAGGTCTTGACTGTGAAAGTAAAGTGACAGAGTTAAGAAAAGAAGGCCGAATTAAGAAGGCCAGCAATCCTCCCATACTGAAGTAGAGGCTTACATCCTGAGAAGGACTCTGGGATATTGAGGAGAGGCATTGAGGCAGATGTGTCTGAGGTTCTTGAACCCCCTGATACCCATGATCTTTCTGACTGACAAGTGGGCTATTGCCACTTCCCTTGCATGGAGAATTTGTAAACGTTCCAGGAGATGGTGTTTTCCATTCTGAACATGTACTTCCACTTGACCTCATTGGTTCTATACCAACAACTAGTGAGAAGTAACAGCAAGGCCCAAGAGGGAAGTATTATCACAACTTCAGGCATAAAGGTGTTTTTCATCAAGAGAATGTGCGACCTAATAACATGAATTTTTAGGGTTCGGGATGAACAGGGAGAGGATGTCAAGCTGAGAAGAAAGTATACACCTGTCAGTTTTCCTCTTCTTTAATGACCTGGCAAGGATACCTGGAACTGATCATAATACGCTACAAGACTGTTCCTTAATGCTTGAAAAAGTGAGAAAGAGATGATCAAACTGTCTTGAAAGATAATTGTGGAAGGAATCAAAGGGTTCAAGAAGTAGGGTCTTAGTTATTTTAGGGTGCTATAACAAAATGTCATAAATTGGGTTGTTTATAAACAAAACAAATTTATTTCTCACAGTCCTGGAAGTTAGAAGTCTGAGATCAAGGTGGCATCATAGTCAGGCCCTGGTCAGAACCCTCTTCTAGGTTGCAGACAGCTGATGTATGGGTATAGTTACACAGGTAAAAGCAAATGAATGAAGCCAACTTCTCATAGTTCTTTTTTTAATATCGTTTTATTGATTTCAGAGTAATGAAGAGGGAGAGAGAGATAGAAACATCCATGATGAGAGAGAATCATGGATTGGCTGCCTCCTTCAAGTCCCCCACTGGGGATTGAGCCCACAACCCAGGCATGTGTCCTTGACCAGAATCTAACCTGGTACCTTTCCATTTGAAGTGGTATTTTTAATTCTTATAAAAACACTCATTCCATTCAGAAGGGTTCCACCGTCATGACCATATCTGGCCCTAACCACCTCCCAACGCCCCCAACGCCTAATATCCTTACACTAGGGATTAGGATTTCAACATACACTTTTGGGGTCACAGACATCCAGTCTACAGTAGGTAGGCAGTGTGGAATCTATCAATTAGGTAAAATATGGAACTCTCTGTTCTATGGAGAGTCTCATAGAACAACCCCTTTACTAAAGCAATAAAGAATGTGTAATGAGGTAGACACTAGCACCATTGAGGAGCTCAGTGGAGTTTCTCAATTATTGGCCAGCCTAAACAATAAAAGTTACCACTTTTATTTTCCAGTGTTGAAGATGATGCAAGGCCTGATAGCTGCACTTAGCCATCAAAGACAAGGTTGGCATAACTCTCAAATGAGTAACAAGGCCAAAATGGCAAAAAGACCCCTGGCACAATGTGATATGTGGTGATGGCTAATGGATTATGGATAGGGAAGCTAGAAGCAAGGTAAATAGACAAACAGAATGTTGTTTGATTTATGTAACCAAAATAATAAATAATAGGTGGGCTGGTGGCTAATGAACCAACCACAGTGGAAAAAATATATGATTCTTCACTCAGTTTCCAGGCCTGTGGTAATTCTCAGACATGGGGCCCATCAATGGAAGGAGGAGGCAGCTTTTAAAGCTTTGCTACAGCACCCCAAGAATGCACAGTAGTAATTCCTCCATTTCTTCTTGCAGAGTACTCTACAGAGAGGGAACCAGCTAGACTGTTGAATATGGGTCTGAGATGACCTTGACAATTGCATCGTGGCCTTGGATAGTGTTCTGAATATGGAAAACAGGCAATAAATGGAGTTGTAGCCATGTTCATATCAGATTGTCCACTGTCTCCACAACCAATCTCCTAAAAAGTAATCTTGTGCCCTGATTGATGATGGAAATGAATATTCTTAGTATCTGGAAAAGTCGCCACTCATATCAGGTTTTCTACCTGTGAAAGGAGAGTCATAATTAAAGGGAAGGCTAAGGGGATAACCATCCCTGGCCAAGACAGTAAATCAGAATCGATGCTGAAGCATGGATGCAATGGTAGAGAAAAGCAGCCCCTCAAAGACTTCCGGGGCTCAGAGGTGGTGATCCCCACCACATCTCTCTTTAATGTGCAGGCCTGGCCCTCATGCCACAGATGGATGATACCCGAGAGACCATAAATTGCACAAAGTGGCCGTCTAAGTAGCAACTACCAGCAGGATGTGCTCTCCTCTCTTGGCTGGATAAACATACCCTCAGGCACTTAGTATGTAGCTATTGATGTTGTAAATGAATTCTTTCTAATCTCTATGAGGAGGGAGAATCAAAAGCAGTTGCCATTCCCTGGGGACAGATAGCATTGTACATTCATGTCCTCAGCTTCACAAGGAATAACTACAAGGAGCCTGAGCCAGCTGAAGTGCTGGATAGAGATGAAGGCTCTAGTGGGGACAGCAGAGGACGGAGATGATGAATACCAAGCACTGTAGCAGAGACTGTAGCTTGTGCCACGAATCTTCCTGTTCTAAAGTGCTGGTTTGTTACTTTGTTTGTTTTTGTATGTAACTGACCAGCAATTTAAGGGGTAGGTGACAAGGTGGAGAAAATGCAACATGGGGAATGTATGTTTAGAATAGAGCAGGTACGTGGCAGAGAGGGGAATAACGCTGAGGTGCATGTTCTGCTCTGTATTACACTGACTTGTACATTTCCTAGCAGAATTAAAGGCTCCTGTTACCCCCTGGCATAAAAAGGTTTCCGTAAAACAAACTCATTTAGGGCTTTTTTTCCTTCCCTGTCTCAGTTCCCCATTTCACTACTGGTGTTTCCTGGGATACCTCTGGGATCAACTCTTTCCTTTTTAAATCCTTATATCTTGGCCTGCTTCGGATAGAGCCCAAACTGAGACACGAGGATTGATAAAGAAGAGTAAGGAGGTGAAAGTGGGGGTGGGGTGGGAATGTGCCCTGTGAATTTTAAAACCTCATGTTGAGAAAAGCCACTGACCATGTGTTCCCAAAACTGCCTTCAACCCTGGTCAGACAATCATTGCCCTCTATTATGGTTGCCTGTCTCCTAGTTTTCATATCTGTTATATCAAGAACTTAGGATACTTATCATGCTTTCTATAAATATTGATTAATTGAGTCAATAATATTAAAAAAAACTGAAAAATACTTCGAAAAGTTATAAAGCTTCAGAAAAAATATGAAGGATAAAAGAAAATGAAAGAAATAATGAAACAATGACCTTCTCAAGCATATAGAAATAATTAGTGGGATTATTGATACATCTATATGGCTCCTATGTTTTGTGAAACTATATGTATGCTATTGTTATTTTGCCCCTTTTCATTCCTCAGATGCTTAGATTCCCCAGTTAGGTTACTGAATTATTTAAACAGATTTATTCCTTTTTCTTCCAGGGCCTAAAACACTTCTAAAGCAGAGTTTAATGATAAAGAATGGAAACATTATGAATGGCTATACTTGTATAACATAATTCTGGAAAATATTGTGATCAATCCCATATACTTGGAAGCAAGTTGCCATTCCAGCCCAGTGATTGTCTTGCTCTCTAATCTCATTCTGGTCTTCACCTCAGTGAGCTTCATCCTCCTAGTGTTACCAAGAGAACTGAGATCACTGGCTGCTCTTACAGACCACAGCCAAGTTCAACTTTTCTTCTCCTTCCCTTTAATAATACTAAATATTTATCATAAGTTCACAACATCATAGTTTGAATACTAAATCACAGCTCCCAATTTCTAAGAGAGAAATTATTTAAAACACCACAACAAAAACAATTGTAGAACCTTGGTTTAAATAAGAATTGACTTTGTGGGGAGATACCTGTAGGAAAATTCTTTGCCAAGCTAACATGTGAAAATAAACTCACTCTCCTATGTACATCGTAAAAACATTATCATTTTTTTTAGAACCTTCTCATTCATCCCATGTAATCTTTAAGCCATTACCCCTAACATCTCATATGCTAGCCCTGTGCTTTGGCATAAGTCCATAAAGTGTGAAAAAGACATTTGATGATGAGTGCCCTGATTGTGAAGTTTCATTCTGTGTAACCATAGAGAACTGAACACTGTAGAAAAACATCTTTTGTTGCAGTTATTTCAATTGAATAAGCACAATTTTAACATGCGTCTATTAAAAAACCACTTTGGTTCTGGGAAACTGAGTATTAAAAAATATGAGGAGCATATTGGAGTAATTTCAGAACTGAACATCAGGAGTAATTAAGGGAATGGAGAGATTGATTTATGAGAAAAGATTAAAAGAACTCAATCTGTTTAGCTTGGCTAACAGACAACTAAGTAGGGGATATGGTAATTGTTTACAAGTGCTTACAGGATGTAAATATCAAGGCTGGAGCAGAAATGTGCAGGCTGGGACCAGAAAGCCTGAATCACTCCAAGTTAATAAAGTGAAAATTTAGATTGACTGCCATCCAAAATTTGGTGATAGTTAAGGACTTTTAGCAGGAATTGTCTCTAAGGAAAAATGGAAAATCAAACTCTTTGGAATATTTAAATGTGAGATAGCCTTTGTGAATGTGTGGCTGCTGCACATTTATCATCAGCGGATATTTGAGAAGGATTGAAGTTGTGTTGTTGTGTGTGGAGATGCCTTTCTAGGATTTTCACATGAACCATAGTACTTTAGAAAGATAGATTCTAAAGATAAATATCTAACAAATATAAATGCACATAATACATGTAGAGAGAGACAACATTATTTTAAAAAAACACACACTTTCTACTTTTTTGTTGTTAAGCCTCACATGAGGATATTTTTTCCATTGATTTTTAGAGAGAGTAGGAGGGAGGGGGAGAGAGAGAGAGAGGAAGAGAGAGAGAGAGAGAGAGAGAGAGAGAGAGAGAGAGAGAGAGAGAGAGAGAGAGAGAGAGAGAGAGAGAGAGAGAGAGAGAGAGAGAGAGAGAGAGAGAGAGAGAGAGAGAAGAGATACATGTGTGAGAGAAATATAAGCCCTGCCCTGACAGGAACCAGGGATTGAACCTGCAACCCAGGTACCTGCTCTTGACCGGAAATTGAACTGAAGACCGTTCAGTGTATGGCCTGACACTCTAACCATTAAGCAAAACCAGCTAGGGCATATTCTTTTGTTTTGAAAACTTTCTTTAACCCAAATAAGTTATAATTTGATATGGTAATGATAATAGCAAAAACTTCTTGCAAATTTATATGTACTAATTAAAACATAATAGTGTATGTCATCTTTATTCACATAAATATATAATTCATCTCTATAGCCATATAAGGTTACTAGTGTTATTAATGTATCAAATAATAGAATTTTTTAAGATGAGTATTCATAAGAAATGCACAGTAATTCATTATATGCATTTAAAGGTAGCTTATAGAAAAAAATATTCAATAAGAGCACTGTGCTTTTGAAATAGCTCACAAAAATATATGATGTGATAGGTGATTTGAATATAAAAATGATAAAAATCATTTATTTTTATTTATTCATTTTATTCTTTCCACCAGCATTTATCTCCTATGCCCTCCTCTACCTATAAGCACTCCCCCCCCCACCTTCAACCACCACACTGTTGTCCATGTCCATGAGTTATTTCTCACTTTTTCTAATTCAATAAAAATTAATCCTATAACATTACTAGAGATTATATATGTATTCATATACATATATTCATATCATATATATCATATCTATCATCTTTCCCCACTCCGACCCCTGATACACAATATATTTTTTTATATTTCTCTATCAAACAAGCAGAGTAGCTCAACTATTTTTCTTTTTGATGGTCTCCACTTTGTTGCAGGCCATCTCCTCCATTCTTCATATTTTTATTATTATTTATAAAATTAGAATTAAATACGTGTGCAACTTGAGGGAACAGCTGAAATAAAACACAAATTCTACATTTGGGCATACATTGATTTGATTTGATTTTTATGTTAACCCTCATCCAAAGATAATTTTTCATTGATTTTTAGAGAGTGGAAAGGAGCGGGGGAGAGAGAAACATCTATGTGCTCTGACCAGGGCTGGAGATAAAGCCTGCAACTGAGGTAAGTGACCTTGACTGGAATTGAACGTGGGACCCTTCAGTCCATAGGCTGATGCTCTATCCACTGAGCCAAACTGATAGGGACCATACATTGACTTTTTTTAATTTAAATTCTTTATTGTTTAAAGTATTACATACATTGACTTTTAAATGAATAATTTCATAAACTGTATTTATAAATATGTTGATTTCTAATATGCTCATTAATAATTTAGCTTTGACTGTATCTGGAAGCTTTCAGTTGAATTAAATAATCTATTGCACATATGCCCATTGCCTAAATTTTCTTTACCTGTTAAACCATATAGGTGCTGCTTATACCTCTGTTGCTCAGGGATATTGGAGGAATTAAGATACACACACACACACACACACACACACACTCATACACACAATAGTTTGAATCCTTGCTACCTTTGAGAATATTTTTTTCCCTAATTCAAAATGTATTACTTTTCAAAACAGAGAATGAGAGTATATTTATGCATATAATTTATAAAAATTTAAAGTAAATAAAGTGGTTTTATAATACACAAAAGCATTTTTTTAGAAAACATGCATAGATAAAAGGAATGATTCCAATTTTATATAAAATAAATTATAATTTAGGTTCCAACTTATTACATTACAATAGAAATACTACTGATTTTTAAGTACTTATTATGCCTATATTTAACATAAATGTACTTATTGAATTATAAATTATTCATATTGTTTTCTTGTTAGGTGAACATATAAATTGAACAGCATAATTCAAAAGATTACATAACGTGCCAAAATGAAAACTCATGAATACATTTGGCGTATGCTAACAATATATTAGAATAGAGGAGGACAAAGTACTAGTAAACTCTGTAAATGTAAATCAATACCTATAGAAATGAATTTTTCCCGGAAGCTATAAAAGATATTTAACTAATTTGGATGCATTAAAAAATGTACCTAACATACTCATAATACTACCAGGCCATCTGATCTCACTTCTTGTATGTCCCTGGGAACCTTTTCCAACAATTTTACACAAAAATCACTGCTTTACAATTAAGGGTGTATTTTTGATGTAGAATTACTACTCTATCTCAATTAATGCTGTAATGCCCAATCAAAATTTGATTTATGTTAGATTATTTGTCCAGCATCATGCTTTCTCAAATATTCTGGAATCCTTCTGGATTAATTTATCTTCATGAGTAGGAAACAAAGAATGTCCTTCTTACTATGAACAATAAAAATTATAACACTAATGCTGAGCAAAATTGTTGTAAAAGCAAAAGTTGATTACTGCCTAATTTCTATCAATTGCTCCCAAGAATTAAAATATTTTAAATAAAAAATGAAAATATTCAGTTCCAGAACAGTGTTAACCCCTGAGTATTGAACACAGTCTAAATGATTACATTGATAGAAAATATTCTAGAACTGTACACTGATTTAGACCATTCCTGGGCTATGATGAAAGAGGCAAGATTGTCTAAAAATCACTGTGAGTTGTCTGGAGCATGAGCTAACGAGAACTCGGGGTTTCCATTCTCTCCCGGCGTGAGGACCAGTACCCAAAGCCAGTTTTTTGCAGTGTGGTTGCTCTAATCCTTTGCCAAGGGCCTGTTTCCATTCGCCCTGTGTTTCCAAGGAGTGGGAAGCCTGCTTTCTGAGATAATACATGTAAGCAGCAGCCATGCCAACCCAGGCTACCAAGTGGTCAAATAGTCCTTTCAGACTCAGCTGGCAGGTTGCTGCCATGCTAACCTTGCAAACACAGAGAGCAACAGGAGGAACACATGCAGGCGTGTGTCATGGTCTGAGTATTCCTCTCCATGGATAAAATGAGAGATAAGAGTCAGAGGACTCATGCTTTTGCTTCTCTTGCTGACTCTCATGTGTTTCTAATGAAGCTTGTTTGTTAAACCATACCATAGGACATTGTAGACTTTGTTGCCACTATTTTGTGGATGATCCCAAGAAGGCCACCTTGCAATGACAAAAAATGAAGATCTCAAAGGTATAAATGTAAGGGGTGTGATTTGGAAAGCCAATTGGAAAAGTTATTCTAAGATTATTTCATAAATTGGGATGTGAACCTAATATATAGAATAACAAAAGCTATCAATACATATCCAGCTGCAATTTTATGACTTGACTACAAAAACACACAGACCTCCATATAGTGACATCTATGATTTCTCCAGGAGGAAAATGTTTCCGAGAATGTATCCTAAGGTGCTGTTTAGTCCAACTATTTGAAAGCCCAGAACTGGGTCTCACGGCCAAACCTACCAACACAGGAGTCTGTGAAATATATCTTTGATGTATTATCCTCTGTTGTGACAGGAAGTAAGTGATAAGGGATGTAGACATAACTGATTTGTAGCTAGTCATCACTGTTCACTTCTGGCATTGATATTTTAACTGGGTTTCTGGAGAAAAATAGAGATAAACTCACATGTTTATTCTATCATGTTTAACCTCGGTCATGGGTCCAAGTACACCTCCTGAGATCTCTCATCACTGCCTTTTATAGTTGGGGCATGAGGATAACTAAATGTCATTCCAGTATAAGTTGAAGTTCTATATTTTCACATGAAACAGGATCTCTCTGTGAAATGTTAGGTAAGAGGTGACTTAATTTCTCCACATTTGTGAATATTCTAGATTGCCTTCAATCTCTTCTCTGTACTGCACCAATGTCAGAGATATCTTAGCTATGTATGACCCAAAGCAACATCATTCTTTTAACATCCTTAAGTGAATGTCACACTGGCACCTATTCTTGCTTGGGTCTCTGGATTAGGGAGAATCCTGAAAGTTTGATGTTTAAAACCTAACCTTACCTGGCACACCATAAGTCATTTGGTGTGAGCCCTAGCTGTTTATCAAAGGTTCTGCCACTGTGTTGAGAGTGGGTTATTGGTGAACACGGACCCACTGAGCCCTGATATATTCCT
>NW_006282653.1:551771-556667 GCF_000327345.1 Myotis davidii | reverse complement strand
GCTGGAAAACATTACTTGCTCCTTTATTTTTTTTCTAATTAGAGGATCACAGGTGTTCACAGGATCATCCCCCTGCATTTCTCCCGACTGACTTGTTGTTTCATCTTATTCTGAAATGGCTTCTCATGTGTGTGACCCATGGCCAACCCTTACTTTCCTTTTTAACTTTTTTGATGTAAAATTGACGCATATAATTTGTATATATATTTGAGATTTAAAACATGATATTTTGATATACATGTGTATTTTGAAATATTTACCACAATTAGTTAAGACATCCATCACCTCTCATAGTGGCCTTACCAAATTTCAAGTATATAATAAAATATTTTTAACTATAGTTATCATGTGGTAAATTAGATCTCCAGAACTTATTCATCTTATATAAGTAAAGCTGTGTACCCTCTAACCAACATTTCCTCATTGCCCCATTTTCCCCTTTTCAGTCCCTGGTAACTACAATTCTACTCTCTGATAACATTGAGTACTCAGTACCTTATGCCAAGCAGATTCAGTTTTGTGCTTTTGGAATATTCTTAACATTGCTTGATTATTTAGCTATGAGGAATTAGAACAATGATTGCCACACAAAATTATTGGGGCACACAAAAACTACATATAATTTTAGTCCAATAATACAGAAAATGTGAGAGCAAATCAGAAATAAAAGTAAACAGCAAGTAAAATATATGAATAAATGCGTGTTTTTTACCCTATTCTGCAAGATTTAACCAACACTGAGTCATGGAGGTAGAGAGCTGTGAAAAGGATATTGGAATTGGAATTTGAGTGCTTCCATCTTCCTTACACCATCACGACATGCAGTATTGGACATGTTATGTCAACTTTCTGAGCCTCTTATTTTACTCAGTCTTTCTGAGAGTTGAGCTAATGCAACCCAAAGAGAATTGTAAACCATGTTTTATACATCTGTAAGGTATTATAACACACTTCAGACTTATTACAACCTGCCAAGATGACATTGTATCTTCCTATCCTACTATCCCTCAAGAATTAAAGGAAAATCATTTATCTTCTTTCACCAAGTTCCAAGAATGGAAGATTATAGCAGGTAAAAAAAAAAGCTGAGAAAGAAAAAAAATGTTAGAAACAGAAGTTGCACATCTGTAGGGGAAAAAAAGCCAAAACACAAGGAAGATAAAACACTCTGGATTATTGCTTCTGTTGTTGGAGGGTGAGAATAAGGTCAAAGATTTTTAAACATTGGCCAAGGCCTCCTCAGAGACTGACAGGCCAGCCAGACTCTCACATCTGGTTAAGCTCAATGGCTCTCATGGCTGTGGTACACTGACAAGTTTTCAAAACTACCAAATAGAAATGAATCCGTTTTAGTTAAGTCTGGATAATAGCATGTGGATTACCCCTTTGCTGATTATACTTTGTTGACATAAACACTGTTATAGTTTGTACTGGCAAGCAGCAACTAGCAAGGGTTAAAAAAATCACTTCTAAGTGTATTAATTACTTCCTTTTCTCAAGAAAGTGTGAAATATCAAGTACAGTAAGCCAGAATTTTTCTAGTTCAGGTAGAATGACCATGTTAGTAGAAAGGATAGTGAGAATTCAAGAGCATAGAATGTGCTGAGTGGAAGTTAACAATAGGATGATACAAACTGAACATTCAGATCTATGAAATATACTATCTGAATCAAGTTTTAGGAATTGTTTTAATATTACTTAACTGGATATTCTTCCATACAAAGTAAATATGTCACTTGATCTAATAATTTTAAGCATAGAGCTTTCATCATATGGGATTCTAGTTCCATGGGGATTGGGGGTATGAAATCTGAGATAACATACCTTTAAAGAAAGGCTAACAAGGAAAGTAGTTCTCACTTGTCATGAAAAAGCTCTTAGCAGTAGCAGCAAACAATTATTCAGTGACAAATCCAAATAACAGCTCGTCATAAACTGAATAAGCCACTGCCATCATTGAGTGCAATCTCACCAGAGAGTGCAATCTGTTCTGGGGGGAAAATGATATTCAATGGTGGTGGTTTTTGTTGCCCAGCATTTATTTGCTCTATTTCTTGTTAAGAGTCCTTCAGATTTCCAAACATTGATATTTTGAACCAGGTGGTTTTCAGAGGGTTGGTCCCATTGGCAGCTGAAGCCCTAATTAAAATCAAGCCAATCGGTAAGGCTCATCCTTTCAGCCAGGATCATTTGTTTGTGGAGCAGCATGCAGACACAGTCAGTGAGGCATCAGTGACTGAAAGTTAATCTCACTCTTTTTCCGATAGGAGCTCCTGGACACCATGATGTGAGAACCTGAGGTAAGGGATTTTCACACCCATGTTGCTGCTTTGAGGAGGAAAACAACCTTAAGAGACCATTGAACCAGAGAAAGGCAAAAAAATAGGGAATAGAGGGGTACAGAGAAATGCGATGAAATGTAATTTGAAACCAGATGATATAATGGCAAATTTTGAAACAAACCACATTTAAAACTAATTTTCTCCATGAACTATTTAAATTTTTAAAAAAGTTTGTTTTTTTTTTAATTTTTGTTTCATATTTTTTTCTCTCACCAGCATTATAAAAATTTCTATGTTGTCACTTAGGAATACACATATAATAAAAATCTTCAGTTGATTGTGTTTATGGAAATTGAGTTCAACTGCCTGCTCTATAAAGAACTTGCTGTGATGCTGAAGAATTATTTAACCTTTCTTGGCATAGTTTTCTTTTCTGTCTCTCTAGTTTTTTCTTTCCTCTTCCCTTTTTTTTTTTTCTTTTCTTCAATAACCATTTTTTGATTTTTGATGCAAGTACAAAGGACTAGGGACTGGGAATTCAAGTATAAAATAGAAAACGCTTTCTGATCTTGAAGACTTACGGAAGAGTACAAGTGACATCCAAATAAACAATTTAATAGAGCAATGTTATCAGTGCTATAAAGCCTTCAGTCTTGTAAAGTGCAATGGGAGCTCAGAGAAGCCATTACATTATTCTGTCTGCAGAAGTCAAAGACTCTCTAGTGGACTGTGATCATTAAAATTGTTCCATTTCCTTGCTTCTTCTTGTAACAAATATATTTTTGTTGTAGAATGTTCAGTCCCTATCTTATTTAGTTCAGGTTGAATTGACCACACCTCACACCTGGTGGGCACATAATCTAGGCCTGGACAATCTTCAACTTTAAAATTTTGTTTAAGAATGTATATATAGTTATCATAACCTAACCTGGCACATTTGCCAATAGTGTAAGGAAAGAGTAACATGATTTTCTTTTCTATATAATTTATAAAGAAAATTGATGTGAAAAGTTGCAACCAAACAGGGAAAAGCCATATTGAAATACCAGCTGAAAAGGAAAGAGAAACCACACAACAGAGGAACAAATGGATCAAAGTAAGGAGTCAAGAAACAGACAAGAATACATATTTAACTTCTACATTCTTTCCTAATATTCAATACAAATTCCACATATTTTGAGTAAAATATTTGAATAAGGAATCTATAATATTTAGAAAAGATCATAGAGTGCCTTTATGATTTCAAACATAAAGGATTTTTAAAAAATGTTTTTATTGATTTGAGAGAGAGAGGAAGGGAGAGGGAAAGAGAGACAGAAATGTTGGTGGGCTACATCCTGCAAGGGGTTGAGCCTACAACACTGGCATGTGCCCTGACATGAGCAGGAACAGAACCAGGGACCTCTTGGTACATGAGACAACACTCAGCTAATGGAGCCATACTGGCTGGGAAAATGTGAAGAATTTCTTAAACAAGGCTCAAAAATACACAAGCAACATGAAAAGAAAAATTGCCCGCATTGATTGCAATTTACAGACTAAGGAAACTAAATGCCAAATAGACATCTGAAAATATTTTAACCTCACTGGGAAACCATTATGATCAATAAATAACAAAGCTATATTTCTATCATGAGTCAGATTAATTTTTTACATAACCTATAGTACTAAATTTTGGTAGGATGTAGGAATATACATTAGTTTATCCACATTGGAAAATTATTGAATAGAGTAGAAAATTCTACTTCTAGGTGTCTACCTTAGGGAATCAGTGTTTGTCAACAAGGGAGAGTTTCACATTAATTTTCAATGCAGCATCCTTTATAATAGCAAAAAGAAAAATCCAGCAATCTCTTCAATAATTCAAATAAATTTGATATAAATAAATTGTTTTATTCATGCAGTGAAATACTCCAGAGGAGTTAAATTAAAAAGCCAGTGTGAGTCAACATGCATAAGACCTAAAATTAACAATGTTGAGTAAAACAATACAATTGTAAACTTGTACATGTATCAATCTATATTTTATGATAATAGAAATAAAAATTATAATATATGCAGTTTATAAATGATAGTTATCAACTTAGGTGTTCCTCTGGGAGACTGGTGGAGATAGGAGATAATGGGGCTTTGGTGGGGCCTGTAATGTTTCATTTCTCTAAATAACAGAGAAACTCAAAACATACATGGCATAATGTTAACATCTGCTTAATCTTGGAGGTTGGAGTACAGGCGTCTGTTATTTTCTGTGTCTTTCCATATGTTTAAAGTGGTTTGTAATTAAAATAAAACACGGATGAGTAGGAATTAGTCTGGTAGAAAAAGAGTGAAAATGCATTGCAGGCGGAAGGAAGCAAAAAAATTAGGAAACTCTAAAAGAACAAGATGCTTCAGAGAATCACAGATAAATTGGCCTGGCTTGGGTCTAAAATGCCAGTAAAGAATTAGGAGACAACAGGGATGAATAAAGTGGAACAGAGTTGGATAATAAAAGGGTCTAGGCTATTATCCTATCAAATTTGAACTTCATCCAGTGGCCCATGTGGTAAGCAGAATAACTCACAAAACTTTTCACATCCTAATCAAACCATGAAAAGACATGGAAGAAATGTAA
>NW_006282653.1:546216-551453 GCF_000327345.1 Myotis davidii | reverse complement strand
GAGGAAGGGAGAGAAAAAAAAATCAATGATGACTGTTTCCCAGAAACAATCTTTTTTTTTTTTTTTTAATATATTTTTATTGATATTTTACAAAGAGGAAGGGAGAGAGACAGAGAGCTAGAAACATTGATGAGAGAGAAACATCGATCAGCTGCCTCCTGCACATCCCCCACTGGGGAAGTGCCCGCAACCCAGGTACATGCCCTTGACCGGAATCGAACCCAGGACCCTTCAGCCTGCAGGCCGACGCTCCATCCACTGAGCCAAACCGGTCCCGGCGTAAATGTATATTATAACTGAAAAAAAAAAGCCAATATGAAGAGGCTATATAACATATGATTTCAATCATGTGACATTCTGGAAAAGATGAACTTATGGAGATAGGTACAAGAATATGTGAATATGCAGCATTACATGAAAAAAGGATTTTGCAGATGTGATTCAGTTAAGGATCCTGAAATAAGAAAATTTCCTTGGATTTTCTCCTTAGGGACAATGTAATTACAAGGTTTTTTATAAGAGGGAGCAGGAGAGTCAGGTCAGAGAAGGAGAAGCAATAATGGAAGTAGGGGTCAGAGTGATGCAGGATCATGAGCCAAGGAACATGAGCTCTCTAAAAGCTAGAGAAAGCAGGAGAATGCGTTATCCCCTAGAACCCTCTGAACACAGCCCTTCAAACCCATTTTAGAATCCTTACCCCAGCACAGCAAGATAAGTTTGTGGTCATCTTTTAAGCAGCAACATAAAACTAGAACAGCAGTGATGATGATGTTATGTCTCAGGGAGGAACAAGTAGAGTGTGCTGCCTGCATAGCGTGTGGAGTGCCGGCGTGGGCTTTAAGGGTAGGCTGCCATATCTGCCATGTCGCTGTTTATACTGAACCAGAGTGATAATATTTATTGTATTAACTAGATTAAAGAGAAATTAGAGAAAAAATTATCAAGATGTATCCATGTTGTGGCAGGAAAAGCACTGCATGATTCCACTAACATGAGGAATCTAAAGTTGTAAAATACATATAAACGCCAAGCAGCATGGTGGTTGTCAGAAACTCAAGGGAGAGGGGAATGGGGAATTGTTCAAGGGGCATCAAGTTTCAGTTATGCTTGATGATTAAGTTCTAGAGTTCTGCTACACAACATTGTGCCTACATGTAATAATATTATATTGTATATTTAAGCACTGGTTATGAGGGTAGGTCTCATGTTAAGTGTTCTTATCAAAGTAATAGATGATAGATAATGATAGATAGATAGATGATAGATAGATAGATAGATAGATAGATAGATAGATAGAAACAATCAGAGGGGAAAAAAAAAACGAACCAAAATTAAATCTCAAACTCCTTGAATGGGTATAAAAAAGATTTCTACAAAATGCACCAGAAAAAAATGTGGCAGTTACTTTGTGTTATTAAAAGAATCGCAGAGAAAAGGCCATGGCTGTTGGGGATGGCTATAAAGAAAATTAAATAAAAAGATAAAGAAGGAAATTGTTAATGTTCAACTGTGTATTAATTTATATTGAATTTATCAAAAGTATACAACTTACTCATTTTTGTATTTTTCTATAAAGAATTAAAATGTATACCAATTTGAGTTGTAAATATTATTCCTCTACTTACATCCTGGGTAAATGTCAAAGTCACACAGTAATTTGTCACAGTGTCCCAAAACCCGGGAACCTTTTGAAACATAGATGGGGAATTGTATTTTTTTTAAAAATTGTTTGTATTGATTTTAGAGAGGGGAAGAGAGAGAGAGAGAGAGTGAGAGAGGAAGAGAGAGAGAGAGAGAGAGATGAAAGAGAAACATTGATTGAACCTGAAACCTGGTATGTGCCCTGACCGGAATAGAACCACCAACTTTTGGTGAATGGAACAATGCTCCAGCCAACGGAGTCCCACCAGGCAGGGCTGGGGAATTGCATTTTAATCAGTAAATTTCATCATTTAATCTTTAAAATATCATAAAGCCATAAACATTAATAAAGCACAATGAATACCAGTTTCTCCTTTAATTTCTCACCTATGATCTAATTATTCGGTTCAAAGTTATATGATTTTCAAAAGCAAAGCCATAAAAATGAAAGTATGTTTTTAAATACAATGGCAACAGCCAAAAAGCAACAAGAAAAATGCATGTATATTTTTTTTCTTTTCATATATGCAGCTACTATATTTTCCTTAAGGGTATAATTTCAAAATTGAGAAAAATCCCACCATTTTTAAAACATCTCTTTTAAATTTATATCCAATTTGAACTTGAGAATTTTTGGTAAATAAAGGGAATATATATATACAACAGTTGCATTCAATTTGACAAACTTCCAACAAACAAAATAAAAGAATATCAAATATATACCAATCAGCCCTTGCCAGGTTGCTCAGTTGATTGGAGCATCCAATCTGTACACGAAAGGGTTGAGGGCTCCATCCCTAGTTGATACATGTGGCAGAAGCAACCCATACACGTCTCTCTCTCTCTCTCTCTCTCTCTCTCTCTCTCTCTCTCTCCTCTCCCTCTCTCCCTTCCTCTCTCTCTCTTTTTGAAATCAATTTTTAACAGAGCATATCCTCAGGTGAGAATTAAATACAGCCATATATATGTATATATACATACATATATATTTTGATGAACATTTTAGCTGTTATATATAGTGAAGTAAAATCTACATCACTAGAATCAAAATATGGGTTAGAAGCTTGAGTTAGCTGATCCTATTTGAGTAAGTCATCCAATGTCTTATGTAAATGAGGTTTAAATTCTTGTTGTTGTAAGGATTAAATAAGATATTTTGATGTGAAATCAATTAATTGTAAAATGGTTTATAATTTTAACAATAATAGTCTACAAATTATGATAAACTAAGACATGAATAGTATGAGATAAAAATATAATTGATTTGAAAAGCATCTTTAAAAGATTACAGAGAGCAGAATGCATATCATACTTCCAAAACAATATCTCTGACACTTTAAAATGATTCATGTTGTCAAGGTAGGCAAGATATATTGCAAGAAAAATAATGTCTGTGTCGATAAGACTACCTTAACCTGAGACAATGTGGCAGGATTTAAAGGTCAGATCTAATTGACAAGAATTTTAAAAAATCTGTTTTCTGGTGTTGAGCACTCAGCTTCTTCAGCATTCATATAAACTGACTCCCTTCACCCTAATTTATCTAAGGTTCAATCCCTCAAAAAATTAAGTTTTTTTCATGTACAAGTTACAAAATTTCACCATAGAATAGTTTTCTAAAAAACTAGATTCAGAGAGATTTAATGAACAGTGAATTTATAAGTTCTATGTAAGATTCATTATCACTCAAAAACCCAAAAGTGGACATTACTCAAGAGTAGACATTCATACAAATTTTGAGATTCTCTTTCTGTTTTATCCCATCATTAGCTTAAAATATAGAACAACAACACAACAAAATAGTACAATAGCAAATACTAAAATATATTTCTTTGCCACCTGGACACAAAGCTTTATGTTTTTATTCCATTTTGAGATATCTCCAAAAATTCTATTTTTAAGAAATAAACTCATATAGATATACAGATAAGTTGCAAAGATAGCACAGAGTTATTTTTATTGTGAGTATATATATATATTAATATATATATTAATTAAGTCTGGAGTTTAGTTAATAGTACTATTAGTAGTACTATTAACTATATATATTAGTGTATACTTTTTATTGATTTCAGAGAGGAAGGGAGAGATAGATAGAAACATCAATTATGAGAGACAATCATTGATTTTCTGCCTCCTGCATGCCCTCTCCCGAGAAACAAGCCTGCAATCCGGGCATTTGCCCTTAAGAGGAATGGAACTGTGACCTCCCTGATTCATAGGTAGATGCTCAAACACTGAGCAACACCACCTGGGCTAGCCCAGAGAGTTCTTAAATACCTTTCACCCGCGCCCTGGCCGGTTTGGATCAGTGGATAGACCGTCGGCCTGCGGACTGAAGGGTCCCAGGTTCAATTCTGGCCAAGGGCACATGCCTGGGTTGTGGGCTTGATACCCAGTGGGGGCCATGCAGGAGGCAGCCGATCAATGATTCTCTCTCATCATTGATGTTTCTATCTCTCTATTCCTCTCTCTTCCTCTCTGAAATCAATAAAAATATATTTTTTTTATAAAAAAAACAAGATTAAAAAAAATACCTTTCACCCAATCTTCCCTAAGGTTAACATCTCAAGTAATCATAGTATGTTTGTCCAAGCTATTTAGTTCCTATTGAACTAAATAGCATAGTACTATTTTTTTAAATATATTTTTATCGGTTTTAGAGAGGAAAGGAGAGGGAGAGGGAGAGGGAGAGGGAGAGAGAGAGAGAGAGAGAGAGAGAGAGAAACATCAATGATGAGAGAGAATCATTGATTGGCTGTCTCATGCACGCCCCCCATTGAGGATCGAGGCTGCAACCGGAGCATGTGCCCCCGACCCGAATCGAACCCAGGATCCTTCAGTCCACAGGCTGACACTCTATCTACTGAGCCAAACTAGCCAGGGCAGTATAGTACTACTAATAGTACTATTAACTAAACTCCAGACTTAATTCAGAACCCACCAGTTTTTCCCTAATGATTTTTTCTGTTTGTTCGCTCGCTTGTCTGTGTCATAATTCAGTCTAGTATACCACATTGCATTTAGAGCAAAACTACAGAAAATCTTAAGCTTCTGACACATTTCCCCTAATGCATATAGCCAAGGGTAGTTCTGATCTATGCTGCCCAGTACTATCTTCTTAAAAAATGCAAGCATTTCAGACTCAAATACATTGTTGTATAGCCCATTGTATGATTGAAGTAAAGCTTTTTGTAACTTAAAGAATAACAGAAATTCCTGACATCTGCATAAACACCAGTCTTTAAAATATTATGAAGTATGCATTTGGCATTATTTATACCATCTTCTTCAAATATGTGTTCTATTAGTGGCCCGGTGTACAAAATCCGTGCATGGGGAGTGTCTCTCAGCTGGGCCTGTAACCTCTCTAATCTGGGACCCCTTGGGGGATGTCAGACTGCCAGTTTAGAGATTGGGCCTAAACCAGTAGTCAGACAGTCTCCTCACAAACTGGGACTGCTGGCTCCTAACCACTCACCTGCCTGCCTGCTTGATTGCCCCTATCCACTCTGCCTGCCAGACTGCTTTCCCCCAACTCCCCCCCAACAGCCCCCCCCACTTGCCAGCCTGAAAGCCCCCAATTCTCCCCTTGC
>NW_006282653.1:538453-546187 GCF_000327345.1 Myotis davidii | reverse complement strand
TACCCCCTCCCCGTCCGCCCAGCCTCCTCTCCCTAACTGCCCTCCCCTGACGGCCTGATCGCCCCTAACTGCCTCTGCCTCAGCCCCGCCACCATGGCTTTGTCCGAAAGGACATCCGGAAAGTCTCCGGGAAGGTCTCCTGGTCTAATTAGCATATTACCTTTCTATTAGTATGGATGCTACAAGGGCTTTGAAATAAACACTCTTCCCTAACACCATGCAATACAAAGTAGTCTCTTCTTTTTCCCAAATTTGCACTGGCCTTCTTCATTTGACCCCATATTTCATGCCTTTTATATTTCTACATGTTTCCAGTTTTCCATATTTAAATTCATCTCAGATATTTTTCTCTCCCTTAAGGACTGTCTCCTTATCAAATGAGCCAATATTATGTAAAGAAGTAGTAAGACATATCACTGGGGTCCTCCTAATGTTAAAGTTTCACCTCATGCCCCCTTGGATCATATCTTCTGCCACTTCCCAAAGACATGGACTTTGCTTCCAGAAACCAAGAACTTACAAAGTTCCCTGCAGAGCTCTCCTTATGCAGTGAAGTCAAAGAAAGACTCCTACATGTCCAGCAGAAATAATAGTAAAAATATCTGACAGTTATTCACTGTTCTAAACACTTCAGATGTATCTGTTAGTGCAGCCATTTAGTAAATGAGAAAAGAGGTGGCCAGCAGTTAATGAAGTAACACTCAGTCTTCAAGTTCATTGAAACAACTTCCCATTGTAGTGTGAGTTGTGCTTTCACCACAGGGCAGCAATGATCCTTATTGGCTAAACTGTTTATCAACCCAGGGCTTGGTGTAACCCTTGCAGAGGACCTACCCAGTTTGGACCTGCCTCCTCCGTGGTGATCCGTTACATCTGGCACTGAATGCTGGGATCTTTCTAGATACAGCTACGACCTTGTGTTCTGTCCCCAGTTGAGCACATCATGCTATCTCCGGCAAGACTGATGAGGGATGACAGCCAGCCCTGGAAATCTGAAAACAGTGTCTCTCTTCCTGGATCTTCTAATATGAGTTACTACTTCTTCCTTTTTTTTTTCTGTTTCTGTGTGTCAGCTCAGTGTTCTTCTCAATTCAAATGTTGTCCTTACGTTTTAAAAATTGACACCATTTCTGTTTCTTTTTTCAGTGGTTACCAGCCACATAGAAAATGATTCCACTGTCGTGGTTCCAGCCAGTGGATTTCTGTCCAATCACCTGTCAGTATTTCAAAGAACCAACCCACACAGCATCACTTCCCGCTAACACAGACAGCAAGTGCTTGCAAACTGGAACAACCTTTCCTAGATGGACTTTATGGGGTTGTCCTTCTGCAGAAACGTCTTTTAGAGGATCTTTTTTGAAAAGAATTCCTTTACCTAGAGGAGTAATTTGCAAGGGGGTGACATAAGTTATCAAACTTATCGGGGAGAAATAGGATAAAAACCCACCTGAAGGCAGAATTTTCACAGTAGGAGTTAGGCCAAGGGGCACTGGTTCATTTAATAGGTACAGATAATTCTGAAAGAGCCCACTTTTCTAACATGGTCTATGCATCAAATATTTCTCCATATGCACTGACACTACAATATATTTCTCTAAGTTTAAAGTCCACGTGAGCTGCAGAAATCAATTCAGCAGATACAGGAAATCACAATATAAGTGTGCTATTTTTACAACCAAATTATTTTGGCTTATGTAGGGATAGATTACAATGGTTTGTTCTATGTAGAAATCATGAAATTTCTGTCTATAACAAATCAAAATGAGTTTGAGTAGGTGGGTATTGCAATATCATTGGTTAGGAAAGACTAAGTGTGTTCATACTATATATAAACCATTCAGAAAAGTGATTAGCACACAATAAGCATTAGAATCATTGCTTTGTACAATTAATATCCTTATAATTCATAATAAAATTTTATGTGATCCTCTTAGGAATATTTGTGAAGTCAAATATCTTTATTTTTCTCCTATAAAAATGAAATATTAATTTTTAAGCCTTGTTATCTTAGAGAAGTATAAGGTTCATAGCAAAATTCAGGGGAAGCCACAGAGAGTTCTGATATACCTCCTGCCTTCACACATAGAGAGCTTCCCCATTCTCAACATCCCCCTCAAAAATGGTATGCAAATCACAGTGTGAACCTACATTGACATATCATACCCATCCAAAGTCCACTGTTTGCATTAGTGGTCACTCTTGGGTGTTTTTATGTCTTTGGACAAATCCATAAAATATAGCCATCCTTGTAGTATCATACAAAGTATTTTCACTACCCCAAACATCCTCTCTGACCACATCTTTATCCCTCCTCACCCAACACTGACAACTACTAGTCATTTTACTGACTCCATAGTCTTGCCTTTTCCATAATCTCCTACAGTATGTAACCTCTTCAGATTGGCTTTGTTCCTTTAGTAATTTGCATTTAAGTTTCCTCCACATATTGTCATGATTGATAGCTTGTTCCTTTTTAGTGCTGAATAATAATAGTCCACTGTCCAGATGTATTATAGTTTATTTATTTATTCACCTACTAAAGCACATCTTGGATGCTCCCAAGTTTGGGCGATTATGAATAAAGCTGGTATGAACATTTGTGTGCAAGTTTTTGTCTAGACATACATTTTTAATCCCTTTGGGTAAATACCAAGGTGTGTGATTGCTAGATTGTATGGTAGGAGTTTGTTTAGTTTTGTCATATATCAACCATCTCCCTAGGTGGCTATGCTATTCTGCATTCTCACAGCAAAGAATAGGAGTATCAAAGCCCAATAAGTTAATAGTACTCAACATGACAGATCTCAGAAAATGAAAATCAGTTTCTCTCAAAAAGAGGAACCAAAAGTCTAACAAATTGAGTTATAAGGGAAACCTCACAATATTTACACTCTGATATCTGCTAAACATAACACTATGTGAATTTCATTTTTGTTTTTATAAGTCCTTATACAGATTCATCAACAACATGGGAAAAAATTGGCATCCAACTGAAATGCAAGAAAACAATTTTAAGAATAATATAGAAAAAAATGTAAACTATTCTAAGAGCATACAAAAATAATAAATTTGCTTTCAAGGACAGAGAATTATATGTAGTTTTGAATATATGCATTTCTAATTTATGTACGTATTTATTACATGTATTTGTCTCTCTTATTTCAAACAAATGATAAAGTTGAAATAATAGCTGGACCCGTTTTTCTGGTAAAAATACTAGAAAGGACTCTATCAATGTCATACCAAAATTAAGGACTGATTTTACATTCTGAAATATGTCTCAACCTGAAGATTGATATTAACTAGTAACAGTGGGTTCTTGGGAATCATGCAATCTATAGAAGTCATGGGGGCTACATCAATCCTGGTTCAAATGACCTAAAGCATGGTTCCACAGGGATACCCAATAAGAAATTAGGTGACCTCATGCATATGGAACGACTCCTCATTGATATTAATTTGTCATCATTTCAAACCAACCCTCAGTTTTGCACAGCCATGGGGAGTTTCCTATACAATGGTCCTATTGATGCCCTCCTGAGATACTACCAAAGCCTTAATTATGAGTTTATCTGTTTTATTTCTCAGTCCTGAAAAAAAATGTTAATAATTGAAATTCTGGAACTAGAACCAAAAAGACATTACAAGGGCTTTGTTTTTCTTCCTCACTCAGGGATAATGTGCCCACAGCAAGGTTTGGCGTTGGGCCATGGTCACACCAGCAGTGAGCAGAGAGTGTCTCTGGGAGCAGTGTATCACATTTGGTGGATTTGAACAGAAGGGCTGGCTTCAGCTTTCTGCTCAGCTAAGTTTCCAGACACTCTCAGAGGTACACTGTTGGAAAGGCCATGGCCTGGGACTGCAACTTGTGAAAAAATTATCAACTAAATTAATTATATTTCTGGAAATGATGGGGGAAAGCAACAAAACAAGAAAGAATGAGATCTGGGAAAGTGATTTACTTTTTAAATTTTTGCTTGGGAATTCTTAGGTGATACTAGAGCACTAATAACTACCTCTTAATGAGGACCTACTGAAGTGTAGGTATGAACTAATACCGAATTCAGGGCTGCAAAGAATACAGAAGACATATATGGCATGATCCCCATTTTGAGACATTTATATTACCATTGATGAAATTAATTACCTCCCATAAGTAGCCTTTGGGAAAATAGGGCATGAACTGTGCCATTTTTATATTATTTTAGAAAGCAATCTGGAGCTGGGACAGTAATCCAGGCTAACATCATACATTTTGGAATCATTATTCTTTCTGAGTATTAGGGGGACACCACAGATGAGAAAGAGTCATTCTCAATAGCTGTGCAAGGTTTTTATCCTACTCTCAAGCTAACACGTTTGCCTCTCACAGTTTCAGAAGTGCTGGCAGAAGGCACAGGACACTTGGATATGAAACAAACATCAGTAGTCAGAGATGCATATGTTTTTCTGTCAACTTGCCTTTCTGTTCAAATCCCATGGGGTGATACCAATGGTATGTGATGGATGTTTGCACATGCACTAGGTTGCAATTCAAAAGCAGATCACTGAGCTTGAGGAATCTACAGCTTTTGTAGAAAGAGAAGTTAGTCTCAGGGTGGTTTCACTTTATCCCTCAGAGACACTCATTGGTAACAGAACCCAAAGAAACAGCCCAGAGAAAGAGTGGTCATAGCTTATACTCTTGACATACCTAGTAAGACAGAATAGGGCAGCACATGGCACATAAATCAGGTCTCCCAACAGTCACCCAAGGAGAAGTTTTGGAGGAAATAGTAGATGGTAGGAGTAAGCCTTAGGAAACACCAACATCCTATATAATAAAACCCAAATATACAAATCGACTGAAAGGCAGAATGACGGGTCGCTATGACACACTTTGACCACTGAGGGCAGACCACCAATGCTGGAGCTGCTCCCTGGTGCTCAGTGCACTCCCACGGCGGGGGCGGGGGGGGGGGGGCACTGTTCAGCCAGAAGCCGGGCTCATGTCTGGCAGCTGGTGAGTGCAGCAGTGGTGGAGGAAGCCTCTCCCACCTCCGCAGCAGCACTAAGGACCCCTTGGGGGTCTTGGACTGTGAAAGGGCACAGGCCGGGCAGAGGGACTCCCCACCCCGTGCATGAATATTGTGCACCAGGCCTCTAGTTTTAAAATGTTTGGAAAAAACTAGACAGTATAATGAGAAGAACAGAAGTTAGAGTACTATAATGAGAGAAAGGATTAAAAGAACATTCAAGAGGGAGCAGTGACATCTGAGTCAGATGTGTTAATAATCTTCCCTTATAAATATACTAGAGGCCTGGTGCATGAAATTCATACACTGGGAGGGGGGGTGTCCCTCAGCCCAGCCTTCACCCTCTCCAATCTGGGACCCATTGGAGGATGTCTGACTGCCTATTTAGGACCTATAGGGATTGGGACTAAACTGGCAGTCGGACATCCCTCTCACAATCCAGGACTGCTGGTTCTCAACTGCTCACATACCTGCTTGCTTGATTGCCCCTAAACACCTCTTCCTGAAATCCTGATCACCCCTAACCACTCCCCTGTCAGCCTGATCGATGGCTAACTGCTCCCCTGCTGGCTTGATCACCCCCAACTGCCCTCCTCTGCTGGCCTGGTTGTCCTCAACTGCCCTCCCATGCAGGCCTGGTTGCCCTCAACTGCCCTCCCATGCAGGCCTGGTCCCCCCCCCCACAACTGCCCTCCTCTGCTGTTGCCCCCAACTCCCCTCCCCTGCTGGCCTGATCACCCACAACTGCCCTCCCCTGCCAACTAGCTTGTGACGGCCATCTTGGACAACATGGGGGCAGCCATCTTGTGCAAGGGCATGATGGTCGATTTGCATATTACCTCTTTATTCTATTGGATAACACAGAATTGTTTGGAATAGTGGCGTACAAACATTTTTGTTTTATTATTCCTTCTTTGATTATTTTAAATTTACCTTTATTGTTGAAAGTATAACAGATGTTTTCTGTTGTGTTTTTTTTCCCTCCACCCACACCCACACTCCCAGGCCTTCACCTGGATATTGTCTGTATCCATGGGCTATGCATATATGTATATAAATTACCTAGTTAATCTCTCCCACCCTAGCCCCATCTTCCCGCTGAAATTTGTCATTTTGTTCCATGCTTCTATGTCTCTGGATCTATTTTTGTTCATAGTTTATGTTGTTCATTAGATTCCACATGTGAGTGAGATCATGTGATACTTGTTTCTTTCTATGACTGGCACTGGCACAAGAGCAGGTACTCTAGTGAAAATCACAAATCTTTAATGTTTTTAAATGTATAAAATAATATACATATGACTACAAAAGGAAACTTATTAAAATGTAGTTAACATGTTAACAATACCCTACATAATTTCAAAGTAGTTGCTAGGGTACACAGTGTTATTTTTATATCTTCAATAACGAATGTAATTTGAAAGTTTCTGATTTCTATTGGTGACAATGTCACTTAAAATTGCTTGTTCTCTTGTAGTTTAATGCCTATATTTAACATTAAAAAAAACCACACTAAGTTTCAGTTAAGGGGCAAAAAAATGAAGCTGTATTTTTTTTTAATTCAAGTTTATGGGCCTCCAAAAGTCTATTTACAAACCCCTCAGAGTTCAGTGAATCCCATTTTAGGAACCTCTGAGTTAATATTTGGCTACATCTTTACCATGGAATGAATTGCTTTGTGCTTCTTACTACTGACAAAAACAACAAAAAGAAGAAAAACAATGCACAAACCCCACAGTATTCAGAAGTAATAACTCAGCAATCATAGCCTGGCCTAGTCTTAAGAGAAGTAAGCTTGTATACATTAAATTTCAATATTGATTTGGGAAAATGTTTTCTTTTAACCTTAGGCTAAGATTAGGCTACTTCTTTATTTGATTACAGTTGAAAACAACTGGGAAAAAATGTAGACATATCAGATTAGCCAGGGAGTATCTATGCTTAATCATATATTCTTCCTCTACTGATCTTTTCAGTAAAAATAAATTTTGGTAATTTTCTGTGTAAGTTTAGCTATCCCAGTTGCACAGTAAAGGTCAAGTTAATTAAATATTCAGTACTTCAGTTTTCTCTTGTGTAAAATAAATGGGTTAAGTTAAATGATCCTTTCGGTGAATTCAGTAGGAAGAGAATTAGTTTTAAAGTTAAATATTAGTTATAATGCCTGCTGGAATGCCATTAAATAAAATATGATTTAAGAAAGTTAGGACCTACCTCATCACCAGAGTCCCTCTTTACTTGCTGTTTTGCATTCTGCAGTTACCTGTGGTTAACTGTAGTCTGAAATATTAAATAGGAAACTCCAGAAATATATCATTCATAAGTTCTAAATTATAAGTTGTTCTGAGTCTCATGATGTAATCCCTCGCCATCTTACTGTGTCCTACTAAGGCCATGAATCTTCCCTTTCCTCACCCATGAAATGGATCTTGCCTTTGTTTGGGTTATCTAGGGTAAGGCCATCTAAGTTATCAGATCCATTGTCCATGTATCACAGTGATTGTGTTCAACTAACACCTTATATTTTGTTTAAAAATGACCCCAAAGCCATTTATTGTTATAAATTGTTCTGGGTTATTGTTAGTTATTGTTAATCTCTTACCATGCTTAATTTCTAAATTATACTTTATCATAGTATAATTGGAGAAAACATTATATTGTTTTGGGAATTTTACATATCTTTCAGAAGTAGATTAATATTTTTTTAGAATGCCATATA
>NW_006282653.1:521394-538413 GCF_000327345.1 Myotis davidii | reverse complement strand
ATATATACACACTAATAAAAGCCTTGGTGACCTTCACGCCCTCAGGTCATCACAAGATGGCCACACTCATGTCATCACAAGATGGCCACCCAAGATGGCCCCCACAAGGTGGCTGGCAGGGGAGGGCAGTCAGGGGTGAACAGGCCAGCAGGGGAGGGCAGTTGGGGGCAATTGGGCCAGCAGGGGAGTGGTTAAGGGGGGATCAGGCTGTCAGGCAGAAGCAGTTAGGGGCAATCAGGCAGGCAGGCAGGCGAATGGTTAGGAGCCAGCATTCCCAGATTGTGAGAGGTAAGTCTGACTGCCAGCTTAGGCCCATTCCCTGTGAGATCAGGCCTAAACCGGCAGTTGGACATCCTCCCAGGGTTCCCAGATTGGAGAGGATGCAGGCTGGGCTGAGGGACAACCCCGCCAGTGCATGAATTTATATATTGTTTCCATACTGGCCACAGTTTTAGGCATACACAGTGGGTCTGGGCATATAGTTCCTGTGGATTAAAGGGTACTACTATATAGGATTGTTATGAGGATCAAATAAGATAACATAATGCTTCTCTTAGTCACATCATAAGCACTGAATAATGTGACTTCATACTCAGACTTAAAACACTTGAACTAGAAATATCTATTCCGTGTGTATGAAATCCAAATTGTTCATTTTAAAGAAATGCTTGTTATGAACCTTATGCAACAAAATGCATGCATATTTTAGAAAAGTAAAAATACTAACATTTCTCTAAATTGCTTATATCAGAAACACTAGCGTAGAATAACAAGATTGTTATTGCTGAAACCGGTGTGGCTCAGTGGATAGAGCTTCGGCCTGTGGACTGAAAGGTCCCAGGTTCGATTCCGGTCAAGGGCATGTACCTGGGTTGTGGGCACATCCCCAGTAGGAGATGTGCAGGAGGCAGCTGATCGATGTTTCTCTCTCATCGATGTTTCTAACTCTCTATCTCTCTCTGTAAAAACTCAATAATATATATATAAAGAAAAAACAAAAAAAAAAACACTGAATCACCTTCAATAGATCAGAGAAAGAGCAGATTATGAAAGACTTTTTTAGAACATGTTAAGAAACTTGGCGATAAAAACTTTAAAGTATGAGGCAGAGAACTAAGCATGCAAAGCACCACTGTGATAGTGTATTTAAATTCTTAGTTTGAGTGAGTGCTTTCCAATATTTTCACAGGGCAGGGACACACAGGAATTAATGAGGTGTGTTCAGTGTGCTGGCCTAAACAGACAAGACTCCTTGCAATGGGTGCCAGCTCACTGGCAGGTCAGGCTACACCCATTGCCCCCAACCCTACCCCCAGATCCATTGGTAAAAGCCCTCACCTCAGCACACCTGTAAGCCATCTGTGGTTGTGCTGCACTGGCACAGCCATGGGTGAACCTGATCCGGGGCGGTGAAGGATGGAGAAGACAGACAAGAGAATAAAGCTGGGGCTAGGTGGGACTCTGCTTCTCTGATGGAGAGACAGCACACAGCCTGCAAGCTGAGTCTTTATTTTATAGCCAGATTCCACGAGGCAAAGTAAGGGCATGGTCAAGATGTTTACAATGTTCTCACAGGTTTTGAATCTACTCAATTACTTGAACCTGATCAAGCTTTGTTTACTTGCTGCATCTCCTGCAGCCTATATCACTTAGCCATGTGGGACCACAGGTTCGGACCATAAGGTCAAGCTTACAATGTTAGCCTTAACTATAATTGTGCTGGGAGGGCTTTGCCCTCCAAGCTAGGACTTGCATGTGGCTTTGCCACAGGGGAACATGCCGTCTCATTAGTCCGAGGCTTGAATCTGTCCAAACACTGTAGCCCCTCTCCGCATGTGGTCCTTTCCAAAGCATAATAATTTGGCATCTTCTCTGATATATACAAAATTCTATATAATAAAAGGGTAATATGCAAATAGACCAAATGGCAGAACAACCAATCAAAGTGTAATATGTTAATGATACACTAAGGCTGTTTAACCACTCACTATGATGTGCACTGACCACCAGGGGGCACACGTGGAATATGGCAGGCATCGGCAGCAGGCAGCAGAGCACAGAACATGGTGGGTGTGGGCCTCTGCGGGATGGTAGAGCAGGTGGGGGGGGCGCCATCCCAAGGCAGGGCGCCAGTGGTTGTCATGAGGGCGAGCCTCTGGTGGTTACTGAAAATGCTTTTCTCCCACGCGCCATAGTCCCATCTGGCGCTCGCACTTGCTGCTGGCCTGGCCCCACTCATACCCGCTGCGATCAGGAAAGCAACCCCCACTCAGACCCGCTGCCAGTCTCAATCACTCCATGATGAATCAGCAGGTGCAAGTGGGGCCAGCGCTGTCAGTGGCCAGGCAGGGGCACAGAGAATGAGCTGGGGACCCTATTGCATGAATTTTGTGCACTGGGCCTCTAGTAATTTGATAAAGATGAATTTTTAAACTACTAGAGTTCATCACATTCAACTTTTTGAAATAGGTTCTCACCAATTAATGCTATTATTTGAAAATATTCATAAAGAGATCATGAATGAAAGAATTCCTTCAAATTCTAAGTTATCTCAGTAAAGTAATAGGGATAAAGAGTGGTGACACACAAGAGGCATTCTAGGCCAAGTGCTGAAATATAGTTTGCTTACATATGAAAGGACATATTTGTAGGAAGATAAAGCCCAGGGTAATTTGCACTTGCTATGATCTTTCTATCTATGTGTAGTGGATAAAATAATGGTCCTCGTAAGGTAGACATGCACTATTCCCTGGAATATGTGCATATGTTGCCTTACATAGCAAAATGGATTTTCAAATGTGATTAGATTAGAGGTGGATCTTGACATAGAAAATCTATCCTGGATTATCCAAGAGGCTCCATTTTAATAAGGGTCTTTATAAGATAAAGGACAAAAGCGTGACTCATAGGACTATATGTGATAATGGAAGCAGGTGTGTGTGTGTGTGTGTGTGTGTGTGTGTGTGTGTTAGAGAGAGAGGACAGTGGGGGAGTTTGGAGATACTATGTACTGTTTTTGTATATGGAGGAGGGGCTGAGGCAAGGAATCCATGTGGCCTATAGAAGCTGGGAAATAAGGGAAACACATTCTCTCTGGAGCTTCCAGAAGGAAGATAATTCTGCTGACACCTTGATTTTAGGATGTCTATGTACAGGTAATATAAGGATAAAATGCATTGATTTAGCCTATTAAATTTCTCATAAAATTTTACGATAGAAAACCAATGTATGTCTATGTACGTAAAATTTTTACACATCTCCACCCTTTGCTTAACATATGAACCACAATATTGAACCAAACAGAAATACATTTTGAATTACCATATGTGAAGTACACTTCCAACATTGAACTCCAATCCCTCATCTTCATAAGAGTCATTGGAAGGTAGTTACTGACTTGTATTATTTCCAATATTTTATTAATGCTTTACATTGAAATGTGATGAAATGTCAAGAGTATCTTAAAAATCATTATATAGTTCATGTTCCAAACTCTTCTTGCATGATGGTGATGTTTTGTTTTTAATAAGATGCACCAATCATCACATTTACATTGGAATCTCAGTAATTTCTTAATGGTTGGTATCTGATCCTTTCTGGTTATCACTATATCTAAATTTGAAATGTTACACAAAAAATATACATTTAAAAAGAGATAGTTTGGTAGATGACATGATACTGTTTATAGAGAACCCTAAAGATTCCACCAAAAAACTACTAGAACTGAAAAATGAATTCAGTAAAACAGCAGGATACAAAATAAATATCCAGAAATCAGTTGTATTTTTATACACTAATAATTAACTATCAGAAAGGGAAACTAGGAAAACAATCCCATTTATAGTTGCATAAAATAAATATCTAAGTAATAAATTTAACCAAGGATGTAAAAGATCTGTACTTATAAAAATTATAAGACACTGAAGAAATTGAAAAAGATACAAATAGGTGGAGGCATATAATATGTTCAAAGATATGAAGAATTAACATAATTAAAATGTCCACACTATCCAAATCAATCTAAAGATTCAATGCAATTCCCATTGTTGAGATACCAATGGTGTATTTTACAGAAATAGAACAAATGTTTCAAAATGTAAATAGAACCACAAATGACCCTGAATAGCCACCACAATCTTGAGACAGTACAAAGTTGTAGGAATCACACTACCTGATATCAAACTATCCCACACGTTTATAATAATCAAAACAGATACATGGATCAATGGGGTAGAATAGAGAGCCCAAAATAAGTTCACACCTTGTTGTCAATTAATATTTGATAAAGGAGGCAAGAACACAAGATGGTATAAAGAAAATCTACTAAATAAATGGTCTTGGAAAAATTGGACAAAAATTAACATAGATCACCTTCTTATACCACACACAAGAATAAACTCAAAATGAATAAAGACTTAAATGTAAGACTCAAAATCACAAAATTCCTAGAAGAAAACATAAGCAGTAAAATCTCAGACATTTACTGTAGCAACATTTTCTTTTATGCTATATCTCTTCAGGCAAGGGAAACAAAAGAAAAAATAAGCAAATGGCACTAGATCAAACTAAAAAGTTTTTGCACAGCAAAAGAAACACACACACACACAGCACCCACACACAAATAAACAAAATGGAAAGACAAAACACAGAATGGGAAAACATATTAGCCAATGATACAGCTGCTAAGAGGTTAATATCCAAAACTTTAAGGAATTTTTATAACTCAGCACTGAAACAATAAACAACCCAATTTAAAATTGAGCAAAGGACCTGAATAGACACTTTTCCAAAGATGTAAAAATGGCCAACAGACATATGAAAAGATGCTCAATGTCACTAATCAGAGAAACACACAATGATATATCACTTCACACCTATCAGAATGGTTATCATCAATAACTCAACAACCAACCAGTGTTGGCAAGAATGTGGAGAAAAGAGAACCTTCATGCACTGTTGGTAAGAATGCAGATTGGTGCAGCCACTGTTGAAAACAGTATGGAGTTCCTTAAAAAATTAAAAATGGAACTACCTGATAACCCAGCCATTCCACTTCTGAGAATGTATCCTAAGAAACCTGGGACAATAAGTGGAAATAATATATGTACCCCTAGGTTCATTGCAGCATTGTTTACAATAGCCAAGATTGGAAAGCAGTAGATGAATGAATCAGTAGATTAATGGATAAAAGGCTGTAGTACATTTACACAACGAGATATTACACAACCATAAAAAGAAAGGAAATCTTACCCTTTGTGACAGCATGGATGGACCTGGAGAATATTATGCTAAGTGAAATATGTCAGTCAGAGAAATAAAAGCATCATATGATTTTACTCATATGTAAAATCTAATGAACAAAATAAAGAAACAAAACAGAAACTGACTCATAGATACATAAATCAGACTGACAGCTGTCAGAGGGGAAGGGATTTGGGGGACTGGGTGAGAAAGGTCATGGAATTAAGCAAAAACACACATAGACACAGTCAACAGTATGATGAGTATCAGAGGGAAAGTAGGATGGGAAAGTAGAAGAGGGTATCAAGGGGATAAATGGTAATGGAAGGAGACTTGGGGTTGTGCACACATAATACAATATACCAATGGTGTATTATGGAATCCAATACCTAAAACCTATATCATTTTAGTAACCAGTTTTACTCCACTAAATTAAATATTTTTTAAAAAAATATAAAAAGAGATAGTTTGCCAATATACATGATTGTGTGTGTGTGTGTGTGTGTGTAAAAGACATCACACAATCTATGTCAAATCCCTTGATTATATTACTTTCTAATTCTGGGGACATGAAAACTACCTTCTTTGCATCTAAGTTTTCGCAAAATTAGAGACACTAATACTATGTCATAAAATTAATGAAAATAATAGGAAAAATCTATGTAACATGCTAAAAACAGTATTTGGCATATAATAAATACTCTGAAAACATTAGCTATTACTGATATTATTATTATCAGTTCTCTTATTCCCACTAAATAAAATACATATCCAAGAAACCTAATACCTCTTGCATTAGGGCCAGTAATTGTTGAAACACTGCATTGGCCATTAGTCTCCAACTACCTTAGTATTTTCTTATTGATGGCCTGCATGGCTTTCCGAACTGGACACTAAGAATCCTATTGATTACACTATTATCACACACTGTCCTCTATCACAAATTGTTCTTCATTTCAATGGTTACTTTCAACAATGTAAGATCATTCAAATTATTTTTCCTGAAAAGTGAGTTGTTTGGATGTTTTTGGCATTTACATTCTCATATCTAAATTAGGATCATACTTGGCTTCTTAGCTCAATAGTCAGAATCTTAAACCAACAAATGGATGAGGCCATCTAAATCTAATTGCATGAACTGACATATATTCAATCTAAAAATATTCACTTATCTGAAATAAGAATTAATCATGTCATAACAATGTTGAATAGATATTTTTCTGCTCAAACACAAAAATCTCAGTATCATGCTAACTCCGTCATTTCTAAATTGTGTTGATTAATAGCCAGAAACTAGGGCACTGGATCCTAATTGCTAAAATAAGAATATGAAGTGCTTGTTAAAGTGTCACTTCCAGCTTGTCAGAAATTGAAATTGATAAATTCTTGAACTATCCTTCTAAATTCCTTTAGTATTGTCATAGAACCAATATGATATCACCCAGAAACTAAAATATATGCTGCAAATATGCAATTAACTAGATAATTTAGTATCAATATATAATCCACTCAAGATCTTGCTCTTTGAAACCTTTGAACACAACTGTAGACCACTATAAGTTCTCATTTTTCCAGAGTTATAGCATTAATTAAATACATCTTTAATTTGAATATTAATTATTTTGTTATCTAATGACCATTTTTAATTTACTTTTCTTTTTCAAATTTTTGGATCTTTTCTCCCAAGTAGAGTATACAGTTAGAAAGGTTCATTCATTTTTAAAAACACCCTGCACACAGAACCAAGATGGCGGCATAGGGAAATGCTGGTACTCACAGCCTCTCACAATCACATCAAAATTACAGCTAAAATACAGGACAATCATCATTCAGAACCACCAGAAATCTGGCTAAATGGAGTCCTACAACTAGAGAAGTAAAGAAGAAAGCACATCAAAATTTGCCAAAAGACATATGAAAAAATGCTCAGTGTCACTAATTATCAGAAAGATGCAAATTAAAACAACAAGGAGTCACCACCTCACTCCTGCCCCTCTTATTACACAGAATAATAGGAGTTTTCTTTAGGAATGACAAAACCTGATATTAGAACCACATGTAGTTTAGTAAATGATTAACTGAATCAATTTTTTTTATGTTAAAATATAAGTAACATGAAGTGATTTATCTTGAGTCTTTCTCACATGAAAATTGAGGCAATTCTTAACATATCATGACCATGTGTTATCCAATCATCTCCTTACCCAAACCCACTTTGGTTTATTTTCTGATATTCTTCATTTACATTGTCCATGTCCCAAATTGTTAGCTTTGGAAAGATTGATATTAATACAAACTACACAGGATTCTTGACTCATACCATCTGCTAATGTTCAGTTCAGGAAAAATAGCCATTTTTATAAGTTATTTATATAATGTTAGCAAAGTCTGTTACTACTAGTTACTCTACTAATGTACAATAATATAAGAGCATATATTCTCCTGCAATAAGTTTGCTACAGAATTCATGACATGGTTGACAGTTCCCTTAACTGAGAATATGCAATCACTACGTTTTGTCTCCTCATTTGAAATCAGTTTGTGATGGGGCAGTAAGGGATGTTTTATAGTTTGTTTGAGTTTCGGTCTGAAGAAACTATTGGCAGGTTGGTGCATTCTGATCAAATTCCCCATAGCATCTTTCTCTCTAGGATATTTCTGGGTTCCTGGCTACCGCACTCAAAGTTTCCAGGAGTTTTCTATTTACTCTTTTATTCTCACACCTTTTTCAAACTTAATACTAAGCATTATTTACCATTATATCTTAAATAATAAGGTGCTAAGTGTGTATACAAGCTATATAAGAAGAAATTCATTCATTAACACATTATTTAAGAAAATAAAGCAGGAAACCTTTTTACTATACAAAATATATACAATTCCTCACTTTCCTCTTTTTTATCAAAAGGAAACTGCTATTATATATCTATGTAGATATAAAGATAGATACAAATAACTTATTTTAACTTTCCCTTAAAGCTAGTTGGCTATACTGATTTGTGAACAAATAAAAAATAACCTATCAGGTATGCATGAACAAAACTGAGTCCTTTTCAGTTGAAAATGGCATTTACCCCTTATTGTTGCTTAAACAGAACTGAGCAAAGGATTTTACTAAGGCTAATTGACATAAACTCTATTTTTGCATTAATTCCATTTCCATTAAGCACCATGGTGCTAAGCTGTATTGTGCCAATCATTCATTATCATAGGAAAACTTGCTCTAATACATGAGATATAGGAATTGTTCAAAATACACTGATAAATACTGCTTAGGAAAAAAATATGCAATATATTATCTACCAGGATTAGCTGATAAACTTTTTTGAAGATACTAATTCGTAGTGCTATAAGTATTAATTTTGGACTAATAGTAATTTTTCAAAAAACATTTAAATATTCTATGGTTAAATAACAATAATTAAAAAATATTAGTTCATTTTCTGCTTTTTTAAAATTAATTCAGGAACATAATGTAGGATACTCTCTTCCTCTAAGAATTGCATCTTTATGTGACTATTCTCTTGAGAGAGTTCACTAACACTAGTTAAATGCTGTATATTTTTAAAACTGCCTTTTATGTCTCCAAAATGTCTTTTCTGAACAGACTGAAAAGCTGTTTCCTCTTCTAATGTATCAAGCTAAAGAGGACACCAATGACTAGGTCAAAAAGAGCTGAAAGCAGCAGGAAACTTCAATTAATAAGACAAGATAAATATCTGAGAAGCTTTAAAGGTTCTCTTCTCATAAAGATTTAGAGAGCCATCATATGTTATATAATGACTTCATTTTCACAATCACCACAGAAAATTCCCTTCAGATTAAATGTATATATTACATGTAGATATATTTTATGTGAAATATCCTCCCAATGAAATAATTACTTTAGTGAATTTAATGGTCTTCCTCCTAACTGATAGAGCTGTACAGTGTTTGCCATTCTGCCATTAAATATTCTAATTAAATCAGTCACCCTGGTCCCATCTGTTATATCCTGATGTCATGCAGGGAAGCTGTGGGAATCTCTCCAGGGCAGCGAATGTACTTAGTTCCTTTCACGGCTCATTGGATGTCACACGCAGGAGGACCTTGTTCTTGGTTTGAAATTATAACTGAGGCTCTGGGCATACAACAAACCACAGCGAACATTATGGAGATTCACTGCACTCTTATCATAATACTGTCAGAACGCTTGCAGAGTAAAAACAACTGTGGACCATGTCACTGCCTTGCTATCTACTCTGCATGTTGGTCTGTGTGTGAGAGGCATGAGAAGAATCCAGGACATTCTCCCAGTTCTAAGTATTAGAAGATGGGCTCAAGAACCTAGGCCTGTAGAAACAGCATTAATTGCCAAGTTCACTATCTAAGGCTGAACCTGAACAGTACACCAGAAGTCAGTTATGAAGCTAACTTCATAAGTGCAGAATATCTATGTTCTCTCCAAAATCATGACACTTCTATTAGTGGTTTCCAACATATTCACTGATTTTAAATTTTAATTTCTCATAAACTAAAAATGCTTTGACAGTGAGATAACCCATAGGACTCCATGTATATAATCTTCATGTTTAAAATTGAAAGTGACAATGGTTTTAATACATTAATTAGGAGAATTTGGCTGACAGACTGTAGGTTTGCACAAGAGATATATGAGAAAACTTTATTTTATCCACATTTGCCACTGCTATTTTTCAGTTCCATTTGATTCACAAAATGTCAGTTATCTATTACCAAAAAAGATATTATTTTTATTACCATGTTTTAATAATTACTTGGATTAGTCTACCTGATAATGTTATTCCCTGAAATGTAGGGCTACACAGTATTAATTGTGAGAATGCATTATTATAGAGTTGGCTATTCTGTTTATATTTCAGATCCCTGTGGGAAACAAGGGGGCCAAAATTTTAAACAAATAAATACATTAATTATTCAAAAGGATAAACATGACATATATATATATATATATATATATGCATACACTTTACATTCTCCTTATCCTATCCCTTCTTTTAATATTTCAAATATTAAATATTTTCAAATTTTATTTGTATCAAAGTTGTTCATCAATGAACCAACAAACAACAAGTGCTGGTGAGGATATGGAGAAAAAGGAAACCTAGGGCACTGCTGGTGGGAATGTAGGCTGGTGTGGAAAACAGTGTGTAGTTTCCTCAAAAAAATTAAAAGTGGAACTTCCATTTGACCCAGTGATCTCACATCTAGAAATATATCCTAAGGATCCTGAAACACCAATCAGAAAGAACATACGCACTCTTGCGTTCATGGCAGTGCTATTTATAATAGTAAGATTTGGAAACAGCACCAAGTGTCCAAAAAGAAAATGAGTGCATAAAAAAGCTTTGGTATATTTACACAATGGAATAGGGGCTGGGTGTGGGAGTGGGCTAGAAGGGGTCAATGGAAAAAAAAGGGAACATATGTAATACTTTCAACAATGAAGATTTTTTAAAAAAAAATTGAAATCAGAAAAAAAGAGAAGATATATCTTAGCTTATAGTAACATTGCCAGTTTAAATTTAGAATGACACTGTTTTAACATATATATATATCTCCAATACGAACAAACCTAACTAGAAAAATGTGTGTTTCTAAAAGTGAAATAAAAAGTAAGGAAAAAGGAATAATCACTGTTATTTGAAAAATGGGGAAAAAAATGACGAAACCGGTTTGGCTCAGTGGATAAAGCGTCAGCCTGCAGACTGAAGGGTCCCAGGTTTGATTCCGGTCAAGGGCATGTACCTTGGTTGTGGGCACATCCCCAGCAGGAGATGTGTAGGAGGCAACTGATTGATGTTTCTCTCTCATTGATGTTTCTAACTCTCGATCTCTCCCCTTCTCTCTCTGTAAAAAAATAAATAAAATGTATTTTTTTAAAAATGACTTTATGTAGGGAATGAAACTTGATTGAGGTTTCAAAAAATGAGTAACGCTTAAATAATGGAGACATGGGCCAGAAATGAAAAATATATGTCCATGTCAAGCTAGCGGAATAAATTAATAGCATCTTATCTTATTCAATAACATAGTAGATATTTGAAAATACATTGCTGAATAAAGGAAATGAAAACACAGTTTGGAGAGAGCTCTAAGACATGTCTGAGTGCCACAAATATTATGTATTAGAGGCCTGGTGCATGAAATTTATTCATAGGTAGGGTCCCTAGGCCTGGCTGGTGATCCGTGCTGATCTGTGGGGCAACTGGCAGGGTGATAGGGGACCCAGCTCGCACCCACCTTGGCCTGGCACCGCCTGCTCGCCAGCCCTGTCCCCTGCCACTGAAGCAGGTCAGGTCCTGTGGGCTGGGGGCAGCTCCTGCATTGAGCGTCTGCCCCTAGTAGTCAGTGCACAGCATAGTGACCAGTCATTCCCTGGTCATTCCAGCTGTTTGGTCGATTTGCTTATTGGGATTTTATATAGATAGATTGATTCCTTCTCCAAGCAAGCTTTCAAACTAGACCCCAGTCTTGGCCAACACCATGCTTGAAACCTCATGAGAAATTCTGGACAGAATACCCAGCTAAACCATGTCTAGCTCTCTGACCAATTGAGATTATGAGATATTAAAGATGTCTCATTTCATGCTACAAATTTTATAACATTTGCTTCACAGCAATGAATAACTAAACAACACTAAGCTGATGTGTAGGCATAATAGATAAAAATAAAAAATTTCAGAGGAAATTTATACCTTTAGAACTTAGTGGAATTATTTAAACCTGAAATGTTAAACCTCTAACTCTATTATTACCCATGAGAATTAAAATATTACCACTCTTGCTGCTGTTGCTACAGCTCATATATTGACAACTTTTTTCAGTTCTAGACAAGCTTCTAAGTACCTAATGTGTATTGACTCAGTTAAAATGTATAACTACTTTTAAAGTTCCTTTATTGTCCCACTTTATAGGTGATGAATAATAAATGGGCAAAACTATTGGGTGGTAGGTCCAGGCAGTGTGATTTGTGATCCTGAAACCCATTATCTTAAAGATAAGGTGCTTTTATAACAACTTAGGATTCAGAGAATATGTGTCCAGACACTCCACCTTGAGAGCAGTGAAGGTGGTGGGCCTCAAGGCTTAATCGTCACAAAAAATGTTCACTTCTAATATGGACAAAACATTTGACAGTATACCTGAATCTGACTCTAAAAACACAAGGAAAATGTAGTGACTTTAGTCATAAAAGAGACTTTTGGTCACTACTTCATTACATAGCAATAACAAATTTATTAATACTTAAGAATTTGTTTTTTAATTAAAATTTAACTATAGAGATATGAAAAAGATGCTCTATGTAGAATTTATATTTCTTATAATTAAAAAAATTGTGCATGTTTCACAAAATTTTATTTTATGCCCAGAATATATTCCCAACTAGTTTTATGACGTGAGATTTTAAAAGCTAGGAGAGATAAGGAATAAATTAATATCATCATGGTTGCATGATTACAGCACAACTTTTATCCTTATGACTAGTGTACCGTAACAATAATAAAAATTTCAGAAATGATGGGACACTTAAACCTTCAATGAACCATATAAGTGGTTGTTCATATCATATTGCTGGCAGAGAAAAAAATATTTCATCATCAACAAGTTATTGAGATCTGTTGCAAACTTTTTGTTTATTGGACCGTGTTATTCAATTCTCTATTAATTTCAAAATAATTATTGAGAACCTACTGTTTATAATATATATTTTTAGAGCAGGTGCATATATTTAGGGCCAGATCATTCAGAAGCAAATCAGCCCTGTGTTGTGGGTTTGCTTGCATTTGGGAAATTTATATATAACCCTATGTACAGGTATTCAAATGCAAACCATAACACAATCATTTATAGCTCATGAAATAACTGGTTGTTCCAAGAGTCATGAACAGGTAAGTTTCCTAACTAAGGTACCTGGTGATGGAATATGTAAATAACATAGGCAAAAAGAAGGTGGAGTTTGTATCATGAAACTGAAATTCCATAAAGATTATACCCACATTAAAAGGTAAAACTTTAGCACCTGTGCCATTAAGAAAACAGGCATAAGTACACTTGATTATTTTAAACCTTATGTGTAGCTATAAGGGGGAAAATTCCCCTAAAAACTGATTTATAAATCACTCCTCATGAGATTTTGAGGTATAAATTCACGTCAAGTGTTCATTCCAAAAGTCCTCAAGAAAAGCATTTAATTTTATAGTGGTCTCAGATTGATATTATCCACAGGCATTTTCAGAAGTAAATGCAATCCTATCCTTTTTCTAAAAACAAAGAAACAAACAACATCTCAATCTAGGCCTCAGAGAACTTTCACAGATAAAATGGGCAAACACTGAACTCACAATGAAAGATTACAAAATGCCCAGGGCAGCATGATTTCATGAGTGAGAGGTAACAAACACAACTAAGAGTAGGACCAGACCCATGAATTTTTTGGAGTTATCAACCACATAATATAAAATAAGCATGTTTATTATGTTTTAAATAAAGCAATTACACAAATACAATCAATATTTTAAAATAATCCAACAGGTTTTAAAAATAATAAAAAGAATATCTAGAAATGAAAAATATAATTGGAAATTTTAAAGTTGATTATCTATAGATCAAAAGAGGGTCCCAAAACTATTTGAATATGATCTAGAAAGAAAAAGAGATGGAACTATGAAAGAAATGATAAAAACCACATAGAAAATAGAAACATTCTAAAATATATTTAATTAATTTAAACAAGAAAAGAAAAAGAACCATTTTCTAAGACACTATTAAGTGAAATAATATCTGAGTGTTTTATAGCTAAACGAGAGTAAACTTCAGATCCATGAAGTATGAAAAATACAAGTAAGAAGAAATCCACATGAAGACATTTCATGTTGAAATGAAAGGACCTCAAAGACAAAGAAAGTAAAAACTTTCATGGATAAAAGACAGATCACCTACAAAGAATAATTAGGCTGACAGCTGACTAATTGACAGCATCAGCAAAAGCCAGAAAACAGTAAATAATTTGAATGCTCTAAGAGAAAATAGCCATCCAGTTAAAATTCAAAATTCCAGTCAGGATTTTTTTGTTTTTAATTTAGATCTAAAAGTCTTTATCACCAACATACTTTAAAGAAAATTATGAAAGACACATTTCAGGAACGAGGAAAGTGATTTCAGAATGCAGACTTGATACAGAAAACACTGGTTAAAAATTTTAGATTTAACTATGTGAATATATATAAATGCCCATTAGTTCTTTTCTATATAATAAAGAGGTAATATGCAAATTGACCATAATGCCCTCACACAAGATGGCCACCCCCCATATGGTCACAAGATGGCCGAGGCAGTTGTGGGCAGTCAGGCCAGCAGGAGAGGTCAGTTGGGGGTGACCAGGCCATCAAGGAAGGTCAGTTAAGGGGCAACTAGGCCTGCAGGGGAAGGAGGGCAGTTGGGGGGGACCAGGTCTGCAGGGAGGGCAGTTAGGGGTGACCAGGCCTGCAGGGAAGGGCAGTTAGGGGCAACCAGGCCTGCGGGGGAGGGAGGGTAGTTGGGTGGGGAGACCAGGCCTGTAAGGGAAGGCAGTTGGGAGTGATTGGGACAGCAGGGGAGGGCAGTTGGGGGCAGTCGGGCTGGCAGGGGAGCAGTTAGTCGTCAATCAGGATCACAGGGGAGTGTCAGGGGGTGATCAGGCCGGCAGGCAGAAGTGGTTAGAGGCAATCAGGCAGGCTGGCAGGTGAGCGGTTGGGAGCCAGCAGTCTCAGATTGTGAGATCGGGCCTAAACCGGCAGTCTGACATCCCCCGAGGAGTCCCAGATTGGAGAGGGTGCAGACTGGGCTGAGGGACAACCCTCCCTCCCAGTGCATAAATTTTGTGCACCGGGCCTCTACTATAACAATAAAATGTGAGGTTTAGTTTGAGAGGTTGTAATAAAGCAGTAGAGCATGGGTTGGAGAGGGAAACTCAAGGCTAAGTGGTGTATTTCTTAATTGAAGTAAAGGAGTACACAAGCCATAGGAACAGGAGTGAAGGGTGTGGAATGCAGTGTAGGTATCAGAGGGACAGCAGTTAATAATAAACAAATAAAAGTTAGATTCTTAGGGAAGAGGAAGCAATCCCTAAGGGATGACTCTACCATAAGGAAATATAAATTCCTGGCCAAACAATACAAACAACCAAGTCAAAGAGCCTTTGCAGTTGGAAGTTCCTATGGTCTTTCACATGTTATAAAAATGCAAAGAGGTTAACAAGTGAAGGAAACTACACGTTTATGAAGAATAAAAGTTGTTTACATCCTGAAGTTGCCAGGGCTGCTCTGATCTCTCTTCTCATTAACATATTTTTACTCTTTCATTTGCCCTGATCTCATTAAAGGTAAAAACTACTGTAAGCCTCCTGCCTCAATGCAAGGTTTCATGTTTGAATGTATTTATTTACAGAAGTCAGAAGGGAGGAGATTATTATTACTCAGCTTAATGTCACGTTGAAAGGAAAGCTCAAGCATCAGATGCTAATGTGTTCAGTTTCCTAAACAAGTCCCCTTTGAACAGTAAAAGCATTTCTTTGTCAAAGCCTTCTCCTATTTTTTTTTCTTTTTCCATCAAAGGAATAGAAAGAGCAATGTTGACTTTCTTTTGATTTTTATTTTATACTATATCAATTAGTGATAAAAAGCTTTTTAGAGATGATTTTTATTTTCCCAGATATGTTCAAATATGAAACCGTCATGTAATTTATCAGGAAAAGATGAGTCTGCAATGTGTATTTATAACAGGTCAGGGAACCAAGAATAACAGAGTTGGTCATCTTATTTACACCTACTTGAATTTTCTCCACTTTTTTGCATTTAGTTTTTTTCCTATTAGCCTTTAGCCATAGATACTGTAGAATAGCCATTTGTCCATATTTAACTTCTTATAGCTTTTTAACCTCACATTGTGACACAACTGGGGTAACTTACTTTGTGTGGTGACCCTTGTAGGTCTATCAGTTGTGCCCTCAGGTTAAGAGCCTTTTTATTCTTATACTAGAGGCCCAATGCACGAAATTCATGCAATGGGCTCAGCCCTTGCACACTGGCTTTGTCCAGAAGGACATCCAGAAGGTCGATTGGCTGTCAGGTTTAATTAACATAATATGCTTTTATTATTATAGCCTAGAAGCCCGGTGCACAAAATTCATGCATGAGATGGGGGTTCCCTCAGCCCTGTCAGCAGCCTCTCCAATCCTGTACCCCTTGGGGGATGTCCAGCTGCCAGTTTAGGCAGGGATCAGGCCTAAACCAGAAGGTGGACATCCCTCTAGCAATCTGGGACCTCAAGCTCCTAACTTTTCACCTGCCTGTCTGCTTGAATGTCCCTAACCCCTAAGCCTGCCTGCCAGATCACCCCTAACTTCTCTCCCCTGCTAGTCTGATCGCCCCTAACTTCTCTGCCTGCCTGTCTGATTACCCTAACACCTCTGCCTCGGCCCTCATGACCGTGGCTTTGTCTGAAAGGATATCTGGAAGATGTCTGGTCTATCTGGTCTAATTAGCATATTACCCTTTTAACAGTATAGACTAGAGGCCTGGTGCACAAAAATTTGTGCACTTGGGGGGGTCTCTCAGCCAGGCCTGTGCCCTCTCACAGTCTGGGACCCCTCGGGGCATGTCCACCTGCTGGCTTAGGCCCGCACCCCCGGGGTATTGGGCCTAAGCTGGCAGTCAGAAATCCCTCTGGCAGCCCAGGAGCTCTCGGGGGATGTCCACTTGCCAGCGGGGAGCAGACCTA
>NW_006282653.1:471952-520949 GCF_000327345.1 Myotis davidii | reverse complement strand
CCAAGAGGTTGCCTGGTCAGTCTGGGTGAGGGGCTGAGGGCCATTTTCAGGCTGGCCAAGCCCCCCTGGTGACAGAAGTTCCCAGCCTCTCCTTTTTTTCTTTTTCTTTGTTTTATTCTGGGATTTATTTACCTTTTATAATTGAAACTTTGTAGCCTTGAGAGGAGCTCAGAGCCGGCCAGGGCGAACGGGCGGGAAACCTCCTGCTCGCTCCAGCTCCGTGGCCATGGCCAGCTGAAACAGGTCTCTGGGCTTTATGTACCTTCTATAATTGAAAATTTGTTGCTTTCTCCATCAATGAGGCAACCAAGCCTCCTGCTTGCTCCAGTTCCGTGGCTGCCAGCTGCCATCTTGGTTGGGTTAATTTGCATATAGTCACTCTGATTGGCTGGTGGGCGTAGCTTATAGTGTAGTGAAGGTACTGTCAATTTGCATGCTTGTCTTTTATTAATGTAGATATCAAGCCATCCTTCTAAGTTAGATAACACTTTCCTTTCTTATAGAGCATCATACACTGATTTTGCCGCCCTTTACCCCTACCTACACTAGAGGAAATAATCCTACATCTTTCCCCGATCTATATAATTTCCTATCTCTTTATGCTTTCTGCCTCTTAACTGTGTGTATCTGCGATGATATGGTTCTTGGTCATTTGCTTCTCTCCAATATTTCTTTCCTCTATGTGCTTGTATTATGTTAAACTTATCCTCTCGATAACTATGTGGTAGCCAAGGTGAATTATGGGAGCCTCTGAAAATTCTGAAAAAGGTAGACTGTTTCTTTGAACATCTGAAATAGTAGTTACATTATAATCTATAAAGTTTAAACATATAATTATGAAAGTAAACAAACATATCTAATATGTTAGAATAAAGTAATACACTAAGATATGGGACATTATTCATGCCTATATTCTATACTTAAGAGTTTGAAAAATAATAAAGGCGTATAACCCATATTAAACCACCATTATTTTAAGAACTCATGGCATAAAGTTTGTATAGCAGCATGTTTGTATTAAAATAATTAAAATGTAAAAAAAAATTATTTGAATTGTTATATAATAATCAATTTTAAAATTTTGTGGAATGTTGATAATGGGGGAGGCTATGCAGAAGTACCAGTAAGGATATAAATAAAATCTCTGTACAAATTATCCTGGAAACCTGTAACTACTTTTTAAGAAAATCTATTGAAATAATTTTGAAAGTTCAAAATATAAAATTATATGTACATTGAGGTAGAAAAATGCAAAAAATAAATCTATACATGCTGGCAGGTTTTAACATATGGAAGTAACAAATACAAATAATTTTGTTAGGATTGTTAATTTTATGTTGAACAGACTGTCAAATTCCATAGTTGTCAGAAATAATATTTTTAAACATATGAGAATAATTTAAAATGTAATATTCAAGGATCTATTAATATCATTAAGAATTTTAATATATATTGGATTTAAGAAACCAAAGCCCAGTTGGTTTCAATGACCTCTCCTTCTAAAACAGTTACACACCCATGTATCCACCCTCTTATCTGTACACCCTCCCCCACACCCACACACATACACTATACATATATGCACATACCACACACACACACACAGAGGCAAATTATTCCTTATAAATGGAGAAAAGATGAAAACAAACCAGAGTATAATTCTTTTGTTTACATGTTTAAGAAAATATCACAGTGAATGGAAAATAATTTCAAATAAAATGCCAAAGGTATTGTTCTTAATGCTATTTGCTTCAGTTAAAAATATTTCTATAATGCAGAATAAACAGGATGGCATTTCTACAAAAGAAAGAAGGAAAAAAAGTGAGGGATGAAGGGAGGGAGGAAGGGAGGAAGGAAAACAGAAAGAAGAAACATAATATCAAATACTTATCTCTGAAGTACTAAAGCAAAACATATTAAAGCAACAACAAATTAAAACAGCAGAACTTTATTTGAAATTAAAATAAACAGTATGGAGAGATTACAAATTAATAAATGAATGAATCAATCAATCAATAAACAACTAACTGAACACAATGGCCTTCTCCTCTTCCTTTTGATTCATTTTTATTCCTTATTTCACCGATGGCTAAATATAGACAAGTATGCATGCATAAATTCCAGCTAAATATTTTAAATTTAGTCACATTTTTTAATATGGTAAAAATGATGATTATTTTCGGCTATGTTTTAATTTTTTCATACTTTAAAGGTACTTTTAAAATGAGTAATTTAACGGTGAAATGTCTCAAAATGGGAAAAAAAATACTTCAACACTTTTTTTAAAAAAATACTTTTATTGATTTCAGAGAGGAAGAGAGAGGGAGAGAGGGATAAAAACATCAATGATGAGAGAGAATCATTGATGGCCTGCCCCCTACACACCCCATAAGGGGATTGAACCTGCAACCCAGTCATGTGCCCCAACTAGGAATCGATCCATGACCTCTTGGTTCATAGGTCGATGATCTACCCCTGAGATGCTGGCCGGGCTCCCTCCCGCCCCCCCAAAAAAAATCACTTTTTATTTATTTATTTATTTTTACTAGCCACACCTGTCTTTGGGAACTATACTCAAAATGGTGTCTCTTGATGATACCATGCAACACATTTTTTTTTTTTTTTGTAGGAGAGTTTTTCTTTGGGGGTTATCAGAACTAATTTGCAATGAACTTAGAGACATACCTTCTATGAGTAAAAAATATAAATATATAAATCTGAGGATTTTGCCCTGGCTAATGTAGCTCAATGGTTAAAGAGTCCTCCAGCACGTGGAAGAGTGGTGGGTTTTATTCTCAGTCAAGGGCATGTACCTCGGTTTCAGGTTCAATCCCCAGCCCTGGGGATTGAACGCTGTCTCCGTGTCATTCCTTCTTCACCGACTCCGTCCACACCTTTGGGGACCCCTGGACCTGCTGGGGTTGGACCCCGGCATGGAGCCATGAGAGTTTAGGGAATAATTTTACAGAATAAAAAACTCAAGTAAAAAAAAAAGTATTTTCCCAAGACCTGAATTTATGAGTAGATAGTACTTGAACTTGGGTTTTATGACAATGCCAGGGCTTCAGTCTATTTTTTATCACTGGGCTTTTAATAATGTTGCATTTTTAAATATAGCACTTAATCATCTCATCTCCAACTAGGGCACTGGAAAAGCAACAGAAAGCACAGAAACTGTACCTGAGAGTCCCATCACTGAGAACTTGGTAGTTATGATTTGTCACAAGAAAGAAAAAGTAAAGTCACTGTACATAATGTACTTAATAATATTTATTTACAAGATGCCTTCCTTATAGTATAAAACTTAAGTGGGGATGCTAAATATGTAATACCAATAGTCATTGCCACCATCATGACCAATGACAACAAAACAAATACCTCTATGTATGTATGAAGTGTAAGGAGTTTCTCTATATTCAGGAAAAAAAAATAGTGTTAAAATGTCTGCATTCAGCTGAGAAAAACATACTAATATTTTATATGTATTACTATACACATCTTTGAGTTATGGTAGTTTCAGTTTATAAAACTTTATATGAAACAACTAAATAAATATAAATAGTAAGATTCTATAGAGAATCCCATTTAGGATGAATGTTCAGATTATAAATGCTGAACACATGAGTGATTATCAGCAAAATGCACACAGATAGCCTGTTTCCATGTGTCAAAAATGCAAAAATAGCACTTTATTAATAGATAACATAATGATATTCTAATATTTTTGTCATCAGGAACTGCTTGGCTGCAAATGATCTTCACTAACAGCATTTGGTTATACGATGTTATTTTATAAAATATGTATAAAATTTTCCATCAAAAAATCACTTAAAAGTATCTCAGAAATGCAATTTTTCTGATATTTTCTAATGAAGCATCCTAGAGACATTTATTTATATTTTAATAGATATAAAGCAATCATAAAAGTTCCAAGAAGTCGATTTTACTTTATTTTTGGATGTGCTTTATGCAATTGAGCTACAAGAGTATGAAAAAAAACAACAATTCTATGAGTGCACAACAAAGATAAAACTACCATTTGATCTGATTTTAAAAATATAAAGAGAAAGATTCAAATCACTGCTAAGTGCAAAAATAATTTAGAGTCAGTTTCTAACCTTTAATATAATAGTTTGTTTCATTGATTCTTTTCTTGAATTTAGCTTTTTAAGCCCTCCAATCTTACTTTAAATATGCCATATCTTTAAATGCAATTGGCAAAGGACATGGCAAACATTCAACTGAAATATATCCTGATTTCAGTGGGAAGATAGGATACCCATTTATTCGTGTATTCATTCAACAAATTGCCAAGCAGCAGTGTCTCCTCCAAAAATCCTTCCTTTCTATGCACTTTATGATCTAGTGAAGAAGCAGGGAATAATTAAAATAGTTTGCATGTGAAATAATGACATGTGCCCCAGTTGGGGTGCATTCAGGAGGGCACCAATCCATGTGTCTCTCTCACGTGGATGTTTCTCTCTCTGTCTCTCTGTAACTCTCTCCCCTCCTCCCCCCTACCTTCCACTCTATCTAAAAAAATAAAATAAAAATCAATGAAAAATATCTTTCAGTGAGTATTAACAAAAATTAAATTAAAATAATGGCGTGTACTGAAAAAGAGGGAAAAAAATGATGCTACTGAGACTGGAAATGCCTGAAGAAGGGACAGCAGGAAAGCCCTTCAGAGAAGTGAATTTTGGGTAAAGATAGGGGGAAAGTGAACAAGTTAGTCATACAGATATTAGCAAGAGAAATATTCTGCAGCTGGGGTGAGGGCCTGCCTGATATATTCAAGAAACAGCCCAGAACCTAAGGGACTGGACAAACAGAACAAATAAATGAAAAGAAGATGTTAGAGCACTAATGAGAAACCAGGTTGTGTACAGTCCTAAAGGACATAGTAGGGATTCGGGGGTTTCCTCAGAATAAGTTCAGAGCCATCAGAGGGTTTTGAATAGAGGAATGACATCAGTTGCTTCAATGTTAGCAACAACCCCTATGTCTGCTATGTTATGGAAACACTATAGGAAGCAAGGCCAGAAGCAGGCCTACTCAAGGATATGGTCAAATTGTTTCATGTCTGTTTCTTATGCCAGCAAACATTGACTTTTGTGACCTGATCATGTACCCTTAAGAATTCTATATTGCATATTTATTTTTTAATATATTTTTATTGATTTCAGAGAGGAAGGGAGAGGGAGAGAGAGAGGTAGAAACATCAATGATGAGAGAGAATCATTGATCAGCTGCCTCCTGCACAACCCCTACTGGGGATTGAGCCCACAACCAGGGCATGTGCCCTTGACCAGAATGGAACCTGGGACCCTTAAGTCCACAGGTCAATGCTATATCCACTGAGCCAAGCTGGCTAAGGAGTGAGTTGATTTTCCAACCCCCTGATCAGCCCTGCTCTGTGTGTGACAGGGTGCGGCGCGTCAACCCCCCATGAGCCCTGCTCTGTGAGTGACAGGAGGCAGCGCCCCAACCCCCTGATTGGCCCTGCCCTGTGGGTGACAAGGGGTGGCGCTGCAACCTCCTCATTGACCCTGCCTTGAGTGTGACAGGGGGCGGTGCCCCAACCCCCCAATCTGCCCTACCCTGAGCGTGACTGAGGGTGGCATCGCAACCTCCGGATCCACCCTGCTCTGTGCATGACATAGGGCGGCGCCCCAACTCCCCACTCAGCCCTGCTCAGAGCCTGACCAGGGATTGGGCCTGCCCTCTGCGACCCGGGAGCAGGCCTAAGCCAGAAGTCATTATCTCCCTAGGGATCCCAGACTGTGAGAGGGCACAATTGGGGCTGAGGGATACACCACCCCTCCCCCCACCAGTACACAAATTTGAATGGAAAATCTAGTTTTATATAAAAACTAGAGGCTCAGGGCACAAAATTCATGCATGAGGGGGGTCCGTCAGGCCGTCCTGCACCCTCTCTAATCCAGGACCCCTCAGGGGATGTCTGACTGCCGGTTTAGGCCTGATCCTGGTCCTGTCAGTCGGACATCCTCCTCATAATCCGGGATCACTGGCTCCTAACTGCTCACCTGACTGCCTGTCTGATTGCCCCTAACTGCCTCTCCCTCCCACTGGCCTGGTCACCCCCAACTACTGACCAGTACACAAATTTGAATGGAAAATCTAGTTTTATATAAAAACTAGAGGCTCAGGGCACAAAATTCATGCATGAGGGGGGGTCCGTCAGGTCGTCCTGCACCCTCTCTAATCCGGGACCCCTCAGCGGATGTCTGACTGCCGGTTTAGGCCTGATCCTGGTCCTGTCAGTCGGACATCCTCCTCATAATCCGGGATCACTGGCTCCTAACTGCTCACCTGACTGCCTGTCTGATTGCCCCTAACTGCCTCTCCCTCCCACTGGCCTGGTCACCCCCAACTACTGCCCTGCCAGCCTGGTCACCCCACACAGCCTGCTATTCAGTTTGATTGCCCCTCACTGCAACCCTGACAGCTTCGTCATCCCACCCAACCTGTTGTTCAGTGGTTCAGTCACCCCTCACTTCCCCCCCTGCCAGCCTGGTAGCCCCATGCAGCCTGCTGCTCAGTCATTTTGTTGGCACTCACTGACACCCCCACTGGCCTGATCGCCCGATGAAGCCTGTTTGGTTGTCTGTTCAGTTGTCTCGGTTGCGACAGTTGCTTAGGCTTTTATATATATATATATACACACACGAGGCCCGGTGCATAAAAATTTGTGCACCAGGGGGGAGGGGGGATCCCTCAGCCCGGCCTGTGCCCTCTCACAATCTGGGACCCCTTGGGAGATAACGACCTGCTGGCTTAGGCCGACTCCTGGGTGGCAGAGGGCAGGCCCAATCCCTAGGTGCAGCCCCTGGTTGGGCTCAGAGCAGGGCTGATAGGAAGCTCGTGTGCCACCCCTGTCATGAACAGAGCAGGGTGAATCAGGAGGCTGTGATGCCACCCTCAGTCATGCTCAGGGTAGGGCCAATTGGGGGGTTGGGGCACTGCCCCCTGTCTCACTCAAGGCAGGGTCGATGGGAAGGTTGCGGTGCCACCCCCTGTCATGCACAGAGCAGGGCCAATCAGGGGGGTTGGGGCTCCATACCCTGTCGCACACAGAGCAGGGTTGATCAGGGGGTTGGGGAGCTCCCCCCATCACTCACAGAGCAGGGCCAATCACGGGGTTGAGGAACTCCCCCCTGTCACTCTCAGAGCAGGGCGGATCAGGGGGTTGGGGCGCCGCACCCTGTCAAACTCAGGGCAGGGCCGATGGGGAGGTTATGGCTCTACCCCGTCACACACAGAGCAGGGCCTGTGGGGGTGGGGGGATTGGAGTGCCGCACCCTATCACTCACAGAGCTGCAGGGTAATCAGGGGGTTTGGACACTGCCCCCTGTCATGCTGATCCCAGTGCTGGGAGGCCTCACAGCTCCACTGATCCTGATGCTGGGAGGCATAATACTCTTTTTACTATATAGGATAGAGGCCTGGTGCATGGGTGGGGGCCGGCTGGTTTGCCCTGTCAAACTGCAAGCTCAGAGGCCGGCAGCGCCAGGCAGGGAACGTTGGCTTCTTCCGTCACTGAAGCAAGCAAGCCTCATGTTCGCTTCAAGCTGCCTGGCTGCCGGCCGCCATCTTGGCTGGCAGTTAATTTGCATATCACCCTGATTAGCCAATGGGAAGGGTAGTGGAGGTATCGCTAATTATCATGTTTCTCTTTTATTAGATAGGACATATTACCAATGCACTTCCGCTTAGGTTAAGTAATCAAGAATGGCTAATATAGCTGAAGTTGCCTATAAAGATTCCCCTGACTGGCCATAATTCCTCATTCCTCAGCCCAGAGGACATCACCATCACAAATGTAATGTTAATGATTCTGTGCTTACTGCATACTTAACCATTTTTTGTTCGTATGTTTGTTAATCTTCACCTGAGGATTTTTTTTCCCATTGATTTTTAGAGAGACTGTAAAGGAGGGGAGGGAGCTACAGAGAAACATCGATGTGAGAGAGACACATCCATTGGTTGCCTCCCAAACGCACTCAAACCAGGGCTGATGATCAAACCTTCAACCCAAGTACCTGCCCTTAACCAGGAATTGAACCGAAAGCACTTCGATGCACAGACTGCCACTGTAACCACTGAATGACACCAGCTAGGGTCACACTTCGCCATTTTTAAAGCAGATCTAAACAAGTTAGGATTTTCCCTTTTCCTCAGTTAATAGTGTGCCAGGAATCCAGAAATTTTCTATGTATTTCAAACAGTGATGGAAATGCAGTATATTATCTACAAAATGTTGGAAAGATAAAGTAATAAAAAAGGATTCTTAATCCAGAATCCACAGAGCTTTAACAATGTTTTAACTCTGAAGCTGCTGCCCCTGCTATTGTTAGAGTGACTGACGGGCAGACTGCAGCCTGGCTTTCCTCATGTGCGTTTGGAGGAGCCCAGTCTCCTGATGCTGGTGTTTTCCTCACAGAAACAGAGGCCCAAAACATAAGCTGCTGTGAGGCCTTTGCCAATGAAGAAAGAAACATAATAAAGAGAAAATTGAAAATAGTTCCTAATAAAATCTAGGAAATATATGTTTCATACTTCTAGCCATCTGCCATATAAGGAAAAAACACAAAAATTTGTAATAAAGTAGGGGAAATTCCACAAATAGCCAGCACACTTCAATATAATCATCTTCTCTATTTTTAAGCACTCCTCCCCCACATGTAAATCCTTTAAATTGCCTGGGATCAATATCTGTCTTTGGTTTAGAGATTAAATTTTAGTATTTTTAATTATATTACTAATGATTGATATTAATAGCATTGACTCACTAAAGACTAATGCCAACTTTATCATATTTTATGCTTCCTCATATGTGAGGCTTAATTTCAGAGCTCTGATTTCATTACATAAATAAATACATTCAATTGTTTCTGTGCTAATAGCTATAGCTGATAGGCCTTAAATCAGGTAGGAAAAATTTTCCCACATCCTCTTTATTATGTTCTTAGCCATTCTTGGCAACTATCTCTTTCAAATAAAATATGATTGTCATGTTTTATAATAACTTCTGTAGAAAATTATCGATATCATATTAAATTCAGAGCAATTTGGGAAAAATGTTATCTTTATGTTGGTGAGACTTACCTACGAATGTGATATTATATCCTTAATATCTGTTAATAAAGTTTTAGGCACCTCCATAGAAAAAGCTTTATTTTTTGCTAGATTTATCCCTGAGTATTTTAGTTGTTGCTGTTATAAGTAGTATCTTTCTTTTAATTACTTTTAAAAAGTATCTTTGATTAACATATAGAATATAATTGATTTTAAAAATATTTATCTTACTTCTAGCTATTCATTTATTTTAGTGAGTTGTAGCTACTTTGGGTTTAAAGCAATAATAATATTCATCTTTTTCATGCCCCAATTTGACACAATATGCTTCTAATTTTTCCAAATTAATGTAATATTTATATTAAGCAAGGCAAACTTATGTGCTCTATCTTTTAACAAGTGAATCTACTCTGCCAGATACTCTTCTATCTCTTGAAATATACCACTGAACAAAGTGGGTACAGCAGTTCTCTAACAACTCTGTCAAGTAAAAAATGTTTTGCATTATTTTCTGTTTGTTCTCATTTTTATTCAAAAATAGGTTTTGAAGTTTATCAGATATATGTAATATCATGTTAAATATTGAACAATTTAAGTCTTAACTTCCTCTGAGGCCTGAAGTCAATACACAATAATATATTCCTCAATCAAAGTGATTGAATAGACATGCAGGACTAGGAAGAGATGTGCCTAAAAACAGATTATGCATCATTTGCATCATCTGAAGATGAACACATTTTAATATCTAGGTAAGTCCTATTTTGGAGAATTTCTTTTAAAAAGCACTGGCTACCTGAAGATTTATAATAGGAAGATTGTTCTTACCTCTGTAGAGTTGAAATGGATATATTCTGATTATGGAAACCAGGGCAAGGAATTAAAAGTGTGTTCTAGGTTGGTACTGTCCATTCACATCTTACTAAGGCAAAATATAATAAGGACTTCAATATTCTCATGCAAAGAAATGAGTCACCATGTGTGAGGAGTAACAACTATAAATCATAGTTAAATCAGATAGCTGAGTAATTCATGTTGCAATATAAGATACAATGCAAAACAACTATCTACAAAATGTTTGATAAATTATTAGTAGTATATTTCCAGACCCTCTTCTCTGCTCTTTCTCAGTCACTAAAGAAAGGCAAGGCAGTAAAGATTATATAAAAAACACTCATCAGGGTTAGGAAAAAAACTTTTAGAAATGAAAAAAAATAAATTTTTGTAACTTTAAATTCAACAGCTGTAGTGAACAGTAGGTTGTGTAAACCTAAAGACAGAGGTAGTGACATGGAAAATACACAGAAAGCTACAAAATAGAGGGCAAAAAAAATGAAAGAGTGATCAGAAGACACTGGATATGAAGTGAGACTCCTGAGCTGTCTGGACAGGGCCATATCTCTGCAGCAGAGACTTGCTTTTACTTCTGCCATGCCCCCTGGGAGCTATCAACTTGGGATCATGTTATCTTAAATTTCTCAACTCCAACATTTCCTGCATCGTGACAACAACTTAAATAGTACAATCCTCAGCCTACGTGAGAAACATGTAATCACTATAAATTTTCTGTGAAGAGATCTTTCCCCTTCTGATATCTTAGGCCGATACTAATAAGCATTCCTCTTTGAATGGAAAATCTGTTTTCTTCTAGCTCTATGAGGGTCCATGACTTTTGTGGGGATTCAGTGGTGTTTCCTGCCTCTTATACTAATATTAACATCAGTATATTGAGATTAGCACAAATGGCTTATCACTAAGAGCAGGTGTCTTCAGTACCTGTTTAGAATGCTGTTTTCCTACACCCGGTTATGTTTTATTCATTTATTTTTCTTTTTTATTGTTTAAAGAATTAAAAATAGTGGTTCATATGTCTCCTTTTTTTTTTTCCCCCAATTGATCTTCCCTGTTATGTTTTCAGCTCTCTGGTCTCCCTCACAATCTTGGAAGCTCAGTAAAGAATTTACAGGAATGCTCTAGAGATTTCCAGGATGCAGTGCTTAGGACACCTAGTATGCTACAGTGTAGACTTACACATATTTAAATATGTGCTTCAGGCTTTGATGATGATCTATGACAAATGGGATATAAGCATTTTCTGATTATGTGAATAATCATTTTTAGCTAATACTATTTCAAAATCTCATACTGTCCATTGTAGAAACACATAATGCTATTTGTAATGTTATTGCGTAATAAGACATGATAATATTGACTTAACATATAAAAGATTTACTTACATCAAGGAAAGACTAAATATATATTTTGCACAGTATCTACACTAATAAAAGAGAAAAACGGTAATTGGCGTACGATGATACCCTTTTCATTGGCTATTCAGGGCTATCTGCAAATTAACTGCCAACTAAGATTGGCAGTTAACTGCCAAGTAAGATTGGCAGTTAACTGCCAACAAGATGGCGGTTAATTTGCATATGTAGGCACAATGCAGGGAGGCGAAAGGGAAAGCAGGAAGAAGTCCCCTGCCACTGACAGTGATCGGAAACCCAGGGGGAGCTAACCCCAGGGCCGCCTTTGCCCTGCCCCCCAGCCATGATCAGAGAATCAGGTGCCTTTTCCGCCCTGGCCAGTGATAGCAGGAAGTAGGGGTGAAGCCAGCAATGGGAGCTGGGCACCGTAGAAGCAGGCAGTCCCAGAAACTAGGGGTCCCTTGTCTGGGCCTAAAGTGAAGCCCACGATCGCGGGGCCACTGCAGCTGTGGGTCCCCGCTGCCTGGGCCGGATGCCTCAGCCAGAGGCGTCCTGCAGGGGCAGGGGCGGGGCCTGTGCGATCGCGGCTCCCTCTGCTGCCACTGCAGGTGCCCGCTGCCCGGCCGGACGCCTAGGCCAGAGGCGTCAGGCTTGGGCAGGGGGTGGAGCAAGCGATCAGAGAGAGATGGGGGTCCCCTGTCCAAGCCTGACACCTCTGGCGGAGGGGCTGATCAGGCGATCGGAGGGGGATGGGGTCTACGCCTGAGGGCTCCCAGTATCAGAGAGGGGGCAGGCTGGGCTGAGGGACACTCCCCCACCGCCAAACCCAGTGCATGAATTTCGTGCACTGGGCCCCTAGTTTTAAATAAAGAAAAATGGTGGCCCGGCTGGAGTGGCTCAGTGGTTGAGTGTCGACTTATGAACCAGGAGGTCACAGTCAATTTCTGGTCAGGAGCCAGGACACATCCAGGTTGAGAGTTTGAATTCTGGAAGGGGGCTTGCAGGATGCCGCCGGCTGATGATTCTCTCTCATCATTGATGTTTCTGCCTCCTCTCCCTCTCCCTTCCTCTCTGAAATCAATAAAAATATATTTAAAAAAAGAAAAAGAAAGATGGTGGGTGAATTAAGATATTAAATAGCACATAGTAGAGTAAATATGCTGAATTCCCAGGACAAGTATTATAATATTCAAGAGCACACTTATACCACAAATATCAACTTAATAAAAAAAATCACCGTATTAAAATCGCTATGTGAAACTCACTGAGTTTGCAGTCTGACTGATGATTCAATTGTATTTTGGTGATTAAATTGAATATCACACATATATATTCTATGTGACACAATTAGAAATAGTTTTTTTGCGTAATTTTGTGCTTTACTGTATTTTGGCAATATTCAAAATAATATGTAATAATAACGTTAAGCATTGTTAAACCACCCACTCAGTGTCTTAGGGTACCAAATTAATCTGTTATCAGTAGGTTATTAGTAAAATGTTGAATAAAAGCACCTTGAAATTCAGAACAACCTAATAACTTAAAAAGCCTTAAAATAATTCTTTAAAATTTAGTTTAATATTTAGTTGCAGGAAAAGCCAAATAATATTTAAAAAAAAAGGTTGGAGGGTTTATCCTGGTAGCTGATACTTTCACTTGTTTTAGGTATCTTTGCTGGTAAATGGGAAAATCTGCGAAGCTCAAGAATGAGTAATACTTGCAAGTTGTATTCTGGTATAAGATAACCATAAGTGCATAATAATGTTTAGAGATATAACAACAAAAATAAATATCATTTTTGAATGCTTCATATGCCCTGAAATTAAGCTTTAATTTTGTAAATCCTCACAAATCCTAGATGAGGAAATTGAGTCTTAGAGAAATAATATCACACACTCATTATCCCACTTCTAACCAAGTTTTCGTTGCTTGGATTTTTTAACCCCAAAGTAAATGCTTTTAATCTGGATGTTGCAATATCTCCCAGACATAGGTCTACCAAAAAAAGGGGGTGCATTTCTGAAGAGAAAGAACTGTGCTTTGAGCTCAGTTCTGCCACCTGCCAGAGCAAATTATTTAATCTATGCTTCGGTCTCCTTATTTGTAAAAGATGAAAGATACCCACTCAGTAAGGATGTTGTAAGTGTAATGGTTTTAGCCACGCAAAGCACGCTGTCTGGCACATTTCTCCACTCTCTTGAATGGAAATGCCTTAATCAGCCTCATTTCCTGTATTCCTCTTTGCTTTCTTCTGATTTTTTGGCCTTCTTTTCATGAGTTTTCTTTTTTGTATTTGCTCACCTTTCCTTTTCTTTTATGCAAGATCTCACTTGTTCTTTTTCACATCTTCAGTTCTCTGAACCATTACCTTCTCATACATCTCAACTTCTGTACCTCTGTCATTTTTTTTGTCTGATTATTTTCTTTTCCCTTAGGGTGTCAGTGTCTTTTCTCTATTCCTAGCACATGAACACAACCATTCCACAGGGAGACATCAAACCACTCCAGCTGAAAATGCTGAAATATATTACAATATTTATTTTTCCCTTCTTGTTGCTCTGATCCTAATTATTACTACATCTGCACTATATTCAACAGTATAGAGAATGTCAGAGAGTTTGAATGGTATAAGAAAGTTTGCTATGGCTGCTTAAAGAAAGAAAACCTCTGTGACCTGAATAGGTCACAAAGATGGAGCTGTGTAAAGAGATCCTTTTAAGCTTCATCAAAATTCATTAAAATGAAGCCAGGGTATGCCCTGTTCTATTATTTAATATCTGTTAATATCAATTTTATTGTTTTATAAAAAAATATTCCTGATGAATGAAACTTTCTTTAGGGAACATGTTGCAATTATGTTACTACATTGTTCTCATGGTGATACTTTAAAAAGAGATGACACAAATATAGATACATATTTTAATGATTGAAAAATTTTGAACAAAATGTATATTACAATAGTGAATACTTTTCTCAAATATTCTAATTCTATGTGTGTCAGTTACAAAAGTTAAAGAATGAAGAATGTTTTTGGTTATTCCCTGAGATTATTTCCTCTGAACCAATAAAACTTCCAGAATAATCTCAATTAAGTTAAGCTGATTTCAGAAAGAGTTTTATAAATATTTAAGAACCAAAACCTTTCATTCTAAACCATGGAAAGTGACTCTATACTAATACTGTCTGACAGTGACCTAATTACAGTAATTTGCATACTAATAAGACTGAAGGAGATAAGCATAGCATGCTTGTAATAAATAATTAATTTGTATTTCAAAATAAGCTATGGCCATTTAACAACAGCTCAAATGACACATTGAATTAAAGAGTTGGTCAAGTTACTTCTTAACAATAAACTCCTGTTACAGCTTTTCAATTTTGCTTAAACTTCAAACTGATGAACCTATCCCATGAATCCATTTATATTCATAAGGTAACTCCTCATTAATTGCTTAATTCTCAAATTCATCTTTCAAAATAATATCTCTTTGCCAAGAAATTCAGAATAATTTTTGTATTACTAATTAAAATATTTTCTTCTTATGTAGCAGTGTTCATTTGAATAGTACAATGCACTTTTCAATAATTTTACATCATCCCCTAGGATCATAATTCCCATGTTTTAGTTGTTGAAATCAAAGCACTTAGGTAAAGGGATTTGGGCACAAAAAGTGAATTAAAATGAGCCAGGCTGGTTGGGCAGCTGTCTACGCTCTTCATCTTGCCCTCTAACATGAAATAAGACTTACAGAACCTTAAATAAACTGACCAGGATAACTAATAAACTTGTTCAACATATTCTATATACTGTCTTTTATTGATCCTTGGAAGTGTAAAAACATCTAGAATCATTCACCAAGCACTGCACCTGGAAATGGAAAAGTGGGTTGGGGTGATCTATAGAATGCCTTCCTCCTCTCACCCATTAATCTCTCTTTTATGTAGGTTTCAAACTGTAACTGTGGTTTATTTTCATAAACGTAAGTCACTCCTCAGTGTAGCTGTTCTGTTATCAATTATTCTATGCCTGGCATTCCAGGGGAAAAAAGCACTGATGATATAATTGTGGGTGAATTATGAAAATAATACAGGTCTTACAGACCTTTATCCAAGAGAAAATTCAAATTTTCATATGAAAAAATATCTTCATTAACCCCAGAGGGTACATCTAACACAGACACTCACTTGTATTATGTATGTGGCCTCTGACAAGAAGACTAAGAATAACCATTGTTGGAATTTTAGGTAAGTAGGGAAGAACTAACAAGTTAGCATAAGTGAGGAGGTGGAAATAAGTAAATGGGCCACATGTTAGAAACACTAGGTTTGTTGTCAGTCACATACTCTTGAAAGTTCAGAATTACCTTAAAGGCTCCAAATCCTGTTTCCTTTATCGTATAAAAATATTTTATTAGAGTTAGATATTTTCAGTTGTTTACATGTTGTTCTAAAAACTAGTGGAAATGTAGTACCTAAAACTAGAAGAAACCACAAGAGACTTTAAATGACTTTATATTCTCATTTTAACCTACATTTACAGACTGTATCTTGTTTTTCTTTTTATGTGGGGGAATTCAGCCTAAGAAAGGTTAGGTGGCATTCTTAAAGTCACAGATAATAAGCAGTGTATGGCAAAGTAACCTACTAGTAAGCTTAAACACAATGGGATGCTAAATTCCTGTGTTTTCTTTCTCTTAACCTCACCTGACAAACACCAGAATGAATCACTCCTATGGTGTCTGTCTATTTGAAGAATTACATTTTTTAGTTCAGTATATGGGTCACAGTCTGTTTACTTGTACCTATCTGGCAAGGAAACCCTCTGGGGGCCATAATTATCCTGACCGTGGTTTTGAAATTCAAAGATAACACTTTGTCTGAGTTAGTGAATTGTAATCATTTTATTTTTAATTTATTGGAACGACACTGGTTAACAAAATTATACAGGTTTCAGGTGCCCAATTCCACAGCACATCACCAGTACACTGTATTGTGTGTCCACCATTCCAAGCCAAATCTTCTTCCAACACCGTTTATCTCCCTATGCCCCTCTCCACCTCCCCAACAACCACACTGTTGTCAGGGCTCCTGCATTAGCAGATTATTGATGACGCAAACTGTAGGTAAGACCGAAGTGAAAACAAACCAAAACAAAATCATTTTACCAATTTGGCAAAGGCTTGTTTACTAATATTCCAACACCTACTAATAGAGTAACCCTGCTCACATACCCGATCTATTTCCAAACCCAGAAATAATCTAAGTCTGATTTTCTGGCACTGATAGAGCTGAACCTGTACTACTCTGACATGATTAATCACTTCCCCAAACTGACATCAACATTTCCAATGCTCCTATATTCCCATTTTGGAATCCCAAATTATTTCATGCCTTGTTTAGAATTTATAGACCCTGTTTCACTGACACAGACACAAAGGCATGCACACACACACACACACACACACACACACACACACACACACACTCAGCTTTGCTAAGCATTTATTACTTCAAAGAATAGAATTGTTGCCCTAGCCGGTTTGGATCACTGCATAGAGCATTGGCCTAGGGACTGAGGGGTCCCAGGTTCGATTACGGTCAGGAGCATGTACCTTGGTTGCAGGCACATCCCCAGTAGAGGGTGTGCAGGAGGCAGCTGATCGATGCCTCTCTCTCATTGGTGTTTCTAACTCTCTATCCCTCTCCCTTCCTCTCTGTAAAAAATCAATAAAATATATATATATTTTTAAAAAGAATAGAATTGTCAAGATGTAAGTGAAGAACACTGCTGTGTGATATATGAAATATTGTCTTAGTTGTTAAGACTGCTTTGGATGCTGGAGATTCTGAGTTTCTGACTTTGAACGCTGTAAAGTACTGTTCTAAAAGTCACCTTAGTGTGTGTGATAGCAACCAGCAACATATCACTGAAATGACATTTCCTTTAAAAAATGTCACACTTTCTGTGCACTTCAGATAAAAATAGCAGAGGCCTCCAGCACTGTTCCACATTTTATGTTCTCACGGACAAGCACAAGAAGCTTAATTTCAAAACAACAGAACCCATTGAATGTTCCTTTAATTGTACGGAATGTCAGAGCTTTCCTGAGTTATCCCCTTCAGTCCAAATTAAATCTGCATAGTGGACATATAGAAGCATTTTGCTCTGGCATTCATAAAGCTAAGAACTGTTGTTCACACTGAAGCAAGTGCTGTTAGCCAAGACTGCCTCTTCCTCTTGGAAACCTTTTTGTAACCTGAAATATTAAACCCAAATGATGTTAGAAAGAGACACAATGATAGGAGTTCTTTGTTCTTAAACCATAAAGAGCAGGGGGTAGGCCTCATCAGTGATAGTCTCACATTACCAATCAAATTAAACTATTCAAGTCAAGTGCCACCATCACTTACAAGGCTCCCCTCAAAGCCTATAGTACCTTAAGCATACCCTGCTTCCTACCCCCATCATAGCTTTTTATATGTTTGGTTATTTCCTTGCTCCATTTTATTGTATTTATGTTTCCTTTCTTATTTGTCAAGCCTTCTAGATTCTGAGTCGTCAAAAAGATAAACAAGAAGAACTGAGTGTGTGTAGACACAAAGGAAAAAAAAATGGGGGAAGATGATGGTGAGAAGTTATCAAACAGTGAAAAGAAACGTATTTAAAGGCAAGACATTTCAGTAGAGTCCATGTTGTTTCCAAAGATATATTGTGATCATTTCTTAAAAATTATCATAGATCAAACAGGCAGCTTATCATAAAACTAAAATAAAAGGACACAGCTCTTTGGGCAGTAAGTGTACCACAGTGGAATTGAGTAATGCAGTTAATTCACGTCCAAGAGTTTCTTATTTTCTGCTTTCCAGCCTCAATTTTGACTTTAAGATTTGAAAGACTAAATTAGCAACCTAAGCGCAGGTTCTGGAGTTAGATAACTCATTTTAACTCTGGATCCACTGATTACTAGTTGAACTACATTAGAAGTTTCTTAGTTTCCCTAAGCCTTATGAGGGAAAAAAAATGGGTGTTGTATTAGTAGTGCTCTCATGAGACTTTTGTGATAAATAAACCAGAATGTAGGTAAGTTGCTTTGTATAATGTGAGATCAATAAAATTTCTGAACAAATATATTAGTTCTTCTTAACAGAAACCACAGATGTAGGTCCAGTCACAACCTTGTGAAGGTCAATTGTTCCCACACTCATCTGTCTTCATAAGATCCATCCTCTCCACTTGACTCTCATTTACCTATCGTTGGGAATCAATCTCTCTCTCTCTCTCTCTCTCTCTCTCTCTCTCTCTCTCCCTCTCTCTCTCTCTCTCTCGTTAATACACAATGAGGTCAATGGTAATCATAATCACACGCACATATATATAGTTGATATACAATGAGGTCAATTGTAATCATAATCACACGCACATATATATAGTTGATATACAATGAGGTCAATTGTAATCATAATGACACACATACATATATTTAATATACAATGAGAACAATAATTTGTATCAAAAATTTCCATCATTTAGTCAGTTTGTTACAAAAATTTAAAAAGTAGAAGTAACCTCTTATAGTGACCATTTTTACGTTTTTAGTGTTTTTTCAAATGGGCTCTCTATGGATCTTGCTTTGAGAAGAAGTTACTTTGTTCACAGTTAATGACATCAGCTTATGATTTAAAAAACAATGCAATTCTTTCTGTATTTTTTATTGTAACATTGTTTGAAATTCATGAATGTATCATCTAGCTTTTCTAAAATTATTATCCCACACTGGTGGGTGTTGAGGGAACTTCTTATTTCCCACAATTGAGAAAGGATTAAAATTGAGACAATAATAAGATTGTTAAAAATTATTTTGGTCTGATTTTGTGTCTGAGGTTTTATGTAAAATTAAAAGGAGGGAAGGAGCAGAATAGAGTAAAATATCAAACAAATATGAATTGATTTATCAATTGCACTTGGTATTGGTTGCCACAAATACAAACGTTACTAATATACATGAAAATACAGATAGCAGGAATACACTAATATTAGTGCACTAATATTAAAATGTTATATTTACCCAGGTGGCCCAATGAATTTCATTCTCTTGCTGTTTATATCTCACATTCTCCTCCCCTTCATATGTGAGAACCCTGTGACTTGCTTTCAGCCAGTAGAATATGGCAAAAGTAAAAACTTTAGTAATTAAGCAACTAAGGTAAGGTTAATCTTTCTGTGGCATTTTTGCAATTAGCTGTGCCCTATTTTATGGGGACTTTGAGTTTGCAATTAGCTGTGCCCTGTTGTATAGGGACTTTGAGTTTCAGTTGGAGTTTCAGTTGGCATATGAGTTGGTTCAGGTCTCCTTGAGGGAGGATCTACTCTTTTTTTTTTATTATCGATTTTTTACAGAGAGGAAGGGAGAGGGAGAGAGAGTTAGAAACATCAATGAGAGAGAAACATCAATCAGCTGCCTCCTGCACACCCCCACACTGGGGATATGCCCGCAACCAAGGTACACACCCCCTACCGGGATCGAACCCAGGACCCTTGAGTCCGCAGGCCAACTCTCTATCCACTGAGCCAAACCAGTCAGGGCAGATCTATTCTTTTTCAGCCAAGAGTCTTGAGGAAGCAAAGCACAGCACCTGATTTCAAACATGGAAGGGACATGCGCAGGTACAAGGGTGTGGTGGAAAGGAAGTGTCCCGTGCTCTGCCCAGTGGAAGGCAGGGACCTCGTTCAGTAAATGTTGATCAGGAGAAATAAATTAAAGGAGTGTCATCGGCTCAGTCTTCTGTCCCTGGGAGGGGCCTCTCTTCCTCAGAATCCAGCCTCCAGGTCTGGTCTGGCAAAGTGACCCTCTGCTTCAGACAGTGCAAGCCCTTGGTTGCATGCTGAGCGTTTTGTATTGATGAAACAAATGCCAACTAATTAAATAAATCTCAGACCATGATGTTATCAAATAAAGAATGTAAACAGCAAACATCATTTAAGAATTAATGCTGCCCTTTGAAATAACTCAAGGGTACCTGGTATCTAGCTGCCATTCAGAATAATCGTGTTTTCAAAATTCTAATTGATTGTTGTTACTGAAAAAGTACTTGGCATTATTTTATTTTTGAAAATTTTACTACGTCATACCAAATATAAGGAAGCAAAATAAAGACATCACTCTTTTTACTTAGAAAATGAGACTTGACTACCCTACAAAAACACTTAATGAAGAAAACAAGATTACCTTAGGTGTTTAAATTAATTTAAATAGCTTGTTTCAATAACCCAACTTAGGGGTTTATAAAACTCAAGACAAAAAGAATATTTGAAAAACTATATATAAACCAATAATAACAATAGTATTAATAATAATAAAAATAACAATAATAATACATAGATTATCTTCAATTATGAGATGCTATATAGCAGCACATATAACTATTACTGAGGGCTGTGTGTGAGCTTTACTAAAAGATTATTTGCTTATAACAATAGCATAATTCTTTGCTTACAGTGAGAGCATTTAACATTTTCTAATGACAAAAATAATATGTAATTGTATATGATTAAACACATACCCACCAATCTTTTAGGGAAACATTTGTAATTTTATTTACAAGAATATAGAATACATTTCGGGGAGAGTGGGAAGAGATCAACCAAATAACTTGTATGCATATATGCATACTCCAGGGATACAGATAACAGGGTGGTAAAGGCCTGGGTGGAGGAGGCAGAGGAGGGCTAGAAGAGGTCAATGGGAAAAACAAGGGGTGCATATGTAATACTTTCAACAACAAAGATTTAAAACAATAAAAAATAAATAATGCATGAAACATAAATGATACTCAAAATAAAATTTCACTTCATTTTTAGAAAACAACAGTACAAGTAGCGTTGAGAAAATATAAACAAATTATGTCAGTTCAGAAACAAAAGCTGGTGTTTTGAGATTCTTAAAAACATTGACAACAGAGTTGAAAATAGGTCGGATTTCCCATAGACATTTGCGGAGACAGAAGGCTAGATAAAATTCAGGTTTTCAGATGAACATAGGGAAGTTAGCCCAGAACTATATTTTGGAGGGATATTTTGGAGGGTATATTTTGGAGGGATATTCGGAGATTTTGGTAAGTAAAATAATAGCAGATTTTGGACAACGTTGCAATGTAGGTAAGAAAAACTTTCAGTTAATGAGTAAAAAAGAATAAAGTTTGCATTTATTTCAATTGAAACAGGACTCTAACAAACCTACTAGGTCTAAATAAAGGTGTACCATCAGCTCAGTCTTATGTCCCTGAGAGGGGTCTCTCTCCCTCAGAATCCATTCCTCCAGATCTGGCAAAACCACCCCTGCTTCAGACAGCTCACACCCTCTGCTGCTTACTGAGCATCTTGTATCGATGAAAAAAATGTACACTAATTGCATAAACCACAGACTAAGATGCTATTGAAGGCCCTAGTTCAATGGTCGGCAAACTGTTGCTCACGAGCCAAATCCGGCTCTTTGGCCCCTTGAGTGTGGCTCTTCCTAAGCCTTAGGAGTACTCTAATTAAGTTAATAACAATGTACCTACCTATATAGTTTAAGTTTAAAACATTTGGCTCTCAAAAGAAATTTCAATCATTGTACTGTTGATATTTGGCTCTGTTGACTAATGAGTTTGCAGACCACTGCCCTAGTTCATGAGTTTTCAAAAATATATCAGCAAAGTGGATCAATTTTTAAAATAAATCTTATGTAGAAAACCAAATGGGACTCTAGTTAAAGTGGACTAGAGTTCCCTCACCTTCTCAGCAAATCCTGGTAAGGATCCTCAGTCCAGTTTGCAAGCTACCCCAATCATCCAGGAAAGTGGACTATTTCAAAAGTATTTCAGTAGCGAGGGGATTATTTGGGGAAACTGCAGCCCTACTATTAAAGCCCTACTAGTGGAGTTACTTTTATATACTTATTATGATTTTAACTTACCAACACAGTGGCTTAATAAATATGTTATGTGTATTGTGAAAATACCACAATTTGACAATGCAATTTTGAAGAGCAGGTGCTTTGAAACACAACAAAAATAAATTTTCAATTTTGGTTAATTATTACCAAGTAATGAATGTCATTTTGAACTAAAATATTAATTTTGAAACTTAATTCCTCACTTATTTCCCTTTATTTTAACTGTCTTGTATTGAAATACAATAACTTGGTAGAAATAGAATAACTTGAAAAGGTTCAAGTTTAAATTCTAGCCAAAGTAAGAATTATTTCACTTGGTAATGGAAAGAACATTTTTTTGTAATTGAAATTGGAAATTTGGATTGTATACAAAATTTCTTCATACTGCAAAGAAAAAATGGATGGGTTGAATATTTCTACTCACTGAATATTTAACCCTTATGTTATTTCCGTAGGTGGGAAATAATAAATTGAATTGATTTGACTCTTTTATTTTCTGGATGTTTTTTCACTTAAGATTCTTCATTTCAACCTAGCATGATTTACCTTTTCTCAGAAGCAAATGTCTAAACAATATATAATTTATTTTCTAATATGATTAACAACTTTGTTTTCAGTTCTATGTAATTTGTACTAATTTACTTTCCTGAATAAAGGAAGGGGCATTTAAAGTATTCCATTAAATCAATGACCTTAAAAACTAAATTTATGCTGAAACATAATAATGCCTCCTCACGTTAGGGCAATGACAGAGGAAATACACTTTTTGTATGTATTGACTTTGTTTTACCAAAACAGCTCAAAAGAAGGAAATTTTTACTTTAAACTGCTAGGAAGAGAGCAATATATTTTCTGGCTAGATATTGTAAAGAGTGTGTTTTAAATATTTTTCTAGTAGTGTAAAGTTTTCAGGAGAAACTTTCATTTAATCAAAGCAAGCTTTAACACATTTTAATTTATTTGAATTATAAGAAACAATATTCTACTTAGCCGTTATTTTACCACCTCACTGATGGACCACTTCATTGGCTTTTTTCATTGGGAAAATAATATTATGTAGGATAATTCTCAGTAAAGTTATCTCTAAATTACATTTTTGGGAATAGGCACACTTTTAAGTATATAGACAAGACTGAAGTTTATAATAACTCCAAGACACTCATTCTGCCATAAACTTTTCCCCGTCATTATGCATGTAATAGTTTAAAATTTGTGCCTTAGTCTAGACATGCAATTTATTGGCCACCAAAGAAATGTAGCCCACCATGTCTCCATCATTATAAAAGATCTTCTTGGGAACCAATAGGCACTTATCTGTTCTCTATATCAAGAGATGAAAGATTTCAATAATATATTTTGAAAGTTTAGATGTCAAATGCTATACATGCAATGCAGGCAGTGACATTTTTGAACAGATAATTCTGTCATGAAAGTCTAATTCACTGTAGCTACTAGTGGAAACGACATAACAAATCAGAAACACTGTTTATTTGCAATAATTGTATAATTAAATTAGAAGGCTAAACTACAACATGGCAGCAGTCACAATGGAAATTAGAATGAACAAAAAGGCAAGAATAATATCTTGAAAAATAGTTTTTTAATAAGTGGATATATGACAACTGGGACATTAAACTATCATGGTTCCTTATTATCTATATCTATCCATTGAAATAAATCAAGAGTCATAATCAAAATGCATCTATCATTTAACATATTTTCTGACAATGATTTTCAAACAGCCTAACTTTGAAGCTTCTGCATATTATCACTAGAGTCTTGGGAAAGGGATAAAGTAATTTCAAAAATGACAACTTTCAATGTGTATACAGAGTTTCTATAAAATCAAAACATTGTTAGTTGAGTGGGTCAAAATCTCATTTATTTACATCAATAAAATATGCACCCAGGACTAACAGTCTCAGTTGAGTAATGTATTGTATTTTCCACTGTTTTTAGAAGGAATGAGTAATGACAGTAAAAAGGCTTATATTTATCAAAGAAAAACAAATTTAATGTACTGGAGTCCTTTACTTAGAAGGAGCCTATGATATGAGTTGACAGTTGTTTTGTTTAGACAAGTGTCACAGTTTTATTTCATTGACCACATTTTCTAAAGTCAAATAGGCAATCATTCTATCAACATCCAACTTGAATATCCAACATCAACAGGAAAACAATGACTTCAAATTAAAGAACCAAGTTATTCAAAATAAAATAATTAGATTTTCTTTCAATAATGGCAACAATTTACATAATTTGACCCATATGGGGCTAGATCATCAATAGCTTGTTGAGGTGAAATCTCAGTCCAGATTCTCATTCCATAATTTTTAGAAGAATAAAATATTTTTAAATGAATGAGATGTGTTGTTAACTAATGAAAGCTAAATATGCTATTTTGATGTTTAATTATAATGTAAATAACACTCTACTGAATATCTGTTAATTTTAAACAAGTGGATGTCACTTCCTCAGATAGAACAGAAATAAAAATCAGAGATGTTCTGTCTCTATAAGGGTGATACCAATCATCCTTAAATTGTTCTGTCTAACACCTAGTAAGCATCAAAAGTGAATAGATTAGAGATGGCAAAGGAACAATTACATTCAGGATAGAATGGCCTTAGAAGTTCCAAGTAAAACTAATTGTTATTTTATTGAATTTCTATAATTCCTTTGCAAGTTGGATTCATATACCTGAAAACAGACTTGAGAAAAATACACCAAAAATATGAATTTTAGAAAATACTGTCTTTGGTGATTAAAGTAAGTATTCATTTAAAGCTATAAATGCATATTATATTTTAATAAGTGATTTCTAAGATGTTACTTTCTACAGTAAATTATCATTTATACTAGGGATGCTTTGTGCCTTCAAGCACATTCAGAATATTAGAAGCTAACATCTCTTCTACAGAGCTTATGTTCATTAACAAAGGTTTAAATAGATGACAACCATCCTCTTGCATATCTGAAGGCATAAAATTTATCCACAGAACTGAGGCAACTGTTCAGATAATGTCAACTGAAAAATAACTACCTGAATTATCTAATATATAGAACCAAATGTTTCATTTAGTTACTGTATATTATTCACTCTCATTATTTATTTCACTTTTATGCATAATAAAATTTTCACAATCAAAGATTAACCACGTTACATGCTGTACCCTATTACTCTGGCTAGCTCTACCACAAGATACAACCATTAGGTCAAAAATAAAACAAACTCTGTAGGAAGCTTTTGAAGCTTGAACAAATAACTGATAGTAAGGAAAGGGAGATGACTTAATTCAAGTGTCCTCTGACTATATTCAAAAATAATTCTTTTTACTCTGTTGTGGAAAGTATAACACAAACCATAAAATATTGACTAAATCTATAGTTAATATAAAACCTGTTACACAAACCCATGACAGACGGTTGGATGTAAATTAAAGCCATCATTTTCCCATTTAGTTTGTAGAAAATGCATATATTTGAAGGTACATTAGTTCCAAACTGTTTATTTCATACATTAGGAAAAATCAACTGATTTTGTTGTACATACATGCATTGCCTGATAGATACAGTAAAATTCAAGTATAAAGAAAAGCCTGTATGATGTAAGAATATTGCACACGTTATATCTCTTCGTAATGCATAGTGAGCATTGTGTTTTAAATACAGGAGCAGTTTATAATAGCAACTCACAAGAAATAACAGTGAAAAAGGTGAGGTGTATGTATCTGACTATTCCAGTAAATTATGAAGAGACAAAGTGAAAATCATTTGATGTCTTTGGTCCTTGGCTGCTTATCTGAAAACGAGGTTAGAAAATAGTGATTTCTAAGTGTTTTAAATATGATATGATCTTGTGACCCGTGTTATTTAACTGTTTGTGATTATGTGCTTTGCGCTCAGGTAGAAACTTTGGGCTGTTTTGAGGACCCAGCTGAGAGTGTAATAAGGAATAATTGGCAAGCTTGAGGACATTGCCAATAGCATGGCTGGCACACATGCTAACGGAATTTTACTGCAGAAAACAGAAATTCGCCTTTCTCTAAAAGAAGCTTGATGATTATACATTTAAAATTGAGTGATAGAGGAAAAAACGAAAGAAAGAATAGTAGAAAGGGACAAATATGTAAAGACAATAGCTTCTCTACAGGACCAGATCGACAATAAACTACAGACCTCCTCAAAGTCATGGGAAAAAGGCTAACAACGTGTTCATTTGGTGTGTATTTTTGTAAAATTTACAAAATTAAAATATTTTAATTATGATTTATAAAAAATATTATCTCTCCCATGATTTCCCTTCTATTATACCATGCCTAATTTTAGTTGACTGTTAAGAAGCCACTGTGAATTTTAAGTTTCAGTTGAGAGAAATTTGTTTGGAAATTCTTTCAATTTGGATTTGGTAACATGGGTTTATTTTTTGCTTTATTATCACTTCCAGTGGTGAGTTTTGTGGGCCAACCCATGGTAAAGAAAAAGCTTTCAGGAAACAGAGCCTACTGCCCTTTGCTTGTTTGTCCCTCTCAACATTCAAATACAGGGCCAGAAGTCCTCATGTCGTTAACAGGTAGGTACCAGAGCCCATAAACCAAAGCCTCACATCAGTCCTGTAATGAGAGAGTAGCACCCATAAAGCCATGAAATAGGTGAGAACCATTCTTCCAATCACTGCAAATGTGAAACTGTGAGTAGAATATTCAACTTTAATTGTCATTTACTCAAAATAGAAATTCAAATCCCCGTGCTTGGAATACAGGGAAATGCATTTGTGTGCGCATGCACAGTGTAGTATAACCATAGTCTATAGAAGGTTTGATATTATCCACGGTTTCATGCACCATTGGATGTCTCTTGGAATGTATCCCTCATGAGTAAATTGTTAGAATAAGAGTAATTTTATTACAAAATATTGTAATTGTACATAGCATCAATTTAAAACATGTTGGACTTGCTCTTGCATATGTCTTAATTTCAGTATAATTTTGTGTATGTTTTAGAAATATTAATCAAATCAGTAATTAAAAATATAGCCCTAACCGGTTTGGCTCAGTGGATAGAGCATCGGCCTGCAGACTCAAGGGTTCCGGGTTATATAATTGTGTCAGGCAACTAATTAATCAAGGTATTTTGCTTATTTTGCTTATTTTACTTTCTAGATTGTGTTTTGCTTGTGATATTTTTAAGATTTTTCTTAACTTAGTTTCTTATCTAATTTTGATTTATAATTTTTATAACTTTCTATAATAAATCTGGTAAATTATAAAAACATAAAGCTATGAAAGTTTTAGCTGTCATAAATTTTAAACTGTTCCTGTTTTTTATATATGTCAATATTGATAGAGTAGCTTTAAAGATTGACCACCCCCCCACCCAGGAATCATTGTCTTTTAATCGTCAGTCTTGTCTAACATAGGATAATTCTTTGTACCTTATATATAATATTGTTTCCATTTTAAATTCACCACCATCACTTTATAAGGTTCAGTTGGGCCCGTGCAAGTATTCTTTTTAGTGCCCCCTCCCCCCTGAGTCTCAGTGGAAGAGAATTTACCCTGGCTTAAATCTTAAATGCTTAATTATTTAGAGTACCTACAAAATCTATTGGCCTTTATGACTAATCAAGCAAGTTAGGGTGTCCTGTTTCTTTTACATTAATCAAAAAACACATGGGAAATCTTCACCAGTCAAAACTTTTCATTGGCAATAGTTAAATGCTAAAATTTTAGTTAGAACCACCTCTTCTCTGTGGATAAAGATTATAATTTCCAAGCCACTTCAAGATGAAGCTTTTGAGGCTCCTTCTACTTTTTATGTGTAAAGGCTATAAAGCATTATTTTTTTTTTCTTGTTAAATGAATTTTGTTAACATTCATCAACATGACTATTTATATTAAATGGTTCTATTAATTAGACTATTTTCAGGTAAAACAGAAGTTCATTAGCAAAGGTACTTTTTGGCATACATAACTAGAAATCTAGAAGTGACCTCCTGTCACCATGCAGTTGTACTTCAGGTGTTCATTTCTCATTACTCTCTTGTATATGCCCTCAAAGTGCCCTGTACTTTTTTTAAAATATGTGGTTTGTAATTATATAGCCTTTAGCGGGATTATTTATAAATATGGATTTATTCCATTAGTTTCTAAACTTCATTAGGACAGTGACAATTAATATTTTAATACCTGCTTTATCCCCAGAAATTACCACAGAGCTTGATAACTATTTGAAGGAGAAATTAATGTGGGACCTTGAAATTATTTTTCTTTTTATTAAAATAATAATGTTATTAATAGAACTGTAAATAAAATTTGTATCTTATATTCAACTAGAGGCCCAGCGCACAAAATTTATGTACTGGTAGGGTCCCTAGCGGCTGCCTAATGCTGTTCAGGTACACCCCCACTTCCCCAGCCAGCCACTCCCTGGTCGAACTCCCGGACAAACTCCCAGTCCAGGGGAAAATTTGCATGCAATGATTCTATGATATAGGATTTTTAAAAATACATTTTTATTGATTTCAGAGAGGAAGGGAGAGGGAGAGAGAGGTGGGAACATCAGAGATGAGTGAGAATCCTTGATCGGGTGCCTCCTGCATGCCCCACATTGGGTATCGAGCCTAAAACTTGGGCATGTGCCCTGACTGGGAATCAAACCTTGACCTGAGCATAGGTTGGTGCTCAACAACTGATCCTCACCAGCCGGGCTTATATTCTTTCTTAATATTGTTTCATGGAAATGAAAATATTTTACCAAACACAAGCAAATACAGTCTTTTTAAGACTTTATCATTTTTCATTTTTCCAAAATAGAGTATAAAATCACTTCTACTATTAGTTCCCAATCATTTACTATTGTCTATCTTAATCTTTGTAAATGTAGTAAGAAATTAGGATTTTTTGGTATTTTTCTCTTTTTTTTCAATTATTTAGTGTTTAATGTGTATGTGTGTGTGTGTCTCAACTTTTAAAATTTATTGGAAATATTATTTCTACAAATTGTATTTTAGAGCAATTTCTAGTTATATTAGGCTACTCATGTTCCTTGATCTGATAATAAGAACTATTTAATTATGAAGATAAGTGCTAGATGTGAGAATCTTATTGATTGTATTTGTGACATTTTGACATGGCAAATATTTTACATTATATTTAACCAAAGCTGAACTTTTTTTTCTCTATCAGTCTATTATAAGGAAGCCTTTGGCTCATTCTAAAATTGAGACAAATATAAATTTTTATTAGTACCTATTGGTTCTTAATTTCATTTTTTTACATATATTTCTTAAATCCATTGTTTATAACAGCTTTACAAAAAACAATGCATGAAATATTTACTCTATGGAATGATTATTAAAGATTAATAGAAATTCTTTTTGACCCTCACTTCTAAATCCTTTAGGTAGTCATTGAATTAGGGGAAGAATTTATCCAATTGTGTCTGATGAGGGAAAAGCAGCAAGAATATTTTACAGACATAAAGTGAGGTAACTCATAAACTGACAAGAGTATAAAAATGAGATGTCTGGTACCTTATCTAGTGAAAACACAATAGCAAATAAATTAGCGAAGCTAAGGACATTTTATGTTCTCAGGGCCACAGCAGAGAGAAAGGCCAGAAGAAAACAGTGGAAGTTTGGCCAAGCAGGGCTGAGCTCTCACTAAAAGTGAAAATGCACCTTTTCTGCCAACAAACCTACACCCATGGCAACAGAAAGGTCACCATAGTGAAGAAAATAGCCTGACCCAGAAAAACCGTACTTAGAGATGGTCCTCCCGTGTGGCAGGAATCTGAGAAGACATTTAAAAAGTTTTATTTTAACCACAGAAGAAGAATCAAGTCATACGTGTCATTGACAGATGCAGGGCTTTGGATGTGACTTGGGATCTGCAGAGTGCTAATATATTGTTTCTTCTAGAGAAATTTCATCAAACTTGATACGGATCATAAAGGAGTTGCGCCTCTATACTGCCACCTTTCTACTTGATTGACATCCTGCCTGGAGGAAGCCTTGGGCTGGTAATAAAGCAGAACCCCCACCTGAGGCCCCGTGTTATCATTAGCAATCAGAGCAATCTAAAACTGGATATTTTTATTGATTAAAAATTGTTCCTTATATCCTGTTTATGCCCATGATGCTGTTCCCATCCCCATTTGTTATACTTGTGGTAGTTCCTAATTTATTAGGTATTTCAATAGATGTTACAGGCTTTATTAATCAGTAATAATTTGTTGGTGATAGATTTTGTAATTTCTGCTGTCTTTTTTTTCTTTCTTATTTTAATTGATTTTAGTTTTCTTTTTGTTCTTGTTTTTTTTTTGTCCAGTTCCCTGAGCTCAAAACTTTCATTTACTTTAAAACTTTTATATTTTTGTGAATTAAAAATATAACTCCCTTTTAAGTGTCGCTTTATCGATACTTACATATTTAGGGTTGTCATTTGATTCAAATTATTTAAAAAGTTTTAACTTGGCTTTTTTCTCTGTCTATTCAATTGTATAAAAATATTTTCTTAAATTTCTAGATGTTAGCTGCTGTTACTTTGAAATTTCATTGAACTATGACAAATAATTTATGGTTTTAATAATATAAAATATGAAATTTCTTTTGTGGTCTTATGCATGGTTATTTTTTATAATAATTTACTGAATTCATTCACTTTTTAAAAATATATTTATGCATATCTACAACTGAGATCAAGATCGACACTTATATTATTTATTTCTGAGAGTTTTTTATATTGTATCTGATGAACTTACTACTTCTTAGCAGAGTATTTTGAAAATTTCTAAAAATTGTCAGGCAGTTGCCAGTTCTCCTGGCAATTTTCAGTTGTAATTTAAATATCTAAAAGCCCTTCATTTTTTGAAAATAAATCAATGGCAATATTTCCCTCTCAAAAATAAAATGACTGTGTTCTTTTGTAATGGTTTCAACTTACATTTTATTTTGTCTCATGGTAACATTGCTACAGAGTGAGGTTTTTAAAATATGTTTTTATTGATTTCAGAGAGGAAGGGAGAGGGAGAGAGAGATAGAAACATCAATAACGTGAAAGAATCATAAATCAGCTGCCTCCTGCACAGCCCCTACTGGGGATTGAGCCTGCAACCTGGTTATGCGCTCTGTTCGGTAATCGAACCATGACCTCCTGGTTCATAGGTAGATGCTCAACCACTGAGCCACATCAGCCGGGCTGCTGGTACATAGTGTTTTAATTAATATTTTTAGCTATATTTACATACCACACTTACTTTCTTTTTTTTTCATTTCTGTATTTTAAGCTCATTTTTAGGTTGGATAATTTTTTAAATCTATTCTGAAATAATTATGGTTAAATTTTATAAAACTAAATTTAATCCTACATCTTACTTCTTATTTTGCTTTTTATTTTTTCTTCTTATGTCTTTTAAAAATAAATGTCTATTTCAAAAAAAATTAATGTGTATTTCTTAATTACATAGTAATCCATGAGTATCAAGTATTTCTGGTTATCAGTTGGCTTTTCTGCCCCCAGAAGCCAGGGCTCACACTTCCTATATCCCCCAGTTCCCAAACGCATTTGCAGTCCCCTGCATCCGTGTTTCCTCCGTCAGACTCACGTGGCTCTATTATTAACAAGGTTGCAGCTATATGAAATTTTGCATATAAATAAATCATTTGTAAAGTTTCTATTTGGGTATTCTATTAAAAACTACATGTAATATTTATATTTGTTGTGTTACTAGTATGGCCAGAATTTCCAGAAAATTTTTGTGGAAATGATGACACAAGAATTCCCACGGCTTGTTTATTTTACAAATATAGATATTTCAATAAAATATTTACTCCTTTGATAAAAATGCTTCATATCAATTATAAATTAAGGAATATGATAACATGTAAAGAATGAAGTATAAAATATCACTCATTATAAGCATCTTTAACATTATATAAACATAATTGTAAATATCTAATAGTGCATAGAGAGTGTGGGCAAAAGTTAACAAGACTTCTCCCCTTTCTGCATGAGAATTTAGCTTTTGATTAACTTCCCAGTTGTGTCCTCCTTCTCACCTAATAAGTCCAGTTTTCCATCTACAATAGTAGACAGCGTTACTTAGGGTGGAAGGACTATAAGGAACTAGAAATAAATTAGAAATACTTCATGGTTGTGTGTGAGTAGGGGGGAGAGGACTACCTCTCCCGTGAGTATGATGAAGCATAGCAATAGAACATGATCATTCAGGAAACATTAGAAACTATGTCCCTGGGATTGTCAGGAAAAATTCGATCCCTTTGGGTGCCTATTAAATCCTTTCAGAAACCTACTAAATCAAACTAGTATCTTAAGTCACTACTTCCCTTCATGCTTAAAAGTGATTTGTACCAAATCTTTTCTTTCTCATTTTGTATTTATGTCCTTTTTTATAATTTGAATTAAAACTAGACTACCCAATAGCAATTTAGTTATCTCAAGAGAGGCCAGCTACTACTCTCTTACACACCACATCTCTGTGACCATCCTCCTGAATATTTCTCTAGCATGTCATACTATTTAATCTTTGAAATGTATCGTTGGCCTATCACCATCCTCTTCTGCATGATTCTGTTCTCATTCTGATCCATTCTTTTCAGATTATCTGTATTTCCTCTTTCTCTTTTTTTCCAATAAATATAGGCATTATTCAAGCAATATTCTATTTCCAGTTTTACTTGGATTGATTTTTTTCAATGATCATTTCAACCTTATGCCTGACAAATCTTTTATGGAAAGATTTTGACATTTTTTCAACAGGCGTAGGTGTAAATATAAACTCATTATTCCTCCAAAACCAGCAACCTTATTTAATCCCCAAGTTCTGTTCATAGCACTTCCATGTTTGTCCTTCATTTGGGTTCAAAATGTTAGTGATATGTATAAACCCTCTATTTCCTCTCATGTTCATCTAAATAGACAAACCAGACAAGTCTACATTACCTTTGAATTATACCTTGGATCACTTTTTCTCTCCAAATTTATCATTACCACTACCATAAACTTGTGATTACTTATATACTCTATTCCAATAACCTAAAATTCATTCTATATATTAGCACTAATGGGATTCTGAATTCCACCCACCACCCCACTATTAAAAAAAAGCCTATAGCCTACTAAAATAAACTTTGCTTCAATAATCTGTTATTAAAACTATAAACCAAGGGTCACAAATGCAAAGTCTTTACCAGGGTGAGGGAGATTGTGTAAAAGCAGAATTCTACCAGATTGTGGGCAGTGGGAGGGTGGAGGGGGGTAGGGTGTGCATGTGTCATGTAAAGGAAGCAGCCACTACTCAGTTTTAACATGATGTTGTCATCTGGAAATATGGTTCATTGATTCAAGATCTTCAATTTATCAAAAGAACGCAGAATTCCAAATTTTGGGAATGTCACAAATCTATTGAATTGAAATTTTGGTCTGCATTTTTTTAACTATGTGTGAGTCAAGCAATAAAGTGTTTGCTGGCCAGATCTGGTCCATGGTCGATTTCTGCTTAACTATTCTTGACCCAACCTTTCCCCGCCAGGCATCTTATATAACATAGATTTCACCGAGGTTAACTCATTTGTTGTATAATTTGTATTATTCATTTTTACTTTATTCAAGTAAAATTCAGAAACATTTTTCTCCTACTGTCACTTCCTTTAACCGTCTCATTTGTCTAAAAGCATTGCTTGAAATAAACGTTGTTCTCTTCCTTTATCTTCTCTCTACCTCCTATGAACCAACTTTCTTTGATTTCTCTTTACATAACCCAGAATGCAAATTATTAGGAATAAAAGAAATGCTTTATTAAAAAGTTTCACCAGCTGAACAATCTATAAATTCTCTATGACCATACTTTTCAATGGAGGGGGCACTTTTCCCTAGGGATCATTGTGGAAATTAGTGGATATGACTTTGTTTGTCATAATAGCTTTGTTGATTAAGGTTTCCTGTGGCTTACTGGGTGTAGTCAAGAGAAACTAAATATTCGGTAATACACATGACATTTCTACCCATATAATTTTACTGTGCCTCCCCTCCACACACACAACTTTCTAAAATCCTATTAGATATTTATGTTGGCTGAAAATCGGTTTAAATCATTTGAGCCAAGAACCTAACACTATTTCACAGAGAAACCAAAATGGTTATTTTTGCATAATTTTTATAAACACTTTGCTTGCGGGAATGTAATACTATGCAAATTGAAATATTTTACTTTTAGTAAGCACTGTCACCACTTTGGAAAATCACATCATTAGTGGAAAGCTGTTTATAGTTTTTGAGTTGGCTTTAAAATACATTTGTATAATTCTGAATTTTGAACTGCCATATTCACCTTGCTCTTACAGAGATTTGTAAATATCTAATTACCTTATTATGTTCTAGTGCAGTTATTCTTGAGCATGTTCATATCAAAATATATATTATTATACTAAAATAATCACTTGACATATTCCTACCTTTATATCAATGCATCATTGATTTTTTTAAAAATTTTTCTAAAAATGTAAATTCTAGTATCTATAATTTGAGGGGATATTAAATGGAGCTTTACAAAATAATTTTTGTTATTAAAAAATGGTAACTAGGGTTGAAAAGCACACTTTTTCTATAGCATATGTGATTCTGGGTGAGTTTGGTTCCCTCAGAGTAACTTTGTCTTGGTAGAGACATTCAGAAGTGGTGAGAAAATAGATATGCAATTTAAAATAAAGGAGCATCCTGGGTCAGTTTTATCATGTTTGATGATGTGAAAAATAAAAAAAAGGAGTGGAATTTAGTGGCCTTGAAACCCTCTACCCTGACAAATGAGATGGTGTTAAAAGTCTTTGAGAAGTCTCCTATAGAACCCAAGACTTATTCTTGCCTTAGCAATTAATTATCTCATGTTTTGCAACTGATAATTTACTTGTGGCCACTAAGTTGCAGGATCCTTGATTATAGTAACACGCTTACTCATTTTTTTATATACCCACTACGTAGCATATACTAACTGGTATGCTTTTAACTGCAAGCAACAGAAACAAATTCCAATATAAGAAAAATTGTTGTTATGAACTCTACTGTATGGGTACTGATGAGGCTCATATAAAGGAAAAGAAGAGCTAAACAACTGAGTCTCAGGGAAACTAGAAACCAGAGGAGCACCAAGCACTTTCAGTGTCTTTGCCTGGAGTTTTAGCTCTAGTTTGGGTCATGATTTCTGTCTTGGCAACAATCACTCACAACTGCTGAACAGGAAAAGTAGCACTGTTAGCATCTTTGGAGAAGCTGCTGGGAGCTCAACAGTCATTCCAATTTCTGTCTGTTGTAAGGACTATATGTTTGTTTAATAGAGAAATAAATAAAAGAGAATACCGTGGCCAAAAATATTTTCCATAAGACAATATTTCACATTTTTTTCACTACTCCAGCTCAAAAAAATAAAATTTATACTAACATTAAACTAATTCATTTTATTTAGATATTTTAATGGCATTTGTATTAAAATTCATCTACCTTGACTGAAAAGTGGAAAGAAAATATTTTGAATGCATAATAGAAGTTTTTTTTCAGAATTTGAAACTTTCATTCTAAGTTGGTAAGTGAAAATATTTTACAATAGACTACATATTATTTTTTCCAAGTATCAGTTTGCATTGCCACATTATTATAATAAACATTTTTCAAAAGTCTTAATAGGAAATGCGTTGGTTTATACTTTGTTTAGAATACTCTTAGAATAAATTGCAATCTGTCTTTTATTTATTGAACAAATTCTCAAACCTTAATATATCATAGTAATGTAATTCATACTAATATAGGATACTTATATTGGTTGGTATATCTTATTTTATCAGACTAAAAGTTATTTTTATTGTTTATAATGGTATTGTCATTCAAAATATTTGTGACTAAGCAAAAGGTAGAGACTACCTTTTACATTACACTAGACTACCTTTTACATTACACATTACATTACAATGGAAAAGTGCAAATTGTGATGACTTAATTTTGAATAGTTAGCTCAAATTTAAATGTACAGTCTGGCTGGCATGGATTAGTGATTGAGTGTCATCCTCTGAACCAGGAGGTCACAGTTCAATTTTCGGTCAGGGTACATGCCCAGGTTGTGGGTTCAATCCCCAGTAGGGGGCCTGCAGGAGCAGCTGATCAATTATTCTCTCTCATTATTCATGTTTCTATCTTCGGGCCTGCAGGAGCAGCTGATCAATTATTCTCTCCATTATTCATGTTTCTATCTTCCACTTCCTCTCCCTTCCTCTCTGAAATTAATAAAAATATATATTTTTTAAAAATGTAAATGTACATACTTTTGTGCCCCATTGAATAAAACACAGAATAAAAATTTTCCACAAAATAGAAAGGTCATTGAGCAAATTATTTGTAACCAATGTCAAAGCAAATGTTGTCAAGAATTGGGAGGAGCCTGAGATTTTACCCTATTTGAAAGCTAACAATTTAGCCTGCCACATTTCCATGAATGTTGCAGAAACATAAGACCCGTGAGTCAAAGCTAAAGCATAGTTTATTACCGCGATCGCTGTAGCCAGAATCATCATTTTTGCTCCAGTTCCCTGAACTCCAACTTTCATGGGTTGACGCATGGAAGCCCAAGTGACACTTTCACAACGAGTGGGTTGTGAGAAAGGAAAAGCACCCTGAGCGTAGGGAACCCAGATAAGTTGTTATGGGCAGTAGGATTGCCTGGCTGTTTGTTGTTCAGAGGGACACCATCTCCATCTTCCATGGCAGTGGATGTCAATACCATTGAAAAGCTAGTCCTTTCCAAGGCAGTCGGAGCCTCTGCTCTTAACAAGGCAGAATCCTAACACAGAGAGTTGTTTTGCAACAGGCTACTGAAACCTTCCCCAGAACTTTTCCCAGATGTCCCAAGCAAAGGTGCTAAAGTCTGCCTGAGACCAGAAACTTCACACGATAGAGCTTTGACTTAATAGTTCCGCTTTCTTCTCTCATGAATGATGTGATGTTGCTTGATCCCTAACAGACAGGCTAGCTGTGAGTCAAATAACTACTGTTAAAAATTAGTACTGCTCTAGCCGGTTTGACTCAGTGGATAGAGTGTCAGCCTGTGTACCGAAGAGTCCCAGGTTTGATTCCAGTCAAGGGCATGTATCTTGGATTGCAGGCTCCTCCCCAGCCCTGGCCCTGGTTGGGGCGTGTGCAATCAATGGATGTTTTCTCTCAAATCGATACTTCTCTATCTTTCTCTCTCTCTTTCACTCTCTCTAAAAACCAACAGAAAAATATCCTCAGGTGATGTTAAAAAAAAATTAGTACACTCCACACACTTCTGAAAATCTTGTGATTCTCTATAAAAATTAGAACATCCTGGTAGGAAGAGTACACATATCAGTGTTAAAATCATGTTTCATGTTTTATGCTTTTATTAACCTATTTACAAAATCTAAATTGTGCTTTTCTTTTTATATCACCTCAGTTAATGCGAGAATTGCTTTCTCTCTTGCTTTATTGAGATTCATTTCTGCATTAATACTAAAATTTTTCTTTCAACTTAACTTTTGTGCGTGTTTCCTCTACTGATCTGAATACCTTCAATTTAAGCATTTTCTTCACACTGCTAATTGAAAACTATTAGTGTATATTGTTAAGCTTCACAGATGATGCTCCACAACTAATAAAGCCCAAACTCAGGTCTGCATTTATTTGCTTGGCCTTAAAATTAATTTGAAAATATTAATTTGGATATGTGTGTTGGCTAGTCCTCTATGATGTTACTCCTTCTCATTTTAAAAGTAGGGTTTTGGAAAAGGTATACTATATTAATCTTCTGTCAAATATGTCAGCCATTAACCACATGGCTGAGAATTTGTAATGTAGCTAGTACAAATGAGCAACTGAATTTTTAATTTTATTTAACTTTAAATAATAAATATTTAAACTTTAATGTTAATGGCCTATTTAGTTATTTGAAAACTCTTAAGTATATTTGGATAACTAGGGTATATACATCTTTTCCAACAGTAAATTGAATGTAAGCTAAATACAGATCAAGTATTTATCATGAAAACTGAGCAACTGAAATGAGATGTGCTCTAAGAATAAAATTCAGAGCAGACTTTGAAAAAAGGTATTTTAAAATATCAGGTTTTCAATATATTAACCAGAGCTATCACTGTTTAGTTTTGTGTATTCTTTAAACAGCTGGTAACTTCGTAATTCCATATCTTCTAACAGGATCTCTGTGTGACTGCATTCAATTACAAGGAATCTGGTGAGGCATGTTAAATAATTATGTCAAAGTAATCATACATGTCTTTCAGTTGTATTCAACGTTTCTTTACATACTTTGGAAGTCATTTCACTGATAAGCAATTAAAGATATAATTGATTAATCTGTGTTTTATCTGACTAAGATGATTGTCAAGCCTCACATGGCTAACCTTCCTTTATGATATGTAAAAGCCTACCGAAGAGATTGTTGGGTCACCCTGGGGAGGCAGATGGCAGCAGAAAATGGGGGGCAGAATTAAAAAAATCCTACATGCTGAATTGTAAAACCACCTATGTCCGCCCTGTTTTCGGAACACCACTGCAGGTTTCACACCCAGGTGGATGTTTGGATGAGCCTCATCTGAAGACATGGAAGTTCCCAAATGAATCCATTGCTGCCAACATGATTACAATTGGCAGATCACAATTCTTAGGAAGGTTAAAGGGTTAGTGAACTGCTATTTTTTCCCCAGTTATCTTAATTATATGGGGTTTGGTACCTCTTAACTTTTTATAAAAGTATGTCAATATGTTATTTTGATTAAAAAAATAGGTAAGCCCAGTGGGCATGGCTCAGTGACTGAGCGTCAACTTATGAACCAGAAGTTTACAGTTCAGGGCACATGCCTGCATGTGGGCTCGTTCCGCAGTGTGTGGCTTGCGGGAGGCAGCTGATCAATGATATTCTCTCATCAATGATGTTTCTATCTCTCTCTCTCCCTCTCCTTTCCACTCTGAAATCAATAAATATAAAAAACAAAAAAGTAGGTGATATTAAAAAAGAATCACAGAGGTTAAATAATATGCAAGTAGATCCAAAGCCAGAAGGAGTGAGAGGCCATACTTCTATTCACACCTGATACTCCAAAGCTATGAATGCTCCTTTAGCACACAAGGTTTGAGCCTTAACTCCAGTTCCTATATGTGCATACCACATGGAATAAGTGGTAAACCTAGACAGGGCTTCGTTAAAATCTATTAAATTAAGAATGCAGCGTTTGAAAACACATTTGCATTTTAAAAGAATAATTTGATTCACAACAAAAATATGTAATAACCTGAACACTTGACATTTCAGGAAATTATTGTGGGCCTCTTACTTAGCCTTAGAGCATAATAATCTTCATCTTTATTTTTTACATAATGGATAGAAAGGCATTATCTATTTCTTACTACAATATAGCCACTATACTATCTCAGCATAATGAAAGTAAGTTAAGTATTACAACACTAGTGTTCTTAAAATCTGTTTCAGTCTTTGTAGTTTTGCGTGTTTTTTTATTTTGTTGTTTACTTTGATAAGACAAAGTTGATATGACAATAACTTTTCCATTCAAAAACAAGTAGTGATTGTCTAAAATGTATTGAATACTGGGTAAACTCATTTGATAGCAAACAGATACATAATCATAACTCACTGCACAATTAAGGGGGGCAGTTTGCCCAACAAAATTTGGGTAATTGGTAATTGCAGAGGTGCACTATCAGAACAGAAATTTGAAAAATAGATTAATGCAAGTTCCTGAGGAAGTTAGAGTGTAAAAAGGATTTTGTGTGTCATGACATGTAGGCATAAGAAGTCATGGCAAGGAACCCTAGTACACTGCTGGTGGGAATGAAGCCTGGATAACCACTATGGAAAACAGTGTAGAGTTTCCTCAAAAAGTTAAAAATGGGACTGCCATTTTACCCCGTGATCCCACTTCTAGGAATATATCCTAAGTAGCCTGAAACACAAATAAGAAATAATATATGTACCCTATGTTGATAGCAGCATTATTTACAATAGCTAAATCTGGAGGCAGTGCAAGTACCCATCCGTAGATGAGTGGATAAAAAAGAAGTGAAGAAGTGATGCGTTTACACAGTGGAATACTATACAGCTATAAAAGGCTCTCATACCTTCTGAGACAACATGGAGGGATCTGAAGAGTATTATGCTAAGCTAAATAAGCCACCAGAGAAAGACAAATATCACATGATCTCACTTATATGGGGAATCTAATGAACAAAATAAACTGACAAACAAAATAGATCCAGAGAATGGAAGCATGCGATAAACTGATGATTCTCAGAGAGAAGGGGAGGAGGGTGGGAAGGGTTTGTACAAAGAATTTATATGCATATGTGCAAAACCCATGGACATAGCCAATGCTGTGGTGAAGGCCTAGGGAGGGGGAAGGGAGCATCTATTAGGGAATATGGGGGGATATCTGTAATAATTTCAACAATAAAGATTAAAAAAATAAGCCATGGCATTTTCAAAGACTTCAACTAATTTATTTTGAGTGAAACTTCTGTTTTGGCAAAAAGTGAGATCACAAAAGAAGCCAGGAGACAGATCATAAAGACCCTTCTAGGGAAAGTTAAGCAATTTAGTCATTATTTTGCAGGTAGTAGATCCCCTGAGGGTTTACAATAATAAATATTTTAAGAGAAAATATATAAACAATTTGGAGACTAAATTAAGATAGGCAAATTGAAGTGGTGACATCTAAGAGAAAAGATTGGATACATATTAATGCCCTTTAGTCCAATTGGATTTGATGAACAAGGGGATTAAAGAAAATAAAAATAGCTCTCAGGTGACTGGCAAGGACAGTCACATGGATTTGAGTGGCATTATCTGAGAAAAATAAATATTGGATATTAATGGGCTTTTGTATTTAGTGTGCTTGTTGGTGGAATATGTTTATGAGTTATCTTTTAAATGATCATGTATTCAAACGTATTTATTGTGTATATTCTATATATCCTTACATAAATGGATAATTACTTCCAGTGACTGTGAGATATCTCAATAAATGTGGCAAAAATATACTCTGAACTCCATCCTGGACAGAAGTATGAAAATTTTTATTTTACCATAAATAAATGTATAAATATAGTACCACTTATAAATCATGTATAAATATGCTCCCATATATAAATCACGAGGTTAAAATGTGTTTTGTTGGAGAAAATATATCAATTATGGCAAGTGCATCTTAATTTAAATTTTTTGTTGATAAAGAAAAATAAATACATATGGATAAGAAGGGTGAGAAAGTTGAGTGGAAAACTATAAAAAGGGGGGCATATTTTGCATTCTATTCAAAGTTATCATTAATGTTGCTTTAATAAAAGCAAGTAAAGTAAACACTAATTAATTTTTAAACTTATAATTCAGGCAGATTTTGTAAAGTAGAAATAAGTCACAAAAATTCCAATGTGAAACGAGTCTAATATCCTTACGAATAAAAGCTTAAGTGGCTGTCACACTGTGATGCCCTCATGCCATCACATTATGGCTGCGTGCACAGCGGGCACACACAGATGGGAGGGGCTGGGCTTGCCGCTGCGTGCGCGGGCAACATGGACCCTGCCTGGGCGTCCCATCTCTGTGCAGTGAGGCCTGCCTGGGGGTCCTGCCTGCACATGGCGAAGCCTGCTGGGGGTCCTGGGGGTCCCGCCACGCAGCTCCACTTGGCACAGAGGCGGGACCCCCAGCTCCGGCCTACCTCTTTGGAGCAATCCATCAAGGAACCCCAGATGGGTGGGCGGGGTCTACCTCTTTGGGGCAATGGATCACGGGGCTCCAATCAATTGGCACAGGCCAGGCTGGGGGACCCCCCCCAAGTGCATGAATTTTGTGCACTGGGACTCTAGTTTAGTTATAAAAAAAACTGGATGCTTACATTAATTTAATACTATAGCACTTGAAGAACCCTAAGTAAATGATAATCATATTACCTGAAAGTAAGAAGAGATGCATTTCCCCAAACTTTTAATGATCTTATGATTTTAGGTATTATCATAAGAACCCCCCCAAATTTATGAAACAATTCTGAATAGTAATTACCTGTGGCATAGACCTAGAAATTCAGGCAGAGGGTAGAGCTAGGGGAAAGGAATTAACAGTGGGAGCTAGGGACTGCCATTGACTGGGTGTTTGGGAGGTGCTGGGTTTCAATGAAATGAAAATTCTTCCTTTTTCAATACAGGCTTTGGCTCACACTGGTAAGTACTACGCATTGCCCCGTGGGCATATTAACTGGCTTGGTACCCTGCATAGGATAATTTAATGAATAGAGAGAAATTAGTGAGCCTAGCAACACTTTTTTTCTCTGGCACACATGAGTTATTTTCTAAATGTTTGGAAATAGCAAATCCTTGATTACAGACCAAGAACATTCACCCTTCTAATGTTTAAATGCATGAATATTGTAATATGGAATTAATGTATCATTTCTGATTCACTTCATCTTATCACATCACAATGTTATAAGAACAGTGCCAGTGCCATTTTGGGGGCCAAATTGCTGTTGAGCTTTTCAAAAAAATCCTAAAATAACATTTTAACCAGATGTAAAAACAATTTGAAATCTACATAGTCTACGCTAGATGAAAACATGGATTTCTTAATTTCATATGGGCACCATACCACACATTTCTCTATAACGACAGGACATAATCTTGCCAATCAGTGCCAGCAATATTTCTCATAGTTTTAACATTTACAACTTGTATAATGACTATGTACACTATAGTCTCATTATACAATAAAAAATTTAGCTGTTTAAATTGCAAATATTTACCCCGATTTTTTCATGGATAAATTACTGTTTGAGATGTTGGCTCTTGACGACATCCATAAAATATCTCAGTGATTTGTGGTACATTTAGTGAAATGATTCATGCCAAGATACACAAATACTCGGAGAAATGGCATACCTTAGTTATTGGTAGGCAGCACTGTATATACAAGCAGGCTTAGGAAAAGATTCTATTCAAAAAAGTTCCCAAATTACATGCTCCAAATTGCTGATTCTCTATCTTCCCAACAATAGGTAAAGAAACTAGAGCAAATATGAATGTCAATAGTAATTATGTTAATATAGGGTAAAATATATGGTGAAAAATAGTAATTTTGAGCTAATCCCAGATAATGTCACTATCAGTGTACATAGATTAAATTATCTTGGTAAGATTTTTATAGGAAAAAGAAAGGACACAGTAAGTAGTGAGAACTATCCCTAATGCATTCATTCATTACCCATGCATTCATGCATTCATTCAACACTGGGCAGTCACTCATTTATTGATTGTGTGCAATGTGATTGTCAGTGTGCTTGTCAACAGAAAGACCAACTACATGCTAGTGGAAGGGACACATATATATGCGATGAATTAAAACAGTCTATGGTAGGATTTATGAGAAATTTTTGAAGCTTTAAGAAAGCAAATAATCAAACATCTTCATAAAAGATGACATTTTCACCAAAACTTGTGAAATTTGAGTAGATTACAGATGAGGATGTGTGGAAAGGTAAATCCACAAAAAGGAATAATGCCTGTAGCGGCTTTGGAAGTAACGCATACTGGAAGAGGCAGCATGCAAGCTCTTGATGAATTCATCACTGTCTAAATCCTGGCTATATCCCACCCATCTTGGAATGGCGGGTGATCTAATTTAGAGATGATATCTAGCAACATTATGTGTATGAAAGTATACAAGCTTGGACAGATAGATGATAGGTAAAAGGATGAATGCATACATAGATACATGCATAGATGTATGTGTGTGTGTTTATGTAAGTGTATACCTATACATACCTGCATATGTGATTTGTTTAACAGATTTTTTTTTAGTTTGGTAGATGCTCTAAATCAGTGGTTCTCAACCTTCCTAATGCCGTGACCCTTTAAAATGGTTCATCATGTTGTGGTGACCCCCAACCATAAAATTATTTTTGTTGCTACTTCATAACTGTAATTTTGCTACTGTTATGAATCTTAATGTAAATATCTGATATTCTATATGTGTTTTCCGTTGGTCATGACCCACAGGTTGAGAACCACTGCTCTAAATTATTATTTCCCTTGTTTGTCCTTTTTCTGATACTATCTAAACTCATTCATCTCCCTCCCCAGTTTCAGGCTCATTCAGATTTTCTTGGTTCCTTAGATTTCCTATATTCTTTCTTTAGATATGTTAATATATTTAATCCTTAAGAGTAAAATCCTGCTGGCCCTATATAGGCTTACAGTCCCTTTAAATTGAATTCCCTTTTTACATATTTATTTTATAGTTTAATCTCAGGATCAATTGTATTCCCCTCTTTTATTGATGCTTGGGGGATTTCTCATGTCTAACTTTGTGCCAATTAGAGCATGGTGATATAAAAATGCATTGTGTGTCTGAGGAATGAAGTTACAAACAATAAAGTAAAAGTACTGGGGGCAGGCGAGGTGGGGTAGAAGGAATTGGAATGGTAAATAATGACATTAAAAAGCTAAGATCTTTTGTCACAAACATTTGACACTACTGGATTTTGGACTTGGGACATGACAGGACTCTCCTGTAGGGCACAAAATATGGACAATTGCATTTATTATTTTTGTCAAAGCTCAAATCCTGATATCCAAGGTTTCCATGCACTTTGCCCTACAGAAGTTTATTATTTATCATGGTTGTCGTGTGACGATAAAGCTAAAAGTCATTGCTTATGTTACATTATTGCAATATTTTTTTACAACTTTAATATCTTATGTGTGCTCTTCTCCCCCACTTTGTTTCATAAGCATTAGAATCATTAAACATTTCACAATGAAATGTACCCACCTTAAAGATAATATTTGGTGGAATATAAATAACTTGAGGATCAGGTAGATAAAAATTGGTTTCATGTTGATTTTCAACATGTAGCTCAGACTATGACTTAATTAATAGTTAGTAATTATCTTTAAATAATTAATTTAAATTTGTGGATGAGAAGTCATGAATTTTTTTTCCCCAAAATAAACATTTGGTTGTTTTCTGGAAAACAAAAACACAAATATGTTAGTGTTTTTAGTCATAGTTCAGATTTATATAGATTAAGAATAGGCAAACAGAGTCATTCTGAACTTTTAAAACAAAGTATTTATATAAAAATAAAGAAGCAGCTTTAGGGGATGAAATTTGAGTCACTATATTTATTGCCACTTTTAGTAGATGGAAGGAAATTCAGGAACCAAATCACTGAAGGAAATTTGCCATACTTCCTTATTGATCTGATCAACATAATAAAAAAATCTCTGGCCCTAGCTGGCTTGGCTCAGTGGGTAGAGCATTGGCCTGAGAACTGAAATGTTCCAGGTTCGATTCTGGTCAAGGGCACCCAATCAGAAGAGTATGCAAATTAATCCAACAAAAATGGCCATTAAATTAGCATACTGCAGGTGGGGCGGGACAGCACAAGCCGACATCCAGGCCTCCCCTGTGTGACCCGGGGCGATGGGGTGGGACAGAACGAGCCACCGCCCGCCCTGCCACCATCGGAGTCTCCTGTGGATAAGCCAGCAAGTAGTTACCCCCCAAGGAGTCCCAGACTATGAGAGAGCACAGACTGGGCTGAGGGAACCTCCCTGCCTAGTACACAAATTTTTGTGCAACTGAAAAAATCTACAAATATTTATTCGATATAGTTTTACTAAATTTTACTTGAAAAGGCATATGATAAATAGATTCAGAACACACAAATCTATTATATTGAGAAATACAATTCTTGAGGCTGCAACATGTATTACCTACCATTAGTATTCAACATTCAGGCCAACGCAAGAACTGATAGAAAAACCTGCAGACACATACAGAATATTAGCATGATGGAAGAAAAAAGAGTATTTCTCCAAGTACAGTTAAAGTTAGGAAAGTACTTCAGTAAAAATATGATTGTAGGATTTTGTATTTATTCTTTTTTCAAAGACTTTTATAGTCACTCTTCACATTTATAAGAAAAAGGTGATTTCAATAACTGACAAAACTACAGACTCAGTCTGGGACCTTAGAAACGAAGCTGTTCCTTCTGCTTCTCACACAGGGACTAATGATAAAGCTTCTTAGGAGTCACTTCATTGACAATTTAGTTCATGATGTGCAAGGAAGGAGAGAAATCAACTCACTCTTCTATAACTATATTGACTCTTTAGTTCCTCCAGCAGCAAAAGCAACTTGCTCTTGTGTAGAGAAAATAGATTTATGGCTCAAAATAACAGCAATGACAGATACGTTGAGAACAAAAGTGTCAATTTCATATAGTTTCTTTTCGTTATAAAACTGCACTTATAGTCCATTTGATGCATTTTATTTTTCAGTCTTATAAAGAAAAATGCAAGATTCAGTAGTGTATCATTGAGACCTTGCAATTGCAGAATAAAAATAAAACATCTGCCCAAACTGCATTGTTTGAAAGTTATTTTCTCTGTGTCGGAGTTGCTCCCCAGATTTCAGTTTGTTACTTCAAAACTGAAAGAAAAGGCAAGGAGGAGAAAGTGGAGTTGTTTTGGTAGAAAGCGGGTTATTTATGTTTTTTTCTTTAAAACATCATTGAGTCATCTACTTTTATCCAATTTCTTTTTTCTTTTGAAAATTTAGAGCAAAATTTAAGTCTGTTTTGAGCATTAAATATGTGCCACTTATAACAAATTTAATACTCAATGATAATGAAGATAGAAATTGTTACACACCTTCCTAAGGAGATCATTTTGATGTATATTTGTTGCACACAGTAATTGCTTTATATTTTTCAAAAGCCTTTAAAAATCTTTATACTTTGATTTGATTGTTTATGTCTAAAAATATGTTCTAATGAAAATAGAAATGCAGATCGATATTTATTGAGTAAGCCTCATCAAGCAACCACATATAACAGTAAAAACATTAAATATCTAACTATCAAAGGACAATAAATTACATTATGATTAATCTATATAATTACTGGATTTTTTTTTTCTGAACTAGAGTCCCGGTGCATGAATTCGTGGATGGGTGGGGTCCAGCAGGCCCACCCTGATGGGGACACATCGGGCAGGGAAAGCCTTGGGGTAGAATGCTGGAAGCTATAGTTTTCAAACAGCTGGATCTAATTACACTGCAAGGATGATCAAAAGAAAACCCACAATAGAACTGTTTTGAATTTCATATGCCATGAGATGAAGTTGTTTATGTGTTGTTTGCAAACATATATCAAGATGGATGAGGGCTCTTTAATGATTTTTGCATTCTTCCCGGGGCTCTGCCCTCAGTTTCCCAATATGATCTTCATGTCTGTATGTTTAAAGGTTTTTCTGTTTTTGAATGTGCCTACCCTTTGCTGTTGCTACTGGCAGCCTGCAGGTCCTCATCGCCGCCCCTTTTAAAGAGAGATTGAAAGTTCACCTCATCTGCAAGGCACAATAATTTCACAAAATCTCCACCCAGCCTCTCTACAGTCCTCAGCAAAGGGCTGCCATGCTGTTAATGCTTAGGTCACCCTTTAACTAACTTGGAAGGTCTCCTGGGGCTGCGAGCCATGGAAGGAGAATTCCACACCTTGGCTGCAGTATTAGCAGAGCCCTCTGGAGACTCTGGTTGGGGACAGAAGAGACTGATAATTATTTTGTTGTGCTTTCATTAAATATACATGCACCAGGGAGCCAGGCAGTGATTAAGAGTGTTGGGGACCGACTGGGGGCAGGGCCAGCTGGGGTGAGGGGCCACAGGCGGTTTGGCAGCTGGCCATGCCCCTAATCGGGGTTGGGGGCACCCTCTGGGGCAGGACCGACTAGGATGAGGGGCCCCAGTCATTCTGGTTGTTCTGCTGTTTGGTTGTTGGGCTTTTATTATATGGGATAGGGTAACTAGTCTTATATAACTGCATACATTTATTTTCTCAATTTCCATTGTAATGGTAAATAAATCTTAATACCTATTTCAAATGGTTATTTAGACTCCTTCTCCTTCTTTATTATTATTATTATTATTATTGCTAAATAGCTAAGATTTCAACCACTTTGCCTATCAAATTTTTTTAAATAAAATAATTTCAACAAATTTTTTCAGTAACTCCTTGATTGCTAAAATTTAAGTGGCCTTTAATAATTCACTAATTCACTATATGAGATATATATATATATATGTGTGGGCAAAGAAAATTATATATATTCTATATAATAAAAGCCTAGGTGGTGCCACACCCTTATGCAACACCCTCAAATGACTCCCTAGCATGATGTCATCACAAGATGGCCACCGCAAGATGGTCAGCAGAGGAGGGCAGCTGTGGGCGATCAGGCCAGCAGGGAAGGGCAGTTAGAGGCAACCATGCTGGCAGGGGAGGGCAGTTGGGGGTGACCAGGCTGGCAGGGGAGGGCAGTAGGGAGGGACCAAGCCTGCAGGGGAGGGAAGTTGGGGGGACCAGGCCTGCAGGGGAGGGAAGTTCAGGGTGACCAGGAAAGGGCAGTTGGGTGCCATCAGGCCAGCAGGGGAGCAGTTAGGCATCAATCAGGCTGGCAGAAGAGCAGTTAGGGGGTTATCAGGCTGGCAGGCAGAAGTGGTTAGGGGCAATCAGGCAGGCAGAAGAGCAGTTAGGGGGTTATCAGGCTGGCAGGCAGAAGTGGTTAGGGGCAATCAGGCAGGCAGGCAGGTGAGTGGTTAGGAGCCAGCGATCCTGGATTGTGAGAGGGAGGTGCAACTGCCAGAAGGAGC
>NW_006282653.1:471284-471786 GCF_000327345.1 Myotis davidii | reverse complement strand
GGGGGGGGGGGGTGGGGGCGGGGGTCCCTCAGCCTGGCCTGCCTCCTCTCACAGTCCGGGAGCCCTCAGGGGCGGGAGGCTACCCAGTGATCAGAGGAAGGCAATGCCCCATCACACCTCTGCTGCTGCCACTGCTGGCAGAGTAAGCCTCAGCCAGCCCTGGTTGCCTGAACCTAGGGCCGGCCCTGAGTAACTGGGTAGCCACCATCCAAGGCTTGCCTGTGCCTCGGGCTGGGCCTGGTCAGCTTGGGGGCTGAGGGGACTGGGGGACTCCAAAGGCAGGTGCGCAGCTGAGAGAACTGGGCACCACCATCTTGTGGCTGTAGGTGCCACTATATTTGAGGGTGTGGCAGTCAATTGACATATTCCCTCCTTATTGGCTGTGGGCGCTGCTGTCTTTGAGAGCAGCGCAGTCAATTAGCATATTCCCTCCTTATTGCTGCCATCTTTGAGGGCGGGGCAGTCAGGTAGCATATTTCCTCTTTATTGGCTTTGGGCGCCA
>NW_006282653.1:447201-471098 GCF_000327345.1 Myotis davidii | reverse complement strand
ATACAATAATTAATATATAATAATATTACAAAAATATATTCTGTGTTTTACATACTCATAACGGTATATACGTGTATGAATGTGTGTAGCATAGACTCATTCAGTGATTTAATTGATATATACCCCTAAATGTGAAATTGATAAATAAAAAATTTAGAGTATATGACCAACTGTATTTTCAGAAAAGTTGTGACAATGTACTCTACCTTCACCATAACAGTGCAAATCTCTTACTCTCTTGCCAACATTGGTTCAAAACCCTCTATCTATCGGTAGCCTTTTTAATCTAATTGGGAACTGTCTTTTCATTTTTCTTTTAGCTTTATTTATGGTTATTTTGGCACAGTGTTACACTTTATATATAAACTGTGTTTTATTTTAAAGTTTGTGTGGTATTTAGAAGTTCTGTTCTTTCAATACTAGTAAATATGCTAAAAATATTTTTATTGCATTATATCAGATTTTATATGTATATAAATTTGATATGAAAATTATTTTGATGTAGATATGTTATTTCTTAATGATTACTGTCCCATCATCCTTTATTAAATAATTTTTCTCTATGGTCCATTTGTCTCACTAGAATCATATTTTAATTTTTTAATTATGATTTAGAGCTTCTGTCCTCTTCTAAATGTATGAGTAATGTAACTTACTGTATTTAATCTCACCAGACCCAAATTGTGTTTTGTAATGTTCCCTTTATAATCTCATAGTGAAACTCATATTTAATAAACCTACTTTACATGTATATTTTTAAAAATTAATAAAATATGATTTTAATATGAATGAAAAAAGAGTGATGCATGTTAAAATTCTTTCTTTTTATATAAATAAATTTACATATATAGCTGGATATAAATACATATATTCATATATGTCAAGATATAAATCCAAATATATAAATAAATATATCTACATAGAAAGATATATATTTAGTTTTTTTCCTAACGTTTCCGTAGCTTTATTTATATACTAGGGGCCCATTGCATGAAGAGATTCATGCATTAGGCCTTCCCTTCCCCTGGCCGCCGGCACCAGTTTTCTTACGGCACCTGGGACCCAGGCCTTTGCTCCGGCCTGGAGCGTTCCATCTTCACTTGGCTGCTTCACACCTACATATGCAAATTAACCACCATCTTTGTTGGGTTAATTTGCATACTCTCTTGATTGGCTGGTGAGCATAGCAGAGGGATGGTCAGTTTACATGTTTGTCTATTATTAGGTAAGATCTATTTAAAGTTCAAGTGTAGCTACCAAAATGAAGTAGTTAGGTTCTCACACCTACTCATAGAGAATAAGATGAGAATGAGAAGAGAAATAAAACAATTAACATTGTCAACATTTCCCTTAATTTAGGGATGTGTTTGTACACACATATACCATTGGCTCTTATTATCCACAGTAGTTCTATAAGGTTGTTATGAACACAGGATCTTAAGTTATTGCTTCTATGGGAAATATAGGGTTGGCTAAACAGGTCTCCTCGCTGTGATGAACTTAGAGGCTAGGCTTTGCATCACATGGTCAAGGATGGACTGGACCAGCTGAGGCAACATGACTTCATAGTTACTACACTCATGAGCCAGAGCAAGTCAAGGTGAGAGGGGCTGCAATGTAACTTGGTGAAGGGCATAGATACAAATGTTTTGAGGGGAAGAGGGTTAGCTAATTTAAAGTAAATAAACTTCTTCACACATTTTCATCAACTAAAAAACCATTTGTGCTTTATAATTGTTTGCCAACATCCTCATAAGATGAGCCAGTCTCATCAGCTTTGAAAACCTGGTCTTACACATGCGTTTTTCTATAAAACATTTAGCAGGCATTTAAAAAACTCTTCCATAGCCTGTCTCACCTTCAAGTTTAACATTTCCATGCTGTATCACCTTATGAAATGTGGGAGTCAGCCAGCATTAGCTGAGAACAGAGTTTAACATTTTTCTGACTCAGGATAATGTTCACAGCCTCACAACAGTGCTGCTCACTATTTTTTTTTTTTCATTTTTGTAATCAGTTATCATCAGCTCATGAATCTACAAACTTAGCTTCTCTTTTCCAGCTTTTCCGTGGCTTTATCATTCACTGTAGATGGGGCTTTAGCACTTTCTAGAGCAGCCTCAAGTACAGATTGGCACATCTCTTCCTTTTTCTTTTGGATGTGCAACACTGTTGCTTCATTAACATTGAACTCATTGCCAATAGCAATAGAACCATATGCCTGAGTTAGCCTTTCTAATTCATAGGTATTCCCCTTAAGGCACATGCCAGCCTTCTTGTGCTTCAGAATACTAGAAGGCACTCAGCACTCTGTTTGGGAGCCATTCTGAACAGCAAAATCGCTAACAAAAGCACCAAAATGCAAAAAAAACAAACAAAAAACCCCACAAAACAATAGCAGCAACACTAAATAGACTGCGAAAGGGAAAGCTGTTTAAACTATAAGAGCTGGAACGAGAAGACAGAGTGTCCACACCTTGCTCAGCCTTCGCTGAGAATAGGCAAGTCAGAGGTTAAAATTTCTCACGCTCTGCGCTGTTTGTGAATGACCATGAAATCATCCCAAGCATTGATTTGGGAGTTACAAAAATGCTTCAAGGAGTAGACAAATCCACAAGGAATCTACAAATAATAAGGTTTAAATCTCTACATATTATAGCGCACATGCTTAAAGCCACCATATCTAGGGTGGCATCTAAAATACAGACTGATGCAGATATATTCCATTCATAACTAACTTCAAATCCTGGAAGTCGCATTGCAATGGGAGAATGTCAATAATTGTCAACAAGTCTTGGGTTAGTTTTCAAACAAAATAAGATATGCTCTTTTATTTTCCTCCATTGTTCTGTTTTTCTGGGAAAAATTATTTTATATCTTTAAAAAATGTTATCTACTTCTGTGTTAGTTATCAATTGCCACTATAAACCTGCATAGAAATCACCACAGAGCTCATTGACCTGAACAAATGGCCTTTATTTAGCGCACCATGAATTAATGACAAGCTGGCCATGGCTAAACAGGTCTCCTCGCTGTGATGAACTTAGAGGCTAGGCTTTGCATCACATGGTCAAGGATGGACTGGACCAGCTGAGGCAACATGACTTCATAGTTACTACTCCCATGAGCCAGAGCAAGTCAAGGTGAGAGGGGCTGCAATGTAACTTGGTGAAGGGCATAGATACAAATGTTTTGAGGGGAAGAGGGTTAGCTAATTTAAAGTAAATAAACTAATGCACTGTTTACAATAACTGAGTTTGAGGATTATTATGTATTCAGAAAAATGTAACTGTAATTAGTATTGTGAAGTATTTCTGATTTTTAAAAATTGTGCAGGCTTTTATTAAGTTTTGTTTCTGATATGACCATTTCAATCACTCTTCAAATGAGCATCCTCTTGCATATAAATATTGCAATATTTAAGGTCATTGACAGAATTCTCAGTTATGTATAATCCTGAGACTATTCAAAGGTTTAATTAAATTGATGTCTAAGAAGTCTGTATTCTCATTTTTATTTTCACCAGCAAGTGTCTCAGGTTTAAGAACCATAAATATTCTCTATTTTTGCTAAGTTAGTAAACACAAAATAGTCATTTACATTTTCTCACTATAATGTTGTCTGTTTTAAACATATCCATTTACTTATTTTATTTCCCCTTAGGTGAAATATCTATTACAGTCATATTATATATAAGAAACTTTTCCAATAGGAATTATAATACATCATCTCTATAAATTAGGACAATTCTGATGCAGTTGGGCTTGTCCATTAAACTACCACCACAAAGAGAATTTGCAAAATAAATTTTTATAGAAAAAAATAGATGATGATGGTTAGTGACATTCTAATAATATGCTATTGGAAACTAAATTGAGGACATTAATCAACAGACTTTAGAAAAAAATCTCAACAAGAGCCAAAAAATTCTAAAAGTTTTAAAGAAATTATTTTAGGTAAAGGAGCAACATACTAAAAAATTAATATAACTGGGAAACACTTTAGTAGAGGATAAATATTTTAAGTAGATACAATTGATAAAAATGGAATTTTGTTTTTATTCCATATATAATTTAAGTTACAGAGAGATATATTCTGGGAGTAAGCAAATAAGCATGCAAATACATGTACAAATTGTTTAAATCTATGTAAAAAATAAAAGTTACTCTTAACCTGGTCAATCTTTGAAATGTGCCATACCTCATGGACCGGTCAGCATAAATTTTACATGCAGAATTGAGGCAACTGTTCTGATAACCGTTAAATGAACGTATTTGTATTTGATGCACTTAGATAATTTAAAGCAAGATATGAAAGACATTTTTGGTGGGGAATAGATTATAGATACTTGACAGTGGACATTTGATGTGTGTGGACTTTATAGAGGATTTGAAAGAGCATTTTGTTAATAGTTAACAAGTCTCAGAAAATCCATCAGCTTTGAATGCGACAAAGCTCGCTGTAACATATGATAAGATCTTTATGTGCAGGTGGAAACATTTCATTATGGCTTTTTGCTATCGCAACTCACGGGGAACAAAGCCCATTGGGCGTGCTCCTTGAACCAACCGAATGGAATCAATCAAAAGACTCACACAGCATCTGCAAACATCAGAGAATACAAAAAGAGTGCAAGAAAATGCATCTCAAGGGCTCTGTTTGTATAGGCCCGGCCTCTCTAAGATCTAGTCATGCTCGGTGTAGTAGCTGGAGAGGCTTTGCTTGATGCACTGCCTAATGGCTTGGCTCTTCAATCGCGACACACTCCATTGGGGCGCATATGTTCTGCTGCCTGTGTACCGACCACGAGACCGATCTGAAGCAACAGTCACATTCCCAACACAAACAAGCTTAAAAATTAATGCTGTGAAGGGGAGAACTGTATTCTGAAGCTCTATGAACTATTATCTGTGCCAAATTGAAGGAATATCAAAGGGGACATGAAAAAGCAGGGTTGGAAATAAAAGGAAAAAATGTCCTTTGGAATTGAATGCTTTAATAGAGGGAGGTAGACAATCTACGCAAAAGTACACTCACCACAAGGTATGGTAGTCACTGGTGTTTTAGCATGTGCCCTCACTTATTCAATCCCTTGTAAATTGTTGACCTTTATATAATTGAAGGCAATTCTCTAGCCAAGGTGAAGTGTAAATAGAGGTATACAACACAGTCCCTGATTTCAGCAAATTTGGATGGTTGTAGGGGAAAAGATACATGCTTAGATTAATAATTCAAGGTGAAGATTACTATGTAAGAATTTTTTAGAGTAGGAAAATGTGCTCTTTGAGTTAACAGGTAGAAAATATAAGAATAAATCTCAAACTGTTCTGCTAGCATGATAATGTCTCGTTATGCGAACCTGTAATTTGGCAATTTTCCCCAAAAACAAAAAGCTGAAATGATCCATGCATCATCTCTTACAGAGTAAATTAAAATATAGGTAAGAGACCTGAAATTGTAAATGCCACTAATAATTATGAGCAAACATTTAAGTATTTCTAATTACAAAATAGAGATGTGTAAGTGCATAGACAGTCCTGCCCATACCATTGTCTGCGCTTTTAGTAAAATAATGGCCATCGGGTGAGAGATGGATGGTCCTGAGCAATGTTGTGCTGCCAAGGGGGGAATTTTACATAGTGTTCAGAACCTTTTACTAGTTTTCAAATATAATTAAACTTTTCAGTTCCACGATTCACAAATGTCTAAGTACTCAGTTGCATGGTGCTGTTGAATACAAGTGATTTATGCAAAGTCCTAGTGTTGCAAGATTCAACTGGAAACATTTCTGTTTGGTAATACATGAACCAGCTCTGAAGATACAAATATATTTAATAACAGTCAAAATGGACCCTTTTTAAAGGACCTAGTTGAGATGTAGGACCAAATCTGCTTTCTCTTTAGTTCTTGAAAAAAATCTGATGGATATTATTACAGAATAAGATATGGAAAATCTTTGATTAAATCTACTCTATATATGTTATGCTATATAATCAAAGCATAGTATGCCAATTATCCCCTCGACTGGGTGTTCATCCGGGAGTTCCAACAGGGCACAGGTCTGGCCAGGGGAAGGGAGGGAGGCCCTGACCTGCAGCTGGCAGCCTCTACGGACCCTACCAGTGCAAGAATTTCGTGCACTGGGCCTCTAGTTCATTAATAATTATTTAAGTTTAAATGCATGTACTTATTAGTATTAAGTCCCTTTTCCTCTTCAACAATATACATTGAAAACCTTAATATTACACTTACGTGTAGTGGTGTTTATTATTACTTACAAGAATATATTTTTGCATTCATATGACATTTTTTCTTTATAATTTATTATTCCATGGTCATTTTAATTTGAGAAGAAGGATAAAAGAATATCAATAATCATTAAATTTACTTACTGTATTTTGCTTAAGTTCAGGAAATAGATAATTCTTAGAGCAATAGGTAGATTCCCAAAATTATTGTATATAATTAGTCTCAAATTTTTGTCTCTTTCTCAGTATAATATCAGTGAAGCTGCAATTAATTTACTGGCTTCAAGCTTATAAGAATTTATAGACTTTCAGGAAGGCAAAATCATTAAAACAATTTAATTGAGTAGCATCTTAGAGACATTAATTAAGAGACATAATATCTGAAGACCATATCAGTAGTTTTTCTCCTTACCATGATATTTTAGATCAGAAGAAAAATAAGATTGTTTCATATCAGTGAAGCTGCAATTAATTTACTGGCTTCAAGCTTATAAGAAATTATAGACTTTCAGGAAGGCAAAATCATTAAAACAATTTAATTGAGTAGCATCTTAGAGACATTAACTAAGAGACATAATATCTGAAGACCATATCAGTAGTTTTTCTCCTCACCATGATCTTTTAGATTAGAAGAGAAATAAGATTGTTTCATATATATACCAGAGGCTTGGTGCATGACATTCATGCACTGGCGGTGTGTGTGTGTGTGTGTGTGGTGTGGGGGAGAACGGGGGGTGTCCCTCAGCCCAGCCTGTGCCCTCTCATAGTCCAGGACCCCTCATGGGATGTCCGACTGCTGGCTTAGGCCCGGTCCCCACACAGGAGCAGGCCTAAGCCGGCAGTCAGACATCCCCTGAGGGGTTCTTAGTGCTGCCATGGAGGTGGGAGAGGCTCCTGCCTCTGTCACTTCACTTGCCAGCCATGAACCCAGCTTCTGGCTGAGCAGGGCTCCGCCTGTGGAAGCACACTGACCACCAGGGGGCAGCTCCTGCGTTGAGCATCTGCTCCCTGGTGGCGAGTGCCTGTCATAGGAACCGGTCGTTCCAGTGTTCAGTTGATTTGCATATTAGCCTTTTATTGTTTAGGATTTTTTCTTCCCAGATGATATTATAAACATTGCAATGCTTTGACTCTTAAGATTACATGATGGCTGTCAATGATTCTATTTTACAAAAGACGAAACTGAGGCCCATGAAGGCAAAGTAACAAGACCAAATTCATGCAAAAGCAGTGTTATTTAGACCTTGGTCTACTGTTATTACACTTGTCTTAAACACTGTGCACAAGACAAAAGAACTTTATAAGGGTAATGAAAAACAAGAAGTCATGAGGCAGTGCTGAGCAGAAAACTCCTGATAAAGAGGATTACATATAAAGTTGCAGTACCAATGAAAGAAGTGTGATATTTCTCAGAAATGTTGCAACAAGGAGGCAGAGAGGCCATCCAGAAAGAGAGGATTGTGCAGAGCAGCCACTATGCAGAGTTCATGAAAAGTCTGCTATTGTAAATACAGAAAGAAATTATATTCATAAGGGAGATTTTCTTATCTAGACTAAGTAGGAAAACCGGAGCCATTCCTCTGGTTGTTTCCTAAAGCAGGGGCACAAATTCAGAGGTGAGAGCTATATTTCATCCCATGTGTCATTTCTGGCCACTTGGTACTGGTGCTTGGGAGCATTAGTAGAAAAGACTGTAAAGCAACATACTTAGAACTCTAGATCTGGATAAATTACCCATTTAATCTTTGAAACTTCTAGGGAACAGTTATTCACTATGAATAAATTGCTAAGAATGACTCTTGGGTATAATGCAGTTCAGTCTATGGCATTTGACCCTCTTTTTTTTTTTTAAATGTATTTTTATAGTTGAAAGTATTATGGATGTCCGCTTTATTAACCTCTTCTAGCACCCCATCCCCACCCCAGGCCTTCACCACATTATTATTCTGTGTCCATGGATTATGCATATATGCATATATGTTCTTTGGTTAATCTTTATCCACTCACCCATCTACCCCCACCTTCCCTCTGAGATTCCATAGTCTGCTCTATGCTTCTGTGTCTCTGGGCCTATTTTGTTCATCAGTTTATTTTGTTCTTTAGATTCTACATATGAGAGATCATGTGATATTTGTCTTTCTCTGACTGGCTTACGTTTGTGGTATTGAAGTGAGGGGTTCTTTACTTGCAGTGATCATGTCTATCTTCAAAAGAGCTAAGTGTAGAGATTTCTGAGTCTCTGTTCCCACTGTGTCAGTGAACTGAAGCAAGGCTCATGAGGAGCATTTTAAAAGGGCTTTGGACTTTCACTTGTGAGCATCAGTTCATAGAGTAACAATATTGAGAAATACTGTCTTAGTAATTGTCCTCTTAAAGTGATACAAACTAGCCCTAGCCGGTTTGACTCAGTGGATAGAGTGTCAGCCTGCAGACCAAAGAGTCCTGGGTTCAATTCTGGTCAAGAGCATGTACCTCGGTTGCAAGCTCCTCCCCAGCTCCGGCCCTGGTCAGGGCTCCTGCAGGAGACAACCAACCGATGTGTCTCTCTCGCATCGATATTTCTCTCTGTCTTTCACTCTCTTCCACACTCTCTTTAAATCAATGGAAAAATATCTTTGGGTGAGTATTAAAAAAATACAAAATATGCAACACCAATAAGGAAACTAAGAAGCCCTTTGTTGATCCCCATTCCCCCTTCCACCTACTGCCACATGTCACACTTCTTTGCACTTCTTCACAGAAAAATAAAAACATTCTTGACAGATTTTTTACCTAGGCTATTCCACATTCTCAAATTCCATTTATTGTTAATTAATTTAAATTTTATTTATGACTTTACTACTCTATTGAAACCCTCTAGTCAAGATTGCCAATGGCCACTTGTTAAATCTCATGAATACAACAGACATCATCTTATGTTTACCTCTCCCAAGGCATTCAATAGTCTTGGCCATTAGTCCCTTTCAGAAGTAATTTTTGTTCATTTTTGTGAAACAATGTTTTGCGTCCTTCTTATTCCCCCATCAGGCTCTTTACTCCTTGTCTCATTTTTCCTGTTTGTTTCCTTTTTTTATCTATAAATTATAGTGTTCTTTCATTTTCAATAATTTATAAAAATGATCCATCTTCTCAACTACAATGTAAAGATAAAGTTTACTTTTAAATTATACTTATAGAATATAGAACCATATATGATAAATGGTTGCTTAATAAGTATAATAATAAATATAATGCGTATGTTTACAATAGTTAACATATGTGGTACTAAAGAGTTTATTTATGATTTTTCTTTCATTAAAGGATCATTAATTTCTTGTGGAAATGAGCCACACATCCTTTAGACATTTCTTAGTACACTGTTCATGGCATATGTTGGTCCATAAATGTGTATGAGAACCTTCACAAAAGAAATCATTGTGGTGGAACAAATTAAAGCTTTACAAAGACCTGGCTTTTATTCTTTCTTCCTCAATATTCCCTGGTAGGTATATCTGGAGAAGTAACCTGGCCTCACTGAATCTGATCATCAGCCTCTGAAAGACAGAGAGTTCATAGAAACTAGTAAAGACATTGTCAAGAACAGAGATAATACATGCATAGAAAGCATCTAGCACATGATGTGTCAAAATGTCATCTCTGTCATTGCCATTCACCATTCATCATCAAAGTTTAGCCAGAACACTAGCAGCAGAACAAGATGGGAACCAAACAGAAGTCCATTCTGTGATCATACATATGTACCACAGGTTCAAGGGCATTCCTCATCTGTCAGCAGGCAATCATCATAACGTTGGTCGTACAATTACCATACCTTCTTTTCTAAGTACCGTCTCAATTTCTGTGCAACCACTCATGTGTTCTGCGGCCTTGGGCAATGAAATAAAACCCTCTGCATCTCAGTTTTTCCATATATAAAATAAAGTTCATAGCTATGTGTGATGACTATTAAATCATTGGATTCATGTAGAATGTTTAGTATAGTATCTAGGAAATAATGTATACTCGATAAATATTCTTTTATTATAATTATGTGTGGGGCTCTTATGTCTTACATATAATGTCATTAATTCTCACAGACTTTGTGTAGAAAAGTAATTTCTCCTCCATAGAGGCATGAAGAGGCTAAATATCTTACTCAGGGCATATGACAGAACTGAGATTTAAAGTTAAGTCTGTATAATTTCCAAGCCTGAGTTAATAAAATATTTGGGTAATCTGTCACAATTACAAATTTTTAAAGAATGCTTTTTTAACTTTTAAAATCATGTCTTTATTTAGTATTTAATAATACACATATCCATTCCTACAGTTTAGGAAATATAAGCATAGCTGTTATCTCTTTTAATCTTCACATTTACATGCAACCACAAATTATGAATTTGGTATGTGACCCTATTTTACAGATGGGGATCTGAAGATTAAATGAATTAAGTGACTTTTCCAAGGTTATATGATAGTAATTGCAATGAAAACATCAATAAAAACTACAGTTTAATTTACTATTGTCATACACTTTCCTAACATGTTCCATGCAATACCTCATGTCATACTTTTAATGAACATGTTAAAGGATGATTCACACTTTACAAAGGAAGAACCAGGTTGTAAGATACTATGTACCTTGCTCACAATGACATATCAGTTATGTGACAGAATCGACTTAAAACTGGTTTTGTCTAATTTCAATGATCTGTTTTTACAGTTTTGTAATGATGCTTCCTGTTTAAGTCTGTGAACCAGTGTACAGTTGAGACTCACGAAGTCCTGTATCCCAATCCAGTTCCATACATAAGCTGATTCTTGCCTGGAAAATTTTAGGGACAGATAATAACCTTCAGCATCTTGAGTCATAAACTAAGCTCAGCATGGTCCCCATAGAAAGTCTGATTTAGCATACCTCTTCCTGTTAATGGGCCTTCCAAGAAGAGTCAATTGTCTATGGTCTGCCAAGTACTTAAATGAATTAACTTGCTGGGTGAAGTTATTTTCTAATGTCAAGGTGTCCTGGAGGAGGAAATGAGGTAGAAAATAATAATGCTTAACCCTTGCATAAAAGTTGTCACAGTGACATTAGACCCTATCTTAGAGCAATATATCAAAGATTTGAGTTCAGAGAATAAGTAAAATAGTGCCATTTACTGTTCTTTCCATGGAAAGCAAAGGTGATAGATGAGTTTTTATGGTCAAGAGAGAGAAATACAAGAAGAGGGGGAAAATAACTTCATTTTCATATTTAAGCTTACCAGAATGAGTTTTTAAAAAGGGAACTTCTTAAATTTGAGAATGTTGGATGCAATCTTGAGACATTCAGTAAGACCATTAATTTTATATTTAATATTTCCTAATTGACTTACTCATGCTATAAATTTGATTAGGCATCGTAAATTAAAAAAAAAAACACTGATGGGATTTTATTAGTTAAAATACATAGACTATGGTGACCTCTCTCTAAGTGTTTTCTTTCCTCTTGTACTAAACTGAAGTAGTTATTCAGCTTGACATCAAAATGGTAAATTGCAGTCTCTTTTTTAGAAACCTTTTCTCTAACTTCTCTGTGTACCATGCCTCAATTTCTATTAAATCAACTTCACTTTCTCTAAAGGCAGTCTGCTAAAAGCACTCTGTGAAGGATCAACTTGTAAAATAAATGGAACTATTCATTACTTTTAAGTGTAAGTACAAATAGCATCGAGAAAATGCACTAAATTAGGGATGGAAAGTCAACATACACACAGCTAACTGCTCATCTTCACATTAGCAAAAGGACTTTTATATTGTTTTTATTTCTTGAGGAGTGGGGAGGTATACCAGTATTTCTTTTTTAAATAATGAACCATGTGTATCCAACTAGACTAAAATATGTCCAAGTATAAGAACATTTGCATATTATGTTGAGGTAAGTAAACAAATCATGTTAAAGAACTACAGTGAAAGTCAAAACTCATGGAGGTGTTGCTTTTGAAGCGAAGCCATTATACACTATAAAAACATTATAAGGAAATTGCATGTAAGAACAATTTTGAGCAATTGCTTAGAGGAACTGGGAACGCAGACTGAGTGTGTCCTGAGCCCATGGAACATATTCATGTGCCCAAATCCTCAGGAGTTAGGAGCTAGAAATATTTCCTTATTCTGCCTCATTTCAAAACTAAAGCTATTTTGTGTGTCTCTGGGTTGTGCAATAGCCCAAATGGATGCTCTGTGGATGTAGTTCTGCTGTTCTCAGGGTAACAGATATGACATGACAGATGACATCATCTTCTTGACACACTCCAATTTTTCAGGGTTCTAGTATACCAACTGTAACAGCAGTCATAGTCCTTCCCTTCAGAAAAGTACATCAGAATAAAAACAAGTTGATTTTTTTATAGGGATAGCTACATTTATTGCAATTGTTGAAAAATCCCAAAAGAAGATTATTAGGAAAAGTAAATTATTTTTGATACTCAAGAGCTAAAATGTGACTTCCTCATATGTCAGGCCACCAAAGCTGTGACCAGAGAGCTGATGTAGGGTCATGGCCAAGATGAAGTTGGTCAGTGTCCCCTCAACTCCTGCCTACAGATCAGAACCTTAACTTTAAGTGAAATCACTCAGAGAAATACAAATACCCTTTGATTTCACGTATATGTGGATCTAAAACAAATAAACAAAAGCAGACTCATAGAAATGAAAACCAAATGGAGGTTTACCAGAGGAGAGAAGTGTAAGCTTAGGTTAAAAAGGTAAAAGAGAATATAGTGAATAATATTGTAATAAGTTTGCACAGTGACAGATGATTATTAGAATTAGTGGGGCGATCACACTGGAAGTTATAAAAATTTTGAATCACAATATTGTACACTTGAAACTAATTTTATATACCAACTATACTTGAAATAAAAATTAAAAAAAAAAAACACAACCTTAACTGTAGACTTTAGTCAGGGTTAGTCTTTGAATGATAATAGGTCGTGGCTTTGAGATATCTCCAAATCAGAGATGAAATTCAAGTTCTCTTCCAAAATCGGTATAGAGAGCAATGAGTTAACATTAATTTGTGCTGATCTTTATTAAAAAGTTTATATTCGCAGGTCATAATAGAAAATATGTATAAACATGCATGTTTATTTTCCAAAGTGAAGTATTGATATCATGAAACTTACTTGAAAAATATACCTTCTGAAATGGCTTTCTTGCTAAAGTTAAGCCATGTCCCAGGAAGGCTAATTTTTTCCTTAAGCCATACCTTACCAGAGAGATAGGCTGTGCCGTAACAGCCAAGTCACTTGGAAGACAATGGAATTTAAGATAGCAAGATTAGGCAAAAGACTTCCTGCAACAGAAACCTAATTATTTTATTTAATGTTTGATGAAAATGTTTAATTTTATGATAATTTGTTAAAGCTAAAAATTGGAATGTCAAGGTTAGTAGGAATAAATGACTACTGAACTTCCCAGTGAAATTTTTATAACATTCCCAGATTATTTCAAAGAAGCTGACAATTTGGGGGGACATTTGAAATAAGTTTAACTTTTATTCATTACTTATACTTTCAAAAGTAATTACTCATGTAATATAACAGGAAGGAAGCACATCACAAATTTAAACTTAAAAAATGTAAAATTAGTAAGAATATTATAATCATCGGCATAAAGGCCACAGGTCTTAAAATATTTTAGATGTACTTTGTTTATAAAGAATGAGTATATATTGTATTTGTATTAAAATATTTAAACATGATTATTTTCAGGAGCATATATTTTATATACTTTCTTTTTTTATCGTTAATACTATTACATAGATGTCCCCCATTTGCCAGCCTTCATCCAGACCCTGACCCTCCCCACCACATATATGCATATATGTTGTTTGGCTAATCTCTTCCAGTCCCATCTACCCCTTCTCCCCTCAGAGATACTCTCTTGATGGGCAGCAACAATTATATTTTAGCTGCTAACTTATTGTTATTCACAGGTTTGTTACATACCCTGGGTGATTATTCACAGCCTTTAATAACTGAGGATTTAAAGCTTTCTCTCTTTTAGTCATCAGTGTTATAGTAAATAAAAAGAAATGCCTTCTGTGGTGAGCAGTTTCCTCCTATTTTATAACCTTGTGGCTATGAAGCTTTCAAGTAAAGAGGAAAATTATTTATTTAGTAGCTAGTGTAGTATTTATGGTGTTTCATTTACTGTTCAAATGAAAATATTGAATTTAAAATAGATCCAGTTACAAGGTGAAGGGAACAAAATTTGCTACCCAAAATATGCCACTTTGACATACTGATGATTTTGAATTAAAATTATTGTGAAACACTCAGTCAAAAAAAAAAAAGACACTCTTATCTCTTTTTTTCTCCTAAAAGCAGAAAATATATCTCCCAATTAAAGATATTCTCCTATACCAGTGTTAGAAAATTCAAGGCTGAAAAAGCTATATAAACAAACATTGTTACTTTTTCATTAGTTTGTTACTCCAAACAGAAAACCCTTTGTTTTTTCCAATCTTCACAAATAATTATTTCTTTGTCTAAAAATAGCCTGCTTTAGTCACTTTTGAGACCTCCATACACATGTAATTAAATTTCATTTTCTCCTGTTATTCTGTCTAATGTTAATTTAACTTTAACCAGGCAGAAGAACCTAAAGGGTAGAAATAAAATCCTTCTGCTCCCAATCAGAAACTAGTTTTGACAGAACTGATTAATATGTTCTGAAATTAATTTATATACAAATAAAATTATTTCATTGTGTTTAAGTATTTTTGGTTTTTGTGTGTTTGCTTTGTGTTGTTTTTAATAGAAATCTTTGAAAGAGATTATAAAATGTAATATTGAGGGAAGAAATAAACGTATGGTTCAGGAAGATTATTTGTAATTTCAAGTATTCAAAATTTTCTTTCCATGTGGATTTGTTTTAAAAATGATTTACTAGTTCTCTCCAATTGTTTTAATTTATGGGAACACATATAAATTTGTCACCTAGAAAATTTTTTCTTTACCAGAAAAAAATATGCATGCGATTGAGATGCAATGTTATGTTATTTTATCAATTAAAATTAATAGATGTGAAGATCAACATTTCTTAAAAACATTTGAAATAAGATTTAAAATATTTATTTTTAATCTGCACAAGCTGACTTCGCCTGTTCTGGTACTGCTTTCAGGATAAATTTCTAACTCTGCTTCTTATTTATATTTATTCATGAAGCCACAGGCCTCAGATGGTGTTTCCTTTATCTATTTTACATTTAGAAAAATTTCATGCCCTAAAGCTGGACAATATGTACATTTCATTCCTATCCATTCCTTTACTTACTAACTAGAGGCCTGGCGCATGGATTCATGCACCAGTGGGGTTCCTCGGCCTGGCCTGCAGGGATCGGGCCAAAACCGGCAGTCTGACATTCCCTGAGGGATGTAGTAGTGAGCAAAGTGGCAGCCGGCCAGGCAGAAGCCCGAGCCCGTGCTGGGGGCCACACTGATCCTGCTCATCCGTCCCTGTGGCGCCTGCTGCCACCACTATATAGGCTCACTGCTACTCCATTGTGGTTTCTGCATGCCCGTCAGTCAGCTGAGTGGCGCTTCTGCCGTGGGAATGCACTGACCACCAGGGGCAGCTTCTGTGTAGAGTATCTGGCCCCTGAAGGCCAGTGTGCATACCTACTGGTCAAATGGTCAGTTAGACACCTAGCATATTAGGCTTTTATATATATAGACAAGTAACCCAAGGCTCACAGTATCATTACCACACCACACTGGTCACCTATTCATATGGAAGACTTAAAGCTCTTCAACCCATGCATTAATCATTTCTCATTTTACAGTATTAAAAACCAGTAGTAGTTCCATAAGAAGCACTATATTGGCCATAAGGTTTTCGAGTTAGCAGTTGGATCTATGCATTTATGGATATAATGTATGAACGAATGGATGAGTGAGCTTGGATTTAACCAGAGAAGTAAAAGTGTATTTGCACAGAGAACAAAAATAAGCTAAAAGTGGTCTTTAAAAATGCCTGATCTACTTCACTGTGAAGTCTCTCAGGCTAAAATTAGATTTCTATCTCAATGACAACTTGTCTCCTTGATTTACTGTATTTTGAAATGTCAGGTCAAATATCCCAGAAGGCATGTGTTTGTTTACTATGAGTCAGAGCACGTTCCCTTGTGCCAAGCTATCAGCCATCTTGATTTTGGTATATTTACTTAATTTCAAGTATCTAAACATATAGTTTAATCTCCAGATGTTATGTTAACTTTTAACTACCATATTTATTTTTGATAAATATTCTTTGCCTATCTAAAGAATGATTTCCAGTCCTCTATTTGAAATAAAGCTATTTCCTGGTAAAACAATAAAGATCTGATATATAATGTTATTTTTTGTTATGTCACAACCCAATACAATGTATAACTTGAACAATGCTGATTTTATATAAAGATATAAATTAAAACATACATTTTTTAAAAAGTGAATACCATTCTTTAAAAATTATCATTTTCTGCCCAGCCAGCATGGCTCAGTGTTTGTGCCTTGACCTATGAACCAGGAGGTCATAGTTCAATTACCAGTGGGGGCATATGTTCAAATTGCAGGCTCTATCCCCAGTATGGGGTGTGCCAATCAATGATTCTTTCTTATCATTGATGTTTCTGTCTCCCTCTCCCTCTCTCTTCCTCTCTGAACTCAATAAAAATATATCCTGTATAATAAAGAGGTAATATGCAAATTGACCATCGCACCCTTGCACAAGATGCCCCCCCCCATGTGGTCAAAAGATGGCCGCCCCCTGTGTTCACAAGATGGCCGGCAAGGTAGGGCAATTAGGGGCGACTGGGCCAGCAGGGGAGGGCAGTTGGGGGCAATCGGGCTGGCAGGGGAGCAGTTAGGTGTCGATCAGGCTGGCAGGGGAGTGGTTAGGGAGTGATCAAGCTGGCAGGCAGAAGCAGTGAGGGGAAATCAGGCAGGGAGGCAGGCAAGCGGTTGGGAGCCAGCATTTCAGATTGTGTGAGGGATGTCCACCTGCCGGTTTAGGCCAGATCCCACAGGTTTAGGCCCGATCCCCCAATTGGGAAGGGGGGAAGAAATCAGTGGCATGCCAGCTGCGTGGCTGGGGGAGGGGCCATGGGCAATTAGCCAGCCACAGTGTGTGCGTCATAGCAACTGGTCATTCTGGTCGTTCTGGTTGTTTTGGCTTTCTAGTCACTTGGCATATATATATATATAATCTTATGGTTTCTTTAGTTAGTCCTATACTTGTTCAAAACCTATGTACATGAATGATTTGCCACAAAATATTCCACTTTAGATTAATGATATGTATTAAATGGAGATGATCATAATGATTACTGATTGTATAAAAGCTCAGAAGAGATGAAGTAGCATAAGAATTTCTTTTCTTAGGAAAAGTTCACTGTGACTGTGAAATATTTTTTACTGGACCACTATCAAATTCATACTACAAATGACACTAAAACAACTTAACTTATAAAACCATAGGCTTTATATCAGGGCAGGTCTTATGTATTCAATTGAATATTTTTCCAAAGTTGAATCAGCACAGATATGACTTTTATGAACAACATTCCTTCAGTCCTTCTCCCTTTCAGACTATGAGATAAAGCCATACTCTTTGGCTGAGAACCTAGTAGCTAACTCAGCGTGGTTCTAATCTATTTTTCAACTACGTTTACTTCTATTTTTGTACAGAAAAGATCTAGAACACATTGACTTATTTATTCATTTCCTCCTGAAAATGAGCTATGTCTTCCTTCGTTAGAACCTCTTTTTACTTTCCCTAAGGGTCCAACTTTTCTGTAATGTAATCTTACCGTTTCTCCTGCCCTCTGCCTTCTTTCATCATCTCCCCCCTTTTCTTCAGGGATCATACATTTCCTTTTTTTAAAAAATATATATATATATTTTATTGATTTTTTTACAGAGGGGAAGGGAGAGGGATAGAGAGTTAGAAACATTGATAAGAGAGAAACATCGATCAGCTGCCTACTGCACACTCCTTATTGGGGATGTGCCCGCAATGAAGGTACATGCCCTTGACCGGAGTCGAACCTGGGAACCTTCAGTCTGCAGGCCGACACTCTATCCACTGAGCTAAACCAGTCAGGGCCATACATTTGCTTTTAAAAGCATTTTTGTATGATTGACTTTTGAAGAGAGGAAGGAACAAAGAGACAGAGAGGGGAGAGAGAGAGGGAGAGGGGGAGAGAGAGAGAGAGAGAGAGAGAGAGAGAGAGAGAGATGATCTGTATCCCCCATGTGTCCCAACCTGGGATGGAGCCTGAAATCTGAGTATGAGCCCTGACTGAGAATCAAACCTGCCCCCTTTGGGTGTACAGGATGATGCTCCAATTCACTGAGCCACACCAGCCAGGGCTCATTCATTCATTTCTGATGAAATATTTTATTTTAAAAGTATAGAAAATAATATAATTTGCACTTTATTGATCACAAATTTTAATAGCTAAAACATTATAAATATCATGAAAGCCCTCCCGGGTTGTATTTCTACCCTCTGTACCTCTTACTTGCCCAGAGGTCACTACTCTTCTGAATTTATTTCAGAGCATTAAGAAAATATTCAGCCCAGAGCCCTGCTATGGATGACTTGTTGCAGCTGCTGGGATTATGGTGGGTAAAAGCCTTCAGCTGTGAGCCCGTTCATGGCATTGATGTACCTCACATAACCACCTTCTTAGGCCATAAAGGTATGAAGGGTAGAAAGGTCTGGCCATTTCCGCTGGATGGGGAATAACTTTAAAGGTTCATTCCACCTCCAGAGGTCGTGGTGGGAATGGCTAGGCTGGTTGGTCAGTCTTCCTCACATGCAGGGTGGGACAAAAGTAGGTTTACAGTTGTTCTTTTAGAAAGTAATACAATAATTAATAAACACTAAAACAAGAATAAGCTTTGTGTTTGGAGTACTCACAACTATAAACGTACTTTTGCCACACCCTGTGTTAACTTCTCCCCATCCCAATTTCATCATGTTGGAGACTTAGGCCCTGTATTACAGTGTTGAATAAAAGCACCAGTGTGTGGCCTCATGTTTCAGTCTTTATATTTCAACCTTTAGTGTTACACTTTAAGGTTTTTTGGAAGGCTTTAGAGCCGTGCTAGCCACATGTTGTTACTGACCAGTTGCAATTGAGGTGTATGAGTAAGTGCACCAGAGGTGAAAAAGTATGGAAAAAATGCAAAATGTTTCATTAATGATTTATTTTTCTTATTTTGAAAATTTGTTGAATTAATATTTTGTATTGGGAGTACTAAAGTAATTAACATATTAGTCTCAGTAGCTTCATTTTATTTTTTATTTTTATTTTTTTATATTTTTATTGCTTTTTTACAGAGAGGAAGGGAGAGAGATACAGACTTAGAAACATCGATGAGAGAGAAACATCGATCAGCTGCCTCCTGCACATCTCCTACTGGGGATGTGCCCGCAACCCAGGTACATGCCCTTGACCGGAATCCAACCTGGGACCCTTCAGTCCACAGGTCGACTCTATCCACTGAGCCAAACCGGTTTTGGCTTCATTTTATTTTTTAAATATGGCTACTAGAAAGTCCAATATTGAAGGAATTATTTTTTGCTAAATTTCTTTTTATTTGATTAGATATGGAAGTCTTATTAAATGCTTTCTCTGCATCTATAAGATCATATTTTAGTCTATTGCATTAATTAGTTAATTTAGTGAGTTACATTCATATATTTTTCAAAGGGTCAGCCATCCTTGCCCTCAAGTGATTGAACCCAACCTAATCATATATGTTTTTACAAATTTAATGCATAATTAGTTTGCTAATATTTTACTTAGAGCTTATGAATCTGTTATTTGATGATATTGGTATATAACATTTCTTTCTTGTTCTGTCCTTGTCAGATGTTAATATGAAGGTAACACTAGCCCAATAAAATGAGAGGTGAATCTGATTAATTTCAATTTGATGTTTTTCTGCTTAAGGTTTAATGTTTAATTTGGATGGTCAGAGGACCATTAATATTTTTTAACTTTATTGTACCAATTTTGGTAATACCAACTCTCTATTGTTTATTTTCTGCTTTCTTTGAGTGAACCTCTCATCCTTTTGAGAAATTCTTAATCTAAAAATAGTTCATTTCATCTTTTCTTCTATGTGCACTTTTGCTAGAAATTTTTCTCTCAATATTTTACTAATACCAATTAAACTAAATGTTTTAATTATTTTGTTCAATTGTATTTTATGATATTTTTATCAGTTATTTTTGACATATTATACTTTGTATTTTAAATTCCAACCATATGAGATATCTTTAATTAACTTTTTTTTACTTGTAACAATATTGTTATGGTTAAAGAATGTGGTAAATATTACCATTCTATGCCTAAACAATCAAAATTCACGAATGTCCCCTGATATTTAGGTTATTATCTTGACATTTTAGTCAAGTATTCTTTTTGACTCTCAGAATTAGTCATTTTTATATTTATCATCTTATTGAGTCAGTATTTGTCTACACTGTCTCATATTATTTTTTATTAGTAACATGTTTTGAATCCAAACTTTATTTATTAATCTTAGTCTCACTCGTGTTTATATGCAGTACTGGAAAAATATATTATGTTATTTTCTAAGAGTAGTAATTCTGATTTTTTCCCCAGGTTTTTGCTCATGGTTTATATTTTTTCCTTAGGTCCTTGCTAAGGGCCTATCCGTGGAGAGATATCTGTATTAGTTTATGTCATGTGTCCCATGTATTACATACTTTATTGCTAATTACTCTGCTTGAAATTTACTTTGCTATGCAAGTACTAAAAACTCCAATTCCAAACTAGCCTTGGGTAACATAATTTTGAGGAAGCTATTTTATTCATATCTTTTTGTGCCTAGAGAAAAACAGACAAGTTTCCTGCTCTCTCCCTGTCAAATTGGCAGATTTTTAAAAAGAAAATTAGTTCATTATTTTACACCATTATATACAGTGACAGTTCAATTTCCCTCCTTTGTGGGCTAAAGAACTTTTCTATTCTTCACCTCAAGAACCTTTGAATCTTCAAACATCTTGAAAATATAAAAATAGAGAAAACTACCATAATACTCTTTTTTTATAGCCTTCTTTTCAGTTTTGTCCTTGGGGGATTTTTCCTTATTTTTTTGTCAGTTCCATTAATTCTGTAAACTGTTTATAACGTCCAGCATTTTTGGGTGTTATAATACAATATATAGTCTGTCTTTTGTAAGAACTCGACTTTGCTGATTCTCATTTTATCTACTCTACTTATATTTAAACGCTAGAACCACCTTAGTCAAGGCAGCGGTTAGAGCATCTGCTTGCACATGGAAGGATCACAGGTTTGATTCCCAGTCAAGGGCATGTATCTGGTTGCAGGTTCAATCCACAGCCCCTTTGGGGCAGGTGGGGAGGAAATCTATGGATGTGTCTTCCTATAACATCTATCTCTCTCTCTTAATCGAGGCTGCCTGGCTTCTTCAGCTGGGCTGTCCCTTAGCCCTTATAAAAATAGAGAAAACTACCATAATACTCTTTTTTTATAGCCTTCTTTTCAGTTTTGTCCTTGGGGGATTTTTCCTTATTTTTTTGTCAGTTCCATTAATTCTGTAAACTGTTTATAACGTCCAGCATTTTTGGGTGTTATAATACAATATATAGTCTGTCTTTTGTAAGAACTCGACTTTGCTGATTCTCATTTTATCTACTCTACTTATATTTAAACGCTAGAACCACCTTAGTCAAGGCAGCGGTTAGAGCATCTGCTTGCACATGGAAGGATCACAGGTTTGATTCCCAGTCAAGGGCATGTATCTGGTTGCAGGTTCAATCCACAGCCCCTTTGGGGCAGGTGGGGAGGAAGTTAATGGATGTGTCTCTCTTACACCTCTATCTCTCTCTCTCCTCTCCCACTCTCCCTTTCCCTTCCACTCTCTCTAAAACAAAGAAAAACAAACAAAACACAAAATTAATGGGAAAAAATCCTCCAGTGAGGACTAGCAACAACAACAAAAAGAGCCATGACACCTGTATTCTGTAAAGATTTTCCAAAATGGGTCCCTTGATGGTTAATCTTGTGGGTGTTAACTTGACTAAGCCAAGGTGCTCAGGCATTTGTTCAAACATGTCTAGATGTTACTATTAAAATATTTTTGGGTGAAATGAACATTTAAATCAGTAGATTTTGAGTGAACAGATTGTCCTCCGTGGTGTTAGTGGAACTCATCCAATCAGTTGAAGACCTTGAGGAAAACACTGATGTCTTCTGAGGAAGAGGGAATTGTCCCAGCAAACTGCAACCTCCATGCTTCCCCAGGTCTCCAGCCTGGTGGCCTACCCTGCAGATCTTAGACTGGGCAGCCTCCACAATCTCATTCTTCAGAGAACTCTGTCTAGTGCAGCTGAACTAAGCTTTTCCTCTCTGAATTAATCAATTCATAATTCTGCTGGTTTAATAATATTTTCATGTTTCCAGAACTTTCTCACATCATAAAACTTCAGAGCTGATGATACAATCAAATGTTCAGCCCACTTGTCTTAATTCTGCCTCCCCAATTTTGAAACAACATTTCTCTATTTTTCAGTCAGCTTCATTTCTCACTTTTGCTGACTTTTTCATTCTCATTGGCATAAGTATTCTCAATCTGATATTGTTTATTAAATTTCAAGGGACATCAGTTTTTAAGCAGTAGGAGTACTAAACTCCTTTGTATTTGATATGTCTAATATTAGATAAAATTATCCATGTGCAAAAATACAAAAAATAATCAAATATAATTTGGATAAATCTCTAACAAACTACTGAAAAACCATAGCATAGCAATGGTATTCCTTATATATTCTGTTTTCATATATATGTGTCTGTAAATGTTGGGATATTTCATAGCACTATTCTGCTCCATTTTACTTCCCTTTTAAAAAAATGATCTTATATGTACCCAGGATCAAAGATATGTACTTCATATCTCTTAGATTATTAATTAAGATAAAATCTAAGCCCTAACCGGTTTGGCTCAGTGGATAGAGCATCGGCCTGCAGACTCAAGGGTCCCAGGTTCGATTCCAGTCAAGGGCATGTACCTTGGTTGTGGGCACATCCCCAGTAGGGGGTGTGCTGGAGGCAGATGTTAGATGTTTCTCTCTCATCAATGTTTCTAACTCTCTATGCTTCTCCCTTCCTCCTGTAAAAATCAATAAAATATTTTCAAAAAAAGAAAAAATCTAATACAAGTTTAAGTATTATTTTAGTATCTTTACTTTTTATGATAATAACTAGGGGCCCAATGCATGAAATTCGTGCACTGGGGGGGGGTGTGTCCCTCAGCCCAGCCTGCCCCCTCTCACATACTGGGATCCCTCAGGCATTGACCCCCATCACCCTCCAATCGCAGGATCGGCCCCTTGCCCAGGTCTGACGCCTCTGCCAGAGGTATCAGGCCTGGGCAGGGAACCCTCATTTCCCCCCATCACTGGTTATGCCCCCAGCCCAGGCCTGATGCCTGTGGCCCAGGCGTCAGGCCTGGGCAGGAGACCCCCAGACCCCTCTAATTGCTGGCTCTGCCCCTGGCCCAGGCCTGATGCCTCTGGCCCAGGATTCAGGCCTGGGCAGGGGACCCCCCTATCCCCCCCCTCACCCGCTCTGCCCCTGCCCAG
>NW_006282653.1:426768-446471 GCF_000327345.1 Myotis davidii | reverse complement strand
GGGCTTCTTCCTGCTTTCCCTTTCGCCTCCCTGCATTGTGCTCACATATGCAAATTAACCACCATCTTTGTTGGCAGTTAACCGCCATCTTAGTTGGCAATTAATTTGCATATCACCCTGATTAGCCCATGAAAAAGGTAGTGGTCGTATGCCAATTACCATGTTTCTCTTTTATTAGTGTAGATAATAACTACAAGTTATTTTCATTTAGTTTTTAGGTTTAACTATTTGCCATGAAAAATATCTGTATTATAGACCATAAAATGTTGACTCTTTTTTTTCACTGTCTTAGGATGTGTGCAGTTTTGACCGTTGTTTTCATTTAAACTAAACTATTTGAGTGGTATAGAAGCAAGTCATTAGGATAAAAGAGTTTCTGGTCTATAATTTAGCTTTATTCTTCCCCTGTCATATATAACTTAAAATTTCACCAGTGATTATTATGCACCAAATGTTATATCTAAAGCTTTTGTATTGGTTACACTAATAAACTACAATGCTTAACTTATACCTCAATGCTAAAACTTGGCAATTCATATTGGTGAAACACTGGGGTAGAATAACACTTCCTAATCCATATGATTTAATCTCATTTTTATGAATTTGCCAGGTGTATCAGCATTTTAGAGTGTAACCAAGATATGGGAGAAAGTGTCTTTTCCAGCAGAGCCTTGGATAATGTTTCGTTCAATGATATTTTGTTCAATGTCTTTTCATTACAATGTCGATTTGTTTTTTTAAATCAAGTCCAGCTGAGGACACTGTCTGTGTAGAGTTTTATGTTCTCCCCATGTCTGTGTGGGTTTTCTCCAGGGACTCTGGTTTCCTCATATATCCCAAAGATGTGCACATTAAGTGAATTGGCATGTCTACATCGTTCCGGTCTGAGGGAGTGCTGGTGAGTGCACCCTGCAAAGGAAGGGAGTCCGGCACAGGACTGGATCCCGCCTTATGCTTGCAGCTGCTGGGGTAGCCTCCAATTACCAGGGTCCCTTACCTGGGATAAGTGGGTTGGAAAACCGTTATCTTACTCATTTTTCTCAAATGTATGTATTGCTCACATATATTTCAATGTTTAGCATTAGAAGGGTTCTAGGTCTTAGAGGTTAGGTGATGTTTTTGTGACCAGAAATATGCCATAGGAACTTTACTCTTGTTTATAATTAGCCTAGGGTAAAATTTGTTTCATTATATGTTGGTTAGCTTAACATCACAGTTAACCTAACAGGAACCTACTGACAATGTTAAGGAAGGACTTATATTTGAAAAGCAGAATGGTGGGGGCTCTTTTTTCTTGCTGTTACTCTATAACCTGATGAGCTCTAGGAATTTATCAATTTTTCAGTAACTGCAGAATCCAAAGATATTGATTTTGGCTTTTGTAATACTTGAATCCCTAGTTACTTCAGAGAGCTTACTTCCTTACCTTCAGGATAGCCACCCTTGGAGAAAAGTGATCAATAAGGCACTGCTGCCCATCATCCTCAGACTTGAACTTCTGCCATTTTCCCCAAAGGACACATATATCTGGAACTCATTTCCTCTTCATTACAACAAAGCTAAGGTTCTTGGCCTTTGGGGAACTACTCAATATTAATTTGCTTAGTTAAGCTTTTACCTAACTGATGAGGTGGAAAAGAGTAATTGAATTGGTAACAATTTTTAATACATATTCATGTGGCTATACCTCTGAATATATTCATAAATTTTCATCAAAGTTCCATTTTATTAGTTAAACTTAACAATAACTACTCACTCTTTTTTTAATATGCCATGAATGTATTTCTCTTTTCTAAAACTCTATTTTCAAATAGCTTCCACAGATTAATAAGGTAGAACTAGGTTATTAAGCTTTTTATTATTTAATGCATTTGAATAAAACAGCGTATATGGTTATTCGCTTCTCTCAGTTAAAAACCTGATAAGACAAATTATTCTGTAAAATAATGGCAATACTGTCCCCAAATATAGTTTTTATCTTAATATTTTACTAAATTTAAAAATGTAATAGGTACCAATGTGATATTTATTTTAGTATAAAAAAATAAATATGTGGCCAAACATGATTAGATTAAATATTTTTAGGTATATAGGGAAATCAGTTTGATTATTACTTATCTATTAAGTAAATCAGATTAAAAATAGAATAGGTTAGATTATAGATTTCACAGATGCAAATTTATTTACGTGGGTGACTGGAATATGTGATTTTATAGCTATTGTGGAAAATTTTTACTTAACTGTGTTTCCATTTATGAAAACATTCTGTAAATAATTTTTTCAAGATAAATCAAAATAAACACTTCAAAGTAAATCTTTATGCTTTAAACGTTTGAATTTGTACTCAAAGTAAAACTTTCACTTTACCTGATGCACTAGTGTTTTGGGGATAATGGCATCCTCCCATACTTGCTGATTATTATAACACAAATGTTCAAAGAACTATGTGGCTTCCCTGGCTAAGTAAAAGCCAGAAAAAGAGTTTGAAATTATCACAGAAATGACTGTATTTATGATGCCCACACGCTTTGCTGATAGCATGGCATTTCAGTTAATCTGTTGAATAATCATTTCCCAATTATGTTTTCCCTTGATTTTATAGTTAGCATGGAAAATATTAAGGAGAGACTTCTTTGATAATATGAATATCAAAGGGCCAATCTTGCAATAAAGTCTTATTAAACCCAGTGGAAGGAAATCTAATGGTGTCCTGCTCAGTTGAAAAAAAAAGAAAAAAAGGAAAAAAAAAAAAAAGGAAAAAAAAAAAAAAGGAAAAAAAAAAAAACCCTTGACATACATATGATGGCTTCATAGTGTTATTATTTTTTTTCTACCAACTCTTGACAGAAAAATTATGCCCAGAATTTCAAAAATCTCTCATGGAGTTCACATATAGTAATAAAAAATGACAGAGACCTGGGCAAGACTTTGTGGTATACATGACTGAATAACAGTTATTTAAACCAGCAGTTTCGTGTGCCCCTCTACCCCACTCCCACCCCGCAGCTGAATAATTCTTGTAACACAATGGCCACCATCAAATTCTCACAGGAACCCGGAGTCTGCCGTTTAGATGCCATCTGGGAGGCAGCTGAAAGTGGCTGGGCCTTCCTTTATTATGCCTATATGATGTTATGCCGTGGCTAATAACTGAGAATTCAGGTTAAAAAGAAGGATGAAGCCCTCTGATGTCATTCTCTTTTTTGTGTCTGAAGATCTGTGCCTCACCACCCACCAGGCTTCCCCCAACTGACCCGTGTTTACCTTCTGTCGGTGCCACTTCCCACTGGGTTATTGATGTGCTTCTCTGCCCAGGAAGCCAGCACTTTCAATGCACTGTGTTAAGCTGACACCATTGGCACACACAGGCTTTTGTTGTACGGTAGGCAAAGAAGAATGTTTGTGGAGGGGGACTCTGAATATCTCAGTTATGCTCTTTTTAGGGAATCAGGAGAGACAGACAGACATCTTATTACACATTCTTCTTATTCAGATACCTGGAAGCTCATTCAGTTCCCAGGAAAGGCAAGGTCAACTCTTCCCCATGACCAAGGGCACTGTTTGCATAATAGCAGACTGGTGACTAAAGATGGCTCCCAAAGGGAAAACACACCTGAGCTAATTAAACAAGTGTAAGTGAAAAGTTGCATCGGTAATTGTATGTGTTTTCTGTCTTATATAATGAAAAACATTGATCTGTTTTGTTTCAGTTTAACTGGGGTTCATCCAATCATCTTTTTTTCATGTCTCATAGAAAAAAAATGATTACATATTTTAAAATAATTTAGGTAACATTACTGACTTGGTAATAATTTAGGTAACATCCAGCCCCACAGCAAGAGTCCCAAGGGAGCCAGAGCACCAAGAGAGGGAACTCCTTTGTTTAGGAGCTTATGTATCTAAAATCTTCCCACCTAAAATATATTTATAAAAATAAATAAAATAAAATAAAATAAAGTAAAATCTTCCCACCTTTGCAGTTTCCACACCTATTCTGGCCAATGTGACAGGCAAGTACCTTCCCTATGTCACCCAGACTTTACTGGGCATGCCTACAATATTTGCCTTCTCTTTGATACTTCTTTCTTAATTATAACCAGGTTATTTACAAAAGGTATCACAATTATATCAATTTTAATACTCTGTTTAGCTCTAAAACATACAAAAATGCAACAAAGACAATATTTATAATTCAGAAAATAAAAGTTAAACTTATTTGCTGTCAACAAACAACAAGTGTTGGTGAGGATGCTGAATAAAGGGAACCCTAGTGCACTGTTGGTGGGAATATAAATTGGTGCAGCTACTGTGAAAAGCAGTATGGAGTTACCTTAAAAAATGTTTAAAAACATAAAAGTAAAACTAATTGTCTTATGACCCAGAGATTCCACTTCTGGAAATATATCAAAAGAAAACTAAAACACTAATTCAAAATAATATATGCACCCCCATGTTCATTGTGGCATTATTTACAATAGCCAAGATTAGGAATCAGTCCAAGTGTACCTCAGTAGATGAGTGGATTAAAAAAACAAAACAAAAACAAACACAAAAACCTGTGGTACATTTTCACAATGGAATACTACTAGGTCATAAAAAAACTCACCCTTTGCTATAGTATCTATGGAAAGCATTATGCTAAGTGAAGTAAGGCAGTCAGAGAAAGATAAATACCTTATGATTTCACTCATATGTAGAAATTAATAAACAAAATGAACAAACAAAATAGAAACAGACTCGTAGATGAATAACAGATTGACAGCTGTAGGTAGTGGGGATAGTGGGGCTGGGTAAAAAAGGTAAAGGGATTAAGCAAAGAAAAAGAAAAACAAATAGACACAATAGCATGGTTATTACCAGGAGGAAGAGTGGCGGTGGAAGTAGAAAAGAGCTTAGGAGGGATAAATGGTGATGGAAGGAAACTTGAACACACAATACGATTTACCCTTGATGTGTTACAGAATTGTATGCCTGAAACCTATAACATTTTGTTAAATATTGTCACCCTAATGAATTCAAGTAAAAAATAAATAAAATAAAATGCCACAATAACAAAAAAAAGTTAAAATCATTATTAAAAATTAGAGGATGGTTAATCATTTTCTTTGTAATTTATGCTCCAGGTTTTAGAAATGTTATTACAGATAAACCATCAATCTTATTTGTCGTCTTGACATAATGTGCTTTAAGAATGCAGAGTCTGTCTACCGCATATTTTGCTTTTAAGCTTCATTAACAATACTTTAAAAATACTGTAAGTAGAGTGCATTAGTTGTGAAGTGTATGTTTTTTACTAGTAAGTAACTAAGACAGTTTCTATAGCTACACTATGGATAAGTAAATTGCTCTCCCTTTACACAATATTGAATAGTTGTGTACTAGGCCAACTCTGACGTGGGCCTGTGCCCTTATTTCAGTTTGGGTTAGGTAATACAGTTAAATTTGACATTACTAAATATTCTAGATGAGTGTGTAACCTTCGTGTAGTATGTAATGAGTAACTTTTGTCTAAGAAGCTTTCTAAGAGTTGAAGAGTTCATAAAAGGAATGTGATGCTTATCCACTCAAGCCTTTAGAGTTTAATAAGAATGTTTCTCTAATGGGAGGAAGATTGACGTAAGATTCCATATAGTACAGTGTCATCTAAAAGCAAAATATTAAGTTTTTACCAAAGACTATTACAATCAACCATGGTCCACTGTAACCCTTAAAACTGAATTACAGATATATTCTGGAAATGTTTCCTATAAGGGACATAATTCAACAAAAAACTAGAGTTCTGTGGAAATTTACTGATTTTTAATAAGTAATAAATTAATAAGGATAAATATTTTTAAATATAAACATATCAAAAGGACTATTTTCATGTATCTTGAAAAAGAACACCCACTATTAAAGTACAGTTAAAATAAATGATCCAATGTTATTTGCTAAATATGTAAAATATTTAATAAATATATAGAGTCTATATATTTATATAGAGAGAGTCGATATATATAAAAGGCTAAGTGACCAACCGTACATCGGTCTGACCATCCAACCATCCAACTGACCGACCGGCTGGTACATATGACGCGCGCTGGCAATCCTATATAATAAAAGCCTAATATGCAAATAGTTTCACTGGGAGTTTGGGAGTTCGACCGCTTGCTATGATGAGCAATGACCACCAGGGGGAAGCACGGAGCATTGTGGGCATTGGTGATGCAGCGCTGGCAGAAGGCGGCAATGGAGTCACTGCTGGCCCCAGTGGGCCCCAATGAGCGCAGGACGGTGGTGCGATGGTGGAGCAGGTGAGTGGGTGGCACCAGGCCACGGTGGGTGCAAGCAGGGGCCCAATCACCCTGGTGATTGCCCAGCAGACGGCGACCAGCAGTGGCGGCGGTGGATGGGGCTGCCACCTACCTCCCAGGTGCTAAAGGAGTTGGGCAGGGGGCCCGTCCCCAATCGATTGCCCTGTATGCAGGATGGTGGGGCAGGTGAGGGGGTGGTGCCAGGCCACAGGAGGGTGCCAGGCAGGACTGCGGGGCTGCGAGGCTGGTGGTACGAGCTGGGGCTGTGAGCCTGGGGGTACAAGTTAGGGCCCAATCCCCACAGGCCACTCTGAGGGACCTCACCTGTGCAGGAATTCATGCCCCGGGCTTCTAGTTTAAAAATAAATATTGACTTGCGCACGTGCAATACATATAAGGCTTTCGCTGGTGCCAATCACATGAGACACCAGAATGTATCTAAAGACCAACTATTGGCACAATGTACCTCTGAAGCTGAAAGAAAGAAGCGTCAGGGCCCCTAGTTTAAAAATAAATGTTAACTTGTGCATGTGTGGCACATATAAAGCTCTCCCTGGCACCAATCTAGACAGAGTAGGAATATTCCTACCTGAATCTGTTTTCGGACATGGTCAGTTATAAGTTACTTTCTCTCGAGTTTCGAAGAACATGTGATGTTAAAGTTAAAGTTGTAAGTACTTCAGCACAAGGGAAATTAGTCAAGCACTCTGAAAGTGTTTTTACTCTTAATGTGGTATACAGGAAGATATTAGAATAAATTTTATCAATTTATCAGTCATTGTTTTTATCAATGCTGTTTTTGTATCATGCTTTTGTTGTTTTCATATCATGTTTTTGTTGTTTTTATATCATGTGTGTTTGTTGTTGTTATATTATATTGTTATTTCTTCTAATTAATTTATTTTCAATGTGCATGAATCCATGCACCAGGCCACCAGTCATTATAAAATGTAAAATTAAATTACATATTTGTTTATGAAGATTATGGGTAATAAACAATATTATATTTAGAAAATATGCTTTTCATGAAATACACATCATTGAATTTAAGATGTTTTTCTTATTAAAATTGTTTTTGTTAATTAGGTACCTAAGTTAAGTTTTTCTTTACATATGTATGGTTTATATATAAATTGTTTTATATATACTGTATTTATAAACATTTTGTATATATGTAGTTTAAATTATATGTGTGATTAAATATAATCTGTATAATTTTATTTCAGTAACTTTGCTGAAAATGACCTTTACAATCTCTCTGTCCTATGGATTAATTTAAATGACTAGAGGCCCGGTGCACGAAATTGTGCACTATGGGTAGGTCTCTCAGCCTGTTCTGTGAACCAGCTCTTCGACAGCCCCCGCGGGGTGTTGGATTGCAAGAGGGGCAGGCCAGGCTGAAGGATCCCACTGGTGCACGAGCAGGGCTGGTGAGGGACATGGGAGGTTGGCTAGTGGGGGAGGACTGTGGAAGGGGTCCAGAGCATGTCCAGTCCATCACACTCAGTCCCCATCAACCAGACCCCAGCAGCAAGCTAACTTACTGGTTGGAGTGTCTGACCCCTGGTGGTCAGTGCACATCATAGCAAGAGGTTGAGTGGCCTTGGTATATCATTAGCATATTATGCTTTGATTGGTTGAACAGATGACAGATGACTGGACACTTAGCATATTAGGCTTTTATTATATAGGAGTATTCTATCATTTGGAATAAAAAGTTTTACTACCTTGTTAATAATTTGCTAAATTTTAAACCAGAATTTTCTCAGAAAACAGAAGCTAAAAAGGAGAGTAGACGAGAAGACTTCAAGTAATATTAAAAACCTTTCAACCTAAAACCACAGGACAACGGAATAAAATGCTTCCTGTTCAATTATCTACATTGTTTCTTTGAAAAAATATGTACTTTTTGCTTTTATTGATCTCAGACTATTACCTTGCTTCTCCAATTTATTTTCTTCTGACATATTGGATTTCCTTTGGCTTATTTGGGAGTGGAAGTAATTTGGTCATCCTAGTGAATTTTTAAACGTTATTACTGGTACCACCTTAAAAGCGATAAATTTTATTTTACCACTGATAATGTATTATCTATTAAGGGCAAATATGTTATTCATAGTATAGTCAAAACTGCCTTATGACTGTAGCAATTTCTATTTAATTGTGACTGATAATAAGACCTTGAAAATATTTCAACTTTGTCTATAAATTATATTTTTACAGATTAGAGTGAACAAAACCATTCCCCCCATATAATAATACTCTTCCCTATTTTTAAAGGAATGTTTTCTCTTTTATCAAGAATAGGTTTTTAGACAAATAACATAAAAAGAGACTTTAAGAACAATTAATAAATACTAATAAATATATCCTCAAAGTTTCTTGTACAAAAAATATTCTTTTAACTAAGTATACATTTGCAATCACAAATAGAGAAAATGTATGCACATGCAGATCAAAAGCTCATGATCTATTCATTTATCACAATATATGCATTGAACTTTACACAGAAATATTTAAATAAACCTAGCTTTGTTATAACATTGGTTTATATTTCCTAAAACATAGGAACTGTCTCTTTCAAGAGAATTAAATAGCCTAAACTTTAGAATAATAAGCAAAGTGATTTCTGGGTGAGTTTTTGCGAAAAAAAAAAGTGAAGGTCCATTCTTCTGTCTTATAAAAGTACAAACTTTATCTGCAAATGAGATGATACAAAATGTCATCTCAGTTAGCGTTCAAATTCATACAGCCTGCTCTATCATCAGTGTTTATGTTATTATATTTCAACATAAATGAATATCCTTTCTATGTCAAATCAAGAAGAGTGATTCAAATATATCACTACTTACTAAAAGAAAGATATTTTAATGTGACCATTATGGAAGATATGACTAATCTAGAGCATTTCCATTTGAAAGAGAAGTGACTAATAATTGATTGGCTGGAATCCAAAGTCACAGTGGGGTTCAAAAAGCTGGTAAGTGGCCTCATAAAAAAATAGAAGCTGTATCAACCAATTGAATTTAATTATATATGAGGGTGATGATGGAGCTAAACTGCCTGTAATTGGAGTCCAATTACTCAGCTGGTCTTCCATAAAATTAATTTATCTGAAAGTTTGCCATTGTCCTGTGTTTCAGGGCTGCTGCTGGCTTAATTAGTTAACACTGAGGAATCTTGAAACAGTAAATTATTTTGTCTTCATTGCCAATTACTGGTTAACAAAAATTGTATGTAAAAAAATTAACATCTGCTTCTAGCACAAATGGAAAAGGGCAGAATAAAAGCACTTTATGTTTTGCCCCCACCCAAAACAAAGACACTGAAACAAAAGGGAAAAACCTTCCTGTATGTCAGATTTATGAGAGTGTGAACTAGTAAGCCATTGAATATGCTGCCATTGCACAGTTTATTGCATAGAAAATGATTTCATATGTCACTTCGGCCCCTCATGGTGTACAAAAGCAAAACTTAAGTTTAACATCAATAGAAAAAAAATATGGCCAGAGAACAATCCTGAATATGTTTCTCTTCAGGGCTTTAAATGACTTTGGGTGCATTATGGGTGCAAATATATCGTAATGCTTTACCATAGTTTTAAAATGATATTTTCCAACGCCTGTGGTTTGATAAAGTAATCTATACTAAGTTTTTCACAATTATCTGAATTACATATTAAGTTAATCACTGAACAGTTGAAACTTTTGAAAAAAAAATTGATCTCATGGTTTAGATGCCATGCTTAATATTGTTTTTCTAATATAACAAAATAAAACGTATTGCCACTTGTACTGAAAATACTGACACCATCCCAAAGGTGTTACCTATTGATATAATGTAGATAGATTTATTTCATTTCAATGTAATAGACTTCATCATATTGTAATTTAATATAGAAAGAATCAAAATTCATATTTTATTTTTTTTAATTTTGAGTCCAATAATTAAAAATGAAATATAAGTGAAAATATTTAATAAAAAAGTCAATTGCAAAGTGTTGATTTATCTGCCAGAGAAAAGTTAGTAAAATCGGACCAAATATAATCTCTTTAAGTCACAGTGGAGTAGATACTGCAGTCCTCTTCTGTTATGCCATTATTTTTGTAAGAAAATGAAAAATGGATTGCGTTAAGCTTTAAAAACAGAGTTTTATATATCTTCTCCCTAAGAATATAGAAGTCTTGAGGGCAAGATAAGGTTGTGATTAATTATAACATTATCAATTCTAAGATATAATTTTAAGTGTTGAAACAGACATGAATACCTTTTAGGGGCAGCCTTATTCAGTAGATGTGTCTCTTAAGATTTGTAACCTTTACAATAAATAATTGTCTTACTACATAGTGCAACTAATGTAAGAATTGTGGTTACATTTTTCTATATTTCTTCCAAAAATAACATTGCAAACACCAATTACCTTTTAAAATCCTTGTATTCAATCCAAAATGTCAAGATAAGCTAAAGTTTTACAAGAAAACTGAAGTCGATCCTTTTTAAAAGAAAGGTGCCTTTGTTCAAAAGAAGCATGATACAAAATGATCCTGAAAATAATGTTTCTCTTTGCAAGATTTCACTAAAGTTTAAAAGGAAATGCTTTACTTAACCTATGAGTAATTATAAGTCAAGATAACTGGGATTTACCAACTTGATAGAACATTGGCAATTTCTTTATGTAGTTAACGTTTTTATTTTATGTTATTTCAACTTACATCTGTATTTTTTGAGAAAATCCAGATTTGCCAAATACTATTAACATAGGCAAAATATATACCTAAACACATCAATAATTATTTGCTTTTATTTTGGAAAAATGTATCATATGTTGTCTTTATAAAACAATTTATCAAATATGCCTCCAAACCAGGGCTAGCAGAGATTCTTTCATTTCAATGTTAAAGTAGAGTTATTTGCCAAAATATGTGTTTCTCATACATTTATAGATAAGAAAAGACTGGAAAGAGTCTCAAGGTTTTTACTCATGAGTAATGTTTTTAGGCAGCTTTGCACAACATGTGGTTGTTTAATATTACTAAGGTCGACAAAGCAATATTGAAGTGTTCCCCATTGAGCACCGATATCGGCTCTGAAATGCCACAGAACACCACTGGAGGAAATGTGAGTGCTAATGCAGTCTCTTTTGTTAGGGCTCTGAGCACTCTCTATTAAAAGAAGTAAACACACTCTATGCAAAAAGTGGACATTTTCTCACTTTACACGAATAACACATTTAAGAGGAAATAACCCATAATGAGAAAGACCTGTCACTGGCGCCCTACTTTCTCCATAGCTTTTCTCAAGGCAGTAGCTTACCACAATTGCAATAGCGCTCAGTTAAAATAAATAAATAAACTTTTAGATTTTAATTTTTTCTAACTTATTAGAATAAATTGCAAAAGAAAAAAAAAGAGAGAAGCTTCATCTAGACTCAAAGGGGCTTATCTGTGTTTGTAAGATTACCTGGTTACTTGCACCTCATTTGATATAGTCAAACTCTCAAAAGGAATTGCATTTTCTTTTTGCTGTATCACAGATGTGTTAGATTCCTTTACCACTAGGCACATGCACACACACACACACACACACACACACACACACACACACACACACCTAGGAAGAAAAGTTTGTCTTAGAGGAGACAACTTTCCTCAGATAAAGACCGGCCTCCTTATAGTTTCCCTAGTTCCCATAGGGCATTAAACGCCCTAGAAAGGTGGACAAAGATTCCTAAGGGTGTCACAAGTGCACGGGTGGACGTGCTTTTATGCTGGAGGTATGAATTGTTCACCATTTATTAGTGTTAGAAAGAAAATCATCTTCTCTCCCATCTTTATTGAATTTCCAGTCAGTATCACCCTGGCGAGGCAGAGGCCACCAGGAAATTCAATCTTGATCAAGAAATGTAAGTGGGAGCAGGAGGGAACCAACTAAATACTGCTGGAGATCCAAAAACCACTGCAGATTTTGAATAATTTAATTTTTTTCCTTAGGAGGAAGTAGCCTGTTGTTTTTTGGTTTTTTTTTGAGATTTTTTTTTTGAACCCAGTCTTAAGTTCTATCACACAGAAAGAGGAAAAAATATTGATTTGTTCTGACAGGCCTTTGCTTCTGAACAGTGGGGTTCTTTTTCACATCAGATCCAAACTAGCATAGGACTTGCATATCCTGGGGTACCAAATCTGCAGAAACTTGACTTGAGAAAGCCAGGCATGGGAATAGAATTGCCAGAATGGCAATAACTAGTTGCTAGGCTTCTGAAGTGCATTCTGGAGGTTCTGCAGAAACATACCTGCAAATTGATTTTTTTTTTCTCCATGGAAACATGGTTATAACATAGAGACCTCCCCACCGGCAGCCCAGGGACATCTCCTTTCTAGTTCCCTTTGGAAATTTCTTTGAGTATTTATTTGTAAAGAAAAAATATATAAACTGAATCTTAAAAGACATTATTTGTAATGAAAGCTTATTAAATAAAAATATCAGTAAAGTTTTGAGGAAAAATGTGTTTAATTATTTTCTAGTGTTTCTGATATTTGAAAGCACTTTTTTAAAAATTTTATCCAGCTGTAACAGCATGTCCAGTAAATACATTTAATTATTTCTAGTTGTTATACATGAAATTAGGGTAACTAACAACAAATAGTCAAATAACTAGGCTAAAATCTGTGTAATAAATATTATCAACAGGTGGGAATTAAATATATTTCCAAAAAAATGCATTTACTCAGAGATTCTTTCTTTTTTTTAAGTTCCAAATTCTGTTTTATTTTTATTTAATTCATTGGGGCTTCATTGGTTAATTTTTTAAATATGTTTTTATTGATTTTAGAGAGAAGGGGGGAGAGGGAGAGAGAGACAGAAACATAAAGAAGCCCTGACTGGGAATCAAGCTGCTAACCTCTTGGTGCATGCGTGGACAAATTTTGAGCACCCATGATCACAGACTAGAGAGTATACTTAACATGTTGCCTTTTAATTAGAGAGCACTATGAATTGATTATATATCTCATTTGCCAGTTTTGAAACTCATGTGCCCCATAAATATTGACTGGTTACCTACTATGTGGTTGCAATTTTAGTATCTTATAGTATACTAGAGGCCCAATGCACGAAGATTCATGCAAAAATAGGCCTTCCTTCCCCTGGCTGCCATCCCCACCTTTGCTTCAGCAGAAGCCAAAGCCGCCTTTCTGCCTTACCACACTGCCCAGAGGCCCAGAGCTGGTGGGGCAGTGTGGAACACCTGGGTCGTCGCCATGGTGACGATGCAAGCATCCCACCCGGCCCCTGGCCACTCAGCGCCTGTGTATGCAAATTAACCTACCATCTTTGTTGGGTTAATTTGCATACTCACTCCTGATTGGCTGGTGGGCATCATGAAGGTATGGTCAATTTGAATCTTACTCTTTTATTAGTGTAGATTAGTCAGCTGCCCAAAACAGAAATAATTCCTGATCTGGTAGACTTTATATTCTAGCATTATTTACACAATAGTAACTGATAAACACAATAATAAATATATTTTTAGGTGGTCTTTTAGAAGGTGATACTTGCTAAGAAAATATAGAGCATTGTGTGAGTGGGAGGGGAGCTGAAAATATAAATAGAATAATTAGTATAGGTCTCCTATAAACTAGAAAATAAAATGCTTTTTTTTGTGTTGTCTGACCAGAGTACAGATGCTGTCTCTACCCCCAATTCCAATCTTTATAAAGATGAAGAAATGATGAAAACTCACAAGAAACTAGAAGTGGGCTAGAATCCAGAAAGAAATGCCAATCACTATAAAATCAAATAGAATTGGATTGAAATATACATTTAGGAGTCCATTCTCATCTGCTACTGACACCAGAGAAAATCATGGGACTGGTGCAGGTATACAAATTGTTCTTCCCTTTCTAAGTGGTAACCACACATGGGTGCAGACATGCATGGGCATGCGCATGTGCGCGCACACACACACACACACACACACAAACATACACGCACACACAAAATGTAGGAGAATCCCAGACGATTGGAGTGACTCAGTGCACCAGGATATGTAGTCCCTACAGGTAAAGGTATGGAAGGAGAGGTTGAAGCCCAGTGACCTGGGATAGCTCTTCCTGATGATTTATAGGCATGTGAAACTCAAGTTTCTAAAGTTTAACCTCATTGGTAATCTATAAAAATACCAATTATTGCATTATACAGTATTGTTCACATTTCTGAATGATATTCCATTTTTAAAATTGTAATTCTCCATGCTGGTAGAGCTGAACTGAGAAGGGAAATATTGCATTTTCGTGGGGACAAGTAAATTATTTAATATACTGGTACCTTAAGAACAATGGATAAGAACCTGAAGCAGCAATTTACGCTCTAGGTCTAGGACCTATGTTAAGATTCCACACAAAGAGTCAAACACATCGTATAAGGGTTCTGGCAATGGTTTAATCTAGAAGAGGTAAAAATGGAAACAAATTGAAGTGTGCAATAATAGGCAAGGGCTTAAATAAGTTACTATCATAAAAACATGAACTAATAATAACTATAAACAATAACATTTAGTTACACAAACATATAATAACTAAATGAAAAATAAAGCGATGGTATTTGCACTATGAACTAAAAGATACTAAAATTAATAAAATAACCCCAAAGTTAATACAAACCATGCTGAGTTTTTTTTAAGAAAAGATTTATGACAAACTAATTTGTTACTATATTTATTATTTCTCCACTTAGTAAATTTTCATAATGAAGAGGGGTGAAGTGTGTTGTTCAAAAAAGGTCACTAAGGAAAAGTTTTAGTAAAGAAAGATATTCCTCACTTCGTAAATAACTGCTAGCATAATGAACAATTGAAGTGGAGTGTCTTAGAGAAGCAGATTACAGCTCAATGTCTTTAAATAAGACCCCGCAGATGGATTACTGGAGGCTGACAGAGTCTCTGCATTGTGGTTTAATATTGCATTTTTATGTAGTTTAAATTTAAGAAATTATAATGAATTGTAAAAATAACCAGCATGCTCAGATTAACCCGGGGTGCACTCTGCTTGGGTTAGTGGGAGCAACAGAGACAAGAGTGGGGCGAGCTGACACTTCTCTGTATGCAGTTTCTGATGGACAACAGTCCTGCCGACGTCTCTGACGTGTGCCCTCGCAGCCTGGAAATGCTTTGGAGTCCTGTTGTCCACACCCACCCTCTTCCTTACAGTCTGAGCCTCCACTTCACGATCTGTGCCGGCCATCAATGGCTCTCATTCTCAGTTCTCTTCCAGATACTTGTTGAAACCTCTTTTGTACCCAAAGGCCTCTTGGCTGTACAGTTCCTGGTTTCATATGTTTAACGGAGTCTGGGGAAGGAAAAGAAACAGACACTCAAGCTGAGCTAGACATCTTCAACTTTTTAACGTATCAACAAGAACAACTTGATCCTGACTGAGGAATTGTGGTATTTTAGCATCTAACTGTGTGGCTTGAGGTGAGCTATAACTATAAAAGAAAAAAAACACATTGTTTTCCTCTATTCTTCCCAGCTACCCCATGGCTGACAGACCTTAGGGTGGTCTTCATTAATTTATGGCCCTTGGTATCCAGGCATTTGTTAAATTTCCTCCTCTGGAGTATGGGAGAACCCTAAGATTTGCTTTCAATAGAACATGGCAAAGGTGATGAACTTCACCCTTTGGTTAGTGTGTTATATATAGAAACTAGAGGCCTGTTGCAGGAAGATTCCTGCAAGAATAGGGCTTCCAGTGGCTGGAGCCAAGCAGAGAGGGGAGCAAAACCAGCTGAGGCAGGCTTTGCTCCCACTCTGAGCTGCTCCTGCTGGGTTTCCCCTCCAGCTCCCAGGCGTTGTGGCGGGTTTCCTCTCCCGCTCCCAGGCGCTGTGGGGGTTTCCTAGGAGCTCAGAGGCCGGCAGCGGCAGGCGGGGAACATTGTAGTCCTCCGTCACTGAAGCAAGCAAGCCTCATGTTCCGCTTCAGCTGCCTGGCTGCCTGCCGCCATCTTGGCTGCCAGTTAATTTGCATATCTCGCTGATTAGCCAATGAAAAGGGTATCGGTCGTACACCAATTACCATTTTTGTCTTTTATTAGATAGGATGGTGAAGAGAGGTCCCTTCTGTGATTATATGACTCCACACTTCTAACTGGAATAAGAGACTTCCTAGTTGACCTCAAAGAGCAAGCTGCCATGATGTAACTGCCTATGGGGAGGCTCATATGGGATGGAACTGTGGGCAGGCAGCCTCTAGGAGCTGAGAGCCTCAGCCCTAAACCTGCTGCAAGGAACTGAATTCTGGCAATAGTCCCGGAGTTTGAAAGAGGACCCTGAGTGCCTGATGAGACCATGGAACGCAGCCTTGGGAGACCCTGAGCAGAGGAAGAACCCAGCAAAGCCACGTCCAGATAGATTCCTGACCCACAGAACTATAATATGACCAACAGGTGGTGTTTTAAGTCACTAACTTTCTAGTATTTTTTTTTACACACATAGTAAATAATACACCTCCTCATAACTGATTTAGCAATTGTTTCTTACAAAATGCTATTGAAACTACTTCTGTTACTATGGGGTCTGTGGTGTTGGATTTTAGGGTCAGCCCAAGACTGACACTCCTCCCCAGTCAGCAGGTTATCACCATTGTGTAACCTCATTAATTTTATTTTATTTTATTTTATTTTATTTTATTTTATTTTAACTCTTTATTGTTTAAAGTATTACATATGTCTTCTTTCCCGGCCCCCATTGATCTCTCCCCATCTACCTCCACCCCTCAGCACATGCCCTCACCCCCCCCCTAGTGTTTGTGTCCATTGATTATGCTTATATGCATGCATACAAATCCTTTGGTTGATTTTATTGTATTTTCTAACCAAAAGTTTAAACTGACTATTATATACCACCAAAACATATTTTAAACATACCAGGAAATTTTGTGAAAGTTAGGCAAATCGATTCTCCATGCTGATATGAGTACTTTTCCCACCTACCATTAATCACTGCCTGAAATGATATATTTTACTTATTAATTGCCACCAACTAGAATTTTAGTTCCATCAGAGCAAGATTTTCTCTGACATGTTCACTATTGTTTCCCAGTAACTTGAACAGCGATGGGCACATAATAGATACTGAATATATAAAAATTCTTCAATGTGTCTAATAATAATTTCTGAATAGAAGATAACAAGTCTCTAAAGCCTCAAGAAGAAAGTTAGTTAGAAAGCAAATGATCCATCCGATAAGTGTGCTATGACCTGTAAAGTTTATTTTCATTACTACCGAGGCACCATGAGGAAATGAGGAGTGAGATGAGGAGGCAAAACAGAAAGACAAAGCCTCAGAGACCAGAGCCACACACAGAGACCTCAGAAGGAGTTCCCTTTCCCCCACCTCTAGACTGACCTTCCCACCCATGGCGGCCTCAGTCCCAGCCCAATATTGAAAAGATCCCTGCCAGCAACACCAGCATGGGCAATGAAATTGCAGGATGACTCACTGTAACATCATCTGCACACTGCATCCTGTGCCCATCCCCCAAAGCAAAGTCTCTTCTGTCCCCATTTTACCCCTCTTGCCCACCTCCATCTAGCTCCCGTCGCCCCTTCCCTCTGGCTATCATCACACTCTTGTCCGTGTCTGTGTGTTACATATTTATGTTTTTTGGCTAATCCCTTTGAAGTGCATTGAGTTGTATACTAGAAATCCCTATAGTTTTGAGAACCAATGTCACCCCAATAACTGCACTTAAAATAATTTAAAAATTAAATAAATAAAAACACCAGGAAAATTTGCAGGACGAAATAACATTTTTCCAAGTGATGCTGGCCTAAATACCATGTGGAGCAAAAAGAAAAACAATGTTTCTCCATATCTAGGTCATAGATAGGCTCTCTCTTTACATTAAACCCACCACCCATGTTTTTCTTAGCACAACTCGAGTGCACCTTTCCTTCTTGTATCCATTTTTTTTTCTAAAACCGAAGGCTACCTGTGAATGGTTCATCTTATACCCATTCATAATTCCATCCAAATGGTAGCCAGAAAAAAAATCTAGAAATTCAGAACTGACTAGAAATGTAAGATAAAGCAAGAGAAACAAATGGGGAGATGATCACAGTCACTGTGTTCCCAGCACCTTGCCTCTCTGCCCTGTTAAATCTACAATGTGTGGGCATCAAATGTGTACAGTCACCAGCCAGTGGACATATTCCAACTGGAGTTTCAGGAAGCTTGTCCTTTCTCCACCGGTGACCCTCATGAAATGGGCTTTCTGGGAGTAAATTGAAGCTAACTGTGAATCTCTCTGGAGATAAGATGGTGATGGTCATAATTTTTCTTACACTGTAGGTGATTGCATATCATTTGTGCGCTTTCAAATTACGTATAATGGAAAACCTTTTAGTTACACAGTCCTCTGTAGGGAGCTCTGAATAAAACGCAGACAAGACAGATGATAAATGTACAGATAATCAAATAGCAGGAACCTGCTTCTTGTCCTTTCCCTCATACAAAGGAATAATGCTGAGATCTGTGTGAAATTACTGAAATTCACTAGTCACACATTCACTTGAAAATGTGGATTTTGCAACAATTTGAAATTTTAATCCAAAGCATAATATTTTTATCAGCAAAAGGATTAAACAGTAAGTATAATTCTGTGCTTTTGTGAGCTCTTACTAGCATTGCTTAAAGAGTGCAGAAAATAAATTCCTAAATATTTACCTCCATCAATTACTTGAGATGGAGTTATATAAATGCAATTGAGATCAAGCCACTAAAATATTTTTTTGTCAATTGTAAAGCAAGTTATCTATCCCTGATTATTATTATTCCCATCATCTTTGTTTAAATACCTTCTTATGTGTAAAACTTTATATACATAAATAGTACCCTACCTCTAATACATAATCATACTTTCTCCTTTTACTTGCTCTGTAGTGATAGAGAGAATGTCTTTATTCTTGGCATTCATAATTTCTAATTTGATTAAAAAATTTAATGACTGGTCACTATGACACGCACTGACCACCCCAATCACCTGATGGGGGACTTCTGGCCAACCTCCCGGTCCCTCCCCCTGGCCAGCAGGTGCCAATCACCCTATGGGGAACCGGGAACCAGAGGCGGGTGGCGGCAGATGCGGGCAGTGCCAGGCTAAGGAAGGTGCGAGTCGGGTGTGGGGCTGGCTGCCCGCATCCAGGGGAAGGAAGGCCCCAGCCAGCAGCTGGATCCAGGGGAAGGAAGGCTCCGGCAGCCCCTGCTTACCAGCCAGGCCTTGGACCCTGCCCATGTACGAATTTTGTGCATCAGGCCTCTAGTAAGATATAAAGAAAAAATCACTACAATGAGCTTTTGAGGCTTTTAGAGTTCAAATGATTATAAGGTTAACAAAATAATATTTATGATTATGAAAA
>NW_006282653.1:402921-407663 GCF_000327345.1 Myotis davidii | reverse complement strand
TTTGGATTCATGTACCCATTTCTTAATAAGAAATCTCTATATGAGGTTATAGAAAGAATGTCATAACATTGAACACAGTTTTCTGGGCAGAATGTAACTGTCTTGACAACTTCCTTATGCTGATCGGCAGAATTTTTCTAAATGCATAAATTCATGCAGATTTCAGGTTTGAAAAAGGATGTTATTTTCAGATCCCTACCATGACGCCTCTGAAGCTCAACCCAAATATTGATGCCCATGGCCAATAGTGGAATAATTCTTCCTTTAAAATTAAAATATGACTTTTTCAATTATTTTTATAAAATCATTGTGTCCTTTATTTCTGTGGGGTTTTTTTGTTGCTCAAAAGAAGAACCATTCAATGCTAGCTTAGATGAGCAGGTAGAGATATCGTTCTCCAGTTTTTATAACATTTGTATTTTTATTTTAAAATATAGAATACATTTTCCAACTTATCCATGTACGAATTTTGTGCATCAGGCCTCTAGTAAGATATAAAGAAAAAATCACTACAATGAGCTTTTGAGGCTTTTAGAGTTCAAATGATTATAAGGTTAACAAAATAATATTTATGATTATGAAAATCAATATCACAAAATTTTGCTGAAGATTTTTCTTACATTTAATATGTTTTGTGTGGCTCTGCTATATAGTATATCTTATTACAATCTAAACTTTTACACTTTGCAACTGAGTACTGACTCTAAGCTTCACTATATATATATTTCATAGTTTTGCTGTGTATTTCAAATGTAGTGAACTATGAAATGTTAACTACTGCTTAAGATATTTCCACAAAAGTTCATATTGTCTTCTCATTTAAAAAATTATACCTAGTAAAAAATATCATCAGAAAGAACATAAATATATATAATAAATTTATATATTACATATATAAATTGAGTACATGGGTATTGAACTAACATTACTTAAAATCCACAGCTATAAAATACTTTTATGAATAAATTATTACCTTAAAATATTTATTCATAAAAATATTATATGGATATTTAAAAAATGTATAACTGGTATAACTGGCATGGTATCAATTTGTAAAAAAAAAGTGAATATTTCCAAAAGTTAATGAAATAGTATTTCCACCCTTTATGTCACTAAATGCTGTAGGCCTTACCCTAACTTTTCAACTCACTTGTTCATCTTTCCTAAAAGCACATATGCATTGGGAGCTTCTGATATATCTACTGTGCCCATGGGATCTATAGCAGAAAGAAATTCCGAAAGGAGTTCCCATGCTTAGAATTATGGGAAACATTTTTATAATGTGATTTTATTAATATTGTAATAAAAATTCATTGAAATATAAAAACAGTTGTCATGAAAAACTGCCTTTTTAAAATGAATGAAAAAAACAGCTTTGATTTTTCCTTCATTTCTGAGAAATATCAGGCTGATTGTCATTTGGGAAAATACCCAATGAAAGCAAGTTGATAAGATCGTTAAAAAAAAAAAGTAAACAGAAAAAAAACAAAAACACATAACAAAAAACACCAAACGTATTAGCAAATATACTCTAATACATGATGTGAATAATTTATTTGTTAAATATGCATGCTCTCCAGTGTCTAATATTTGTCCTGATTTTTATTGCTTTTGACATTGAAAATTTTATAATTAACATGATAAACATTAGGCTATCATTACTAAATAGAAAACAACTTTCTAACTACTTACTGGCTGTGGTATCCCATAATTGCCATAATAGTTATGATATGTTCATATGCATAATACCACTTCTAAAATCCTGCAAAATATTAGGTTCCTAAAGGGTGCTGAAAAACTTAACTGCTGATGCAATCTGAGGTTGAACTACAAAACTTCTCTTAAAGAATGACTTGGTGACGAGACCTAGGCCCTGTTCTAGCCACATTAAGTTAGCTGGAAAAACATAGACTGGAGTATGGAGCAATGGAAATTTTATTTAACCAGGATTGTTACTACCAAGAGAGTTTGACAAAATGAGAATAGGGTAAAAGTTAATACAACTGAAATATTGTAATGACTGAATTAAAGTTGTGTAGCAGAGGAAAGTTAGGGCATGAGGGAAGTGAGGAGCACCAAAAAAAAAATTGTAGATCTTATGATATTTGAAATACACGAAGAGTCATCATGCAATTGCAACTAAGTTCTCAGAGAGTGGAGTACTTAAGAGAATATTATGCTAAGTGAAATAAATCACTCAGAAAAAGCGAAGAACCACATGATTTCACTCATCTGTGGGATATAAATGGAAATTCATGGACACAAGCAGCAGTGTGGTGGTTGCCAGAGGGAAGAGAGTGTGTGTGGGAGGTGGGGGAGGGAGGAGGGAAGGGGGCCTGATATATGTTGATGGAAGATGATGTGACTTTGTGGGGTGGCCACACAGTAACATAGAAATCTATTCCTGAAATGTATATGACCTTATTAACCAATGTCACCCCAATAAATATAATTTAAAAAAAGAAAAAAAGTCAGGTATTCAATATTAGTAATGATAAGATCTAAGGAAAGACAAGTGTGTGTGTGTGTGTGTGTGTGTTTTTAAATAAGGATTTATGAAAACTGTGTCCTACTAATCCCATATAAAAATATTGTTTGCCCTAGTAAAACTAAAACCTTTGCTTTCACCAACCTCTGATCACACTGCGCCTTTTCATTTTACTCTGTTTCTTGCTTTCCCCACCTTGCAGAATCCTGCTAGTTTTTAACCTCCTCCATGAGCTATTTCTTAGTATACTAGGCATAAACCACCTACCATTGTTCATCATACATTATTAATCCTATATAATAAAAGGGTAATATGCAAATCAAACAAATAGCGGACTGACCAGTCGCTGTGATGCGCACTGACCACATGGGGGAGCGCCCCTCAGCCAGAAGCCAGGTTCGTGGCTGGTGAGCATAGTGGCAGTGGTGGGTACCTCTCCCACCTTTGCAGCAGTAAGACATTCCCTGAGGACTTCTGGCCTGCAAGAGTGCGCAGGCCAGGCTCAGGGACCCCCCTGAGTGCACAAATTTAGTGCACTAGGCCTCTAGTATAAATATAAATATTTATAAGTTTTAAGGTGATTTTACTCATAAGGTAATTAATGTGAGCTTTCCTTATTACAATGAATTTCTTATGATATAGATACCAAGAACTTATCAACAAATTTATATTAACAAGTATATTAAGCACTTGAGGAACAATGAAACAAATGGAAAAACAACAAAATCCCATTTTTTATTCTAAAATTCTGTTCAGGTATCACTAAGGTACCCAGATACCTGATTGATTTGATAAAGGTTAACATTTTAATATTATTACTTTTACATCATGATTTGGGTTAATACATATAACATACTGAAACAGAACCTAGAAGACTGGTGTATAATACTTGGCTCTTTTGCGTAATAGATGATAGACGCAAAAATGTCATATGGGGAGCCAAGTATATGATGACAGAAAATGATTTGAATTTGAATGGTGAGCACTCAATGCAATATACATATTATGTATCACAAAAATGTACACTTGAAACCTATATGATCTTATTAATCAATGTTACCCCAATAAATTTAATTAAAATAACTAAATAAATACAAAAATATTTTTTAAAATAATAGAAGAGAGCACAAATGAAAAATAAGTAGTAAAAGGGTAGACCTAAATCTAAATACAAGTTGTTCCCAAAAAATGTATACTCAGTTTAACAGGTGATAGCTCAATTTTGAAAATAAATATATTTTAATAAACATCAACTTTATAATTGTTCAAAATGTGTGTATAAATTTTTGTGAGACACCCTATATATCAATAATTATCCTATATAATAAAAAGTCTATAATGCTAAGGGTCCAGTCGTCTGGTTGTCTGTTCAAACAATCAAAGCATAATATGCTAATGATAGGGGGAACCAAGATGGCAGCATAGGTAAACACCTGTACTTGCTGCCTCTCACAACCACATCACAATTACAACTAAAAGACAGCAAAACTATCATCCAGAACTGCGGGAAAGCTGACTGAGTGGAAGTTCTACAACTAGAGTTAAAGAAGAAAGCGCATTGAGACTGGTAGGAGGTGTGTAGCACGCGCAGAATGGGTTGGCAACCAGGTGTGCTGCTTTTTTAATCGGGATGGAGATACAAGCTCCTGATTGCTCTTAACTCCAGTTCCGGGTGAGACTAACTCTGGTGACCCAGACACATACAGGGAGAAACTGGACTGTCCGGCTTCAGGCCTGATAGTGAGGGTGGCTTTCTTTCAGAAGGAAGGTGCTCACAGTGGTCATTGTTCCTGCACCGGGACCTCTCCAGTGCAAGGCTGACTGGCAGCCATTGCTATTTGCTCCACCCAGGAGATTCCCTAAGAACCGTCCCACCCAATTTACAACCCCACCCAAACTGTTCACGGTGGCTTTTGCCTATGAATGGCCTGTCCTTTCTCAGCCTAAAACCTATCAGACAAACAGCAGCATTAGCAGCCTGCCTTGCTTCCCAACTGGGCCTTATCTGGGCACTTCCAAACCCAATGCAAAGAGGAAGAATCTTCAGATCTCTCTGTAGCTCCTGCTGGTTGGCCCCAGGCAGTGGCTGACTTTGCACCCCCTTGGAGATCCAAAAGCCAGTGTACCCAGTAGTCAGTGCAAGACCATAAAAGATTACAACTCTTCACATCCATAAGTGGCACACTCAAGGGGCAGACTCAGTGAGCACCAAAGCACCACCGAAGCAAGTCCTGCCCTATTAGGGTGTCTTCTT
>NW_006282653.1:402008-402491 GCF_000327345.1 Myotis davidii | reverse complement strand
TTAAAGCAGCAAGAGGAAAAAAAAACAGTTAGTTACCTACAAGGGAGTGCCCATACAATTGTCAGTTGATTTCTCAATAGAAACTATGCAGGCCAGAAGGGAAAAGCAAGCAATATTCAAAATGATGAATAGCATAGAACCTACAACCAAGATTACTCTATCCCACAAAGCTGTCATTTAGAATTGAAGATCAGATAAAGAGCTTCACAGACAAGAAAAAGCTAAAGGAGTCCATCACCACCAAAGCAGTATTATATGAAATACTGAAGGGTATTCTTTAAGAAGAGGAAGAAGAAGAAAAAGGTAAAGATAAAAAATTATGAACAACATATCAACAATTGAATCTAAAAATCAAATGAATAAAAACTTTGATGAACAGAACAAACTGGTGAATGTAATAGAATCAGAGACATGGAAAGGGAGCAGATTGACAATTATCAGGAAGAAGGGGGTGTGGCGGGTGTGGGAAGAGATTGGACATTC
>NW_006282653.1:399441-401635 GCF_000327345.1 Myotis davidii | reverse complement strand
ATCAGTCTGGTCAACCATTCAATCAAAGCATAATATGCTAATGATATGCTAAGGCCACTCAACTTCTCTCTATGACATTCACTGGCCACCAGAGGGCAGACAGTAGAGCAGTTGACCAGTCACTACGATGTGCACTGACCAGCAGGGGGCAGACTCTCTGACTGGTAGGTTAGGTTGCTGCTGGGGTCTGGCTGATCAGGACTGAGTGCAATGGGCCAGACATGCCCTGGAGGCCTCCTGTGGTCCCGCCCCAGCTGGCCAACCTCCCAAGTTGCTCCCTGACCCTGATTGTGTACAGGTGGGGTTCCCTCGGCCTGGCCTGCGTTTGCAATCCAGGACCCCTCAGGGGATGTCAGAGAGCCAGTTTCAGCCTGATCCTGCAGGTCAGGCCAAGTAACCGACTGGTGCACAAATTTGTGCACTGGGCCTCTAATGGTATATTAAATAGTCTGAGCACACTCACTAAAAGACAGAGATTGCCTAATTAAATAAATAAGATCCAACTATTTGCTGTTTACATGAAACTTACTTTAAGTAAAATGATATGGGTAGGTTAAAAATTAAACGATAGTAAAAGGTGTTCTATATAAATATAATACAAAGAAAGCTGGAGTAGCTGTATTAATATCAGACAAAATAGTCTTCAAAACAAGGAAATTTATAAGCAGTTTTTTAAAAGTCATATAATTTATATAGGCATTAATTTCTGTTCCTAATAAGTGCATTCTAATAATTTAATGGTGATGTGCACTGAATTAAAAGTATTTGTGTTATGTACTAACAGTTACCAAATGTGAGATCTTAGGGAATCATTTTGAAATTCTTTTTTTCACACATACTTGTTAATTATAAAAATCACAGATCTATTAAGTAGCTAAAATAATATAAATATCTTGTGTATTATAATACTCTAAATAAATATTAAATGTTATCATAATCTCCTCTTATTAATTTTGGGTGAATTAATGCTTTTATATATGTTTTCTAGTGCCTATATTAAGTATTCTCATTTAAAACTTTAAACTTTCAAATATTATATATCAACTTAAGCTGAGTTGTATATTAGCAATTAATATACAAAAGTTCTCATATACTTAAAAATACCAAATATTTTATTATCCTATTTGTTTGCTATTATTTTGCCTGCTAATATCTGCAAGTTTTAAAATTCTATCAGTTTTATATTGTGTAAAAAGAATCTTTTATGTTTTATAAATTGCAAATATTCCTTAGTGAATCAGAAAGTTTAAAAGGCATTCTGTGAGAATCTTATGTTAATATAGAGGTACTCAAACATTATTTTTGTGCTTTTTTTTAACAATATTTAATAGTATAGATGTTATTATAATTGTACAAACATTAAAGCTTCAAATATAAATAGCTCAATATTCTGGACTTGCTATATTTCCTAATTTTATATCATTGCCTATAGAGTTTCATTTCCAATGTTATAGTTTACTTTAAAAATCAAAAGGGGTGCACATATCGTTTCTGATTGGTGTTTCTGGTTTCTTGGATATAATCCTAGAAGTGGGTTTACTGGGTCAAATGGGAGTTCCATTTTTAACTTTTTGAGGAAACTCCATACTGTCTTCCACAGCAGCTGCACCAGTCTGCATTCCCACCAGCAGTGCATGAGGGTTTCTTTTTATCCACATCCTTGCCAGCACTTGTCGTTTGTTGATTTGTTGATGATAGCCATTCTGACAGGTGTGGTATCTCATTGTTATTTTGATTTGCATCTCTGGGATGCATAACCAATGGATACAGACACTGGGGCAGTGGGGGTGGGAATGGCTGGGGTGGGAGTCAAGTGAGGAAAAAGGAGAAATATGTAAAACTTCAGACAATAAATAAATAAATAATCAAAAGGATGGTCCTGCCCAAGTGGCTCAGTTGGTCGGAGCATTGTCCCATTAGGAAACATACCCGGGTTGTGGATTCAATTCCAGATTGGGGCACATAAGGGAGGCAACTGATCAATGTTCCCCAGTCACAATGATGTCTAACTCTCAGTCTTTCTTGTTGTTGTTGTTGTTGTTGTTGTTCTTTCTTCTTGTTCTTCTTCTTGTTCTTCTTCTTCTTCTTCTTCTTCTTCTTCTTCTTCTTCTTCTTCTTCTTCTTCTTCTTCTTCTTCTTCATCTTCTTCTTCTTCTTTCTCTCTTTCTCTCTCTCTCCCCTGCTCTCTGTCGCT
>NW_006282653.1:394801-399347 GCF_000327345.1 Myotis davidii | reverse complement strand
CTCCTCCTCCTCCTCCTCCTTCTCCTCATCCTCATCCTCCTTCTCCTCCAGGGATGGGATAAAATATAAACAATAAACAAAATAGGAATAAAAATGAAGTGGATGTAGGTAAACAAGGAAAAAATATGTGCAAAATGTCAGAGTTCTAAATTTAAAATACAACAAAATTATGAATTCAAGAAGTTCCTTTTACAATGAACCTATACATTTTCTAGTGAGTATTAATATCTTTCTTTTCCTATGGGACAAAAATGAAAGTTTGTACTTATTAAACTTATTTTTTCTATACCTGACTGTGCTCTGTCTTAAACTTTAGCCATATGGTATACCATCTGTTGGAGAAAATCCTTATCTTTCTTGGATTCTGATTTTAGTTAAAATTAATTTGTCCTTCAAGGCACCATTTTACCTAGTACAGATAAATATAACTTTCTTTTTTAAAATATATTTTTCTTGATTTCTGAGAGGAAGAGAGAGGGAGGGCGAGATAAAAACAATAATGATGAGAGATAATCATTGATTAGCTACCTCCTGCATGCCCCCTGTCAAGCCTTTGGCAAGTGGTCTGACTAGGAATCTAACCGTGTCTTCCTGGTTCATAGGTTAATGATCAACTATTGAGCCATGCTGGCCTGGCAAATATAATTTTCTATAGCTCAAAATTCCAATCATAACAATTTATTGAAAAGTCAAGCGTAATGGCTTTCACTTGCAGTTAGGTTGCAGAAACTACAAGAAACTATTTTAGCAACCTCACTCCAACAGGAAAGCTAGGTAGGCTTAAAAAAAAATCATAAATTTGTTTCTTTGTTTGTTTAACCCATGAGAGAGCTTCAAGTGCTAGAAATCTAAGTGAACTATATTGAAGGCAGTGATGAGCCTTTAGATAGAGGAGACCCATGACTGTCTGCTTTGCTGCTGGGTAAGGAATATGCCACAGAGGAGAGTAGGAAAACCAGAACACCTTGGAATACACATTCTGTAGCCTCATAAAGGCTGTCTCAGGAGAGAGGAACTCAGAGACTCTAGCTCCATGGTCAATCTACACCCACATGCATATCTTTCTATTGACCTCCATTGGGTGCCTTGGCCCACTTTTTTCTTTCTTTTTTTAATTAAGGCCAAGCCAAGATTGTTTAAGGAAATTCCCTGTAGGGCCTTCTTCCTCCAAGTGTAAGGCAGTGCCATTGACACTGGGCACAGGGCACGGGAGCTGAGGGAGACTTCTTTGAGTATTTCACTGACACAGTTCTGCAAAGGTTGAGGTAGTAAGGCAAGGTAAGCAGAGATTTCTCAAGGCACAGAAAACCAGGGGCAGAACTAGGGAGAAAAGAGATGCTAAAAACTTTCAGCCTAATTTTAAAGCAGAGTGAGTCTCAAATGGTTTGGAAAACTGATAGCTGACCTGTGCATCTCAATAATATCTCCGGAGTGTTTCTGAGGCTTAGATTTCAAGCAATATTGAAAAGAATGCCCTGATGTCACCTAAAAAATATTTGGAGCTATTTGTGAACTGATTCTAAATATTGCAACAAACTTCTGAACTAACTTACCTAAAGAATAGATTCACTCAACTCCACACACTAGGATACCAATAGAAGTCATGTGACCTTTTCTGGTTTATATATTATATACTTTATATATTTTCACTATTCCCTTCACCTGAGTGTTTGTCATATATTTACTTTGTGAACCATGATTTCTGTGCAACACATTTATCCAATAAAAATGTGTGTCCTAGAAAAAAATATGTTGTACAAAAAATTTATATTAATCTAGTACATATTAGTCCGAACTGGGAACAATCTAAATGTTGGTCAATATATGAATGGATAATCAATTCTTCCTGTATTTTATACAATGAAATACCACTAAGCAATAAAAAATACCATTAATAAAACTAAAAACATGTATGATCTCATAAGAGCTATATTGAGCAGAAAATGCTAGATACAAAAAAATTTCATTATGGTTTCATTTTTATGATGTCTCAGAACGAGCAAAACCAATCTTGGCTGACAAAAATCAAAACACATCGTGGGTGGTGAGAGATTCATAGAGAAGTGTCCCAAGGCAAATTTTCTGGGTGATGGAAATGTTCTACATATTCACTGGGGCAGTGATTACATGGGAGTATTTAATTATCAAAATTAATTGAACATTATGATTTTGATGTGTATACATGATGCTTTAATATAAAAATTTAAAAGAAGTTTTAAAACGTTTTAGTCAAGCATCACAAAATTACACATTACCAATGAACATATATCTGAATATTTTCATTTACTACTGAAAAAGTCAGAAAAAAAATAAAAATAGTTATGTCTTGTTGTATAGAGATTTAATTTTTTTAGGGTGAATACAGTTTTCATGTATAATTTTTTTTTTGCTTTAGGCATCATCACATATTTTATGTTCAAGCTCTGATTATTTTAAATGTCTTATAGTAAATGAACCAAAGCAGTGTATAGCATATCAATAAGAAGAAAACAATTGAAATGAAAACACTTTAGTTTTTTTATGCTTCTCAGCTACTGAGTAGAATTTAAGAAATAAAAGGTATTTACAAATTTAAAATTATTGTATTTGTGCAATGTAATGTTACATACTGGGTAGAATTGCTTTATGTAATGAACATTTTATTCTATTTTACCCCCACTGAATTAATTGGCTTGAGAGGCAGCAGAGTAATAAAAAAATTGACTACAGTAGCTAATATAAGTATAGCTACTTTATTCAAAAGAAGATACTTTTAAAAAGTTGAAATCACTTGTCACCAATAGGTTTTATTTGTTGGATCCCTCACTCACGCCTTGCTTCAGTCTCGTGTAAAAGTTCTTACTGTAAATTTCCTAAATGTTTCCTTCTCTTTAAAATTCCACCATTGTCTCTATGGACACACTTATTTTTTGGATACTTCATTACCCTACTTTCTACGATAATTTCATGCATCAAATCACACACACACACACACACACACACACACACACACACACAGAAACCAGGGTGACACTGTTGTCATGCATTTGTGCTATTCAGAGCAGATACACTTAGCTCAGTGCTATCCCCAAAAGGACAAACTAACTACAAGGTTTTATAGAGGAAATAATAACAATAGTTCCAAAGAGCAAATAAAATACAGGCCAACCATATATGTAGGCTTACATCTAGCAAAATAACAGTCAATTCCCAATTTCACGTTTTATTATTGATTGCCCTCACTGAATTTTTTAAACCTATATATTTTGTGATTGCTTCATCCAAATTGTTCAGCTTAAAACAATATATCTAGGGACCCAGGAGTAGCTGGAAGGAAGTTCAAACACAGGTCAGCATCCAGCCTAACTGAGCTTAGATTTCTAGATCTTTAGCTTAAATTAGAAGATCATTAAAAATCAATGTACTGTGATGTGAAATGGAAGCTGAGTCTCTGTACACAAACAACATGCAGAAACTTGGACAGGGTGTTGCCTCACAGATATGATGAATTCTGAAAGCCCCAACAAAAGCTTGCAAAAAGAAAACATGAAGAGTTCAAGGCTCTCATCCCCCCTCCTTCAAAGCCTCAGATGAGCTAAGTGGATAGTAAAATGCCCTTGTAGTGAACTCAATAGAGCCTATAAAATGTATATGGTTTGTAAAGAAGTACTTTATATAATTCCTCTAATAGGCGCTGGGGAGAGAGATAGCACACAAGAAAGAGGAAGACAGAGTAAGGCAATGATTAGTGATTCGGATTCAGTCAAGAAACTGATGAAAGGAATAATTCATTCTGCTGTTTTATCTTGTACATCTCCTCATATCATTTTGTTTCTATGTTTTTCTCAATTGTTAGCATTTTTATAATATTACATTGCATTAAAACTAACATCAAGAAATACAATCATTTTACCTGACCCTTATTTCATGTTAATTAGGCTATGTGCGTCTGAATGATGCTTGTAGGTCTATTATCATCTGACTCCATTTACAAAAACATCTTAAATGAAAAAAAGACTTGAAACAGAAAGCATAGTTTTCTGTGCTTTGTATTTGGAAAGTAGATGGGCCTGAAAATTAGAAAAATAATCTAAAATGTATGTTAAAGGTGAAGGAGAAATACTATATATGATAATATTCAACAGAGTGCCAGATTTCCCTCAGAAACTTCTGTTATCAAAGGGAAAAGGACAAAGCAGAAGAAATATACTGTATGGAGTATAATTACTTAATACTAAATATGCCTGTTATATCACGATAAATGAGCTTTACCTGGGTCTAAATTCTTAAAGGAATTTGTCACTCTAATCCTTAGATTAGATACTCATTAATTAGTGGTAAATAGTACTTTACAGAGATTTTATTTATTTTTAAAATATATTTCTTTATTGATTTCAAGGAGGAAGAAAGAGGGAGAGAGTGATAGAAACATCAATGATGAGAGAAAACCATTGATTGGCTGCCTCCAGTATGCCCCCTACTGAAGATTGAGCCCACAACCCGGGCATATGCCCTTGGCCGGAATTGAACCTGGGACCTGTCAGTCCACAGGTTCCCAGGGGCAAGG
>NW_006282653.1:375397-377340 GCF_000327345.1 Myotis davidii | reverse complement strand
AAAAATGCACTCAACTCCACACACTAGGATACCAATAGAAGTCATGTGACCTTTTCTGGTTTATATATTATATACTTTATATATTTTCACTATTCCCTTCACCTGAGTGTTTGTCATATATTTACTTTGTGAACCATGATTTCTGTGCAACACATTTATCCAATAAAAATGTGTGTCCTAGAAAAAAATATGTTGTACAAAAAATTTATATTAATCTAGTACATATTAGTCCGAACTGGGAACAATCTAAATGTTGGTCAATATATGAATGGATAATCAATTCTTCCTGTATTTTATACAATGAAATACCACTAAGCAATAAAAAATACCATTAATAAAACTAAAAACATGTATGATCTCATAAGAGCTATATTGAGCAGAAAATGCTAGATACAAAAAAATTTCATTATGGTTTCATTTTTATGATGTCTCAGAACGAGCAAAACCAATCTTGGCTGACAAAAATCAAAACACATCGTGGGTGGTGAGAGATTCATAGAGAAGTGTCCCAAGGCAAATTTTCTGGGTGATGGAAATGTTCTACATATTCACTGGGGCAGTGATTATGGGGGAGTATTTAATTATCAAAATTAATTGAACATTATGATTTTGATGTGTATACATGATGCTTTAATATAAAAATTTAAAAGAAGTTTTAAAACGTTTTAGTCAAGCATCACAAAATTACATTACCAATGACTTGTTGTATAGAGATTTAATTTTTTTAGGGTGAATACAATTTTCATGTATAATTTTTTTTTTGCTTTAGGCATCATCACATATTTTATGTTCAAGCTCTGATTATTTTAAATGTCTTATAGTAAAAAAAAAAAAGCAGTGTATAGCATATCAATAAGAAGAAAACAATTGAAATGAAAACACTTTAGTTTTTTTATGCTTCTCAGCTGAGTAGAATTTAAGAAATAAAAGGTATTTACAAATTTAAAATTATTGTATTTGTAATGTAATGTACTGAGTAGAATTTAAGAAATAAAAGGTATTTACAAATTTAAAATTATTGTATTTGTGCAATGTAATGTTACATACTGGGTAGAATTGCTTTATGTAATGAACATTTTATTCTATTTTACCCCCACTGAATTAATTGGCTTGAGAGGCAGCAGAGTAATAAAAAAATTGACTACAGTAGCTAATATAAGTATAGCTACTTTATTCAAAAGAAGATACTTTTAAAAAGTTGAAATCACTTGTCACCAATAGGTTTTATTTGTTGGATCCCTCACTCACGCCTTGCTTCAGTCTCTAGTAAAAGTTCTTACTGTAAATTTCCTAAATGTTTCCTTCTCTTTAAAATTCCACCATTGTCTTTATGGACACACTTATTTTTTGGATACTTCATTACCCTACTTTCTACGATAATTTCATGCATCAAATCACACACACACACACACACAGAAACCAGGGTGACACTGTTGTCATGCATTTGTGCTATTCAGAGCAGATACACTTAGCTCAGTGCTATCCCCAAAAGGACAAACTAACTACAAGGTTTTATAGAGGAAATAATAACAATAGTTCCAAAGAGCAAATAAAATACAGGCCAACCATATATGTAGGCTTACATCTAGCAAAATAACAGTCAATTCCCAATTTCACGTTTTATTATTGATTGCCCTCACTGAATTTTTTAAACCTATATATTTTGTGATTGCTTCATCCAAATTGTTCAGCTTAAAACAATATATCTAGGGACCCAGGAGTAGCTGGAAGGAAGTTCAAACACAGGTCAGCATCCAGCCTAACTGAGCTTAGATTTCTAGATCTTTAGCTTAAATTAGAAGATCATTAAAAATCAATGTACTGTGATGTGAAATGGAAGCTGAGTCTCTGTACACAAACAACATGCAGAAACTTGGACAGGGTGTTGCCTCACAGATATGATGAATTCTGAAAGCCCCAACAAAAGCTTCCAAAAAGAAAAC
>NW_006282653.1:374361-375216 GCF_000327345.1 Myotis davidii | reverse complement strand
TGTATTTTCCACAAACTGGACAATAAAAATAGCAGAGGCCAGTGTCTTCCTGTAGGTTTTTTTCTAGAGCGGGGTTGGAAAACTGTGGCCTATCAGGCAAATGTGACCCACTGCCTTTTTTGTATGGCTAATGAACTAAAACATTGTTGTACCTTTTTAAAAAATATATATTTTTATTGATTTCAGAGAGGAGAGGGGAGAGAGAGAAAGAGAGGGAGAGAAAGAGAGAGAGGGAGAGAGTGATAGAAACATCAATGATAAGAGAAAACCATTGATTGGCTGCCTCCAGTATGCCCCCTACTGAAGATTGAGCCCACAACCCGGGCATGTGCCCTTGGCCGGAATTGAACCTGGGACCTTTCAGTCCACAGGCTGATGCTCTATCCACTGAGCAAAACTGGCTAGGGCAAGTATTTAAAGCTTTTTTACATAAAAGGAAATTATAGATTTCTTTAATCTAACCCCTTTTTATGTCAATTCTCCATAACTCAAGTTCACAGGATTAAGACCCTTCTCTGCAGGCTTACACTAATCCTATTTAATAAAAGGGAGATATGCTAATTGACCATCACACCATCATAAAGATGGCAGGGCCCACAGCCAATAAAGAGGGAATATGCTAATTGACTATCAAGCTCTCAAAGATGGCAGTGCCCACATCCACAAGATGGCGGCGCCCAGTCCCCTAGGCAGGCCCAGCTGCTCCACGCACTTGCTTCTGGAGTCCCCCAGTCCCCTCAGCACCCCAGTCCCCCAGGGCTGCCCGAGGCTCAGGTAACCAGGGTCAACAGAGGCTTGCGCTGCTGGCAGTGGCAGCAGCAGAGGTGTGAAGGCATCGCCTTCCCCTGATCGCCG
>NW_006282653.1:351968-374198 GCF_000327345.1 Myotis davidii | reverse complement strand
AGAGAGAGAGAGAGAGAGAGAGAGAGACTACACCATTCACAAAAGCATGAAAGAGTTCCCTAGACTTCTTATTTATCACCTTTTTTACCAGTGTTAAACATTTCGGGTATATTCAAGTTTCACCATATTCTATGTTACAGACATTCAAAATTCCAGGTTCTGCAAATAGAAGGTATGCAAATATCAAGTTCAAACAAGGACTGTTGGTCTCTAGTCTCTCTTTTCCTCCCCCTTTCACTTTTAATTCACTAAGGGATTAATTATTATAATAATTAATTAATATAGCCTGCACATATTTAATAAAATATATTTCTAAAAACCTAGAGGAAATAGTTACAATTCAGAAGCTTCAGGCAATTTTGAGGATGATAAATTTACTTTAGGCATTTCTAAACTTTATTTGAAAAATAATCTTGAAATCTGAGCACACTAGGGAGGGAAGAATACACATGGTCTTCATTTGTTTATATCAATCAATGTAATCATAAACATGCTCATTATATTGTTATTATAGTTGTGCTATGCTTAAAACATTTATGATAGTAAAAAATGAACACATAAATTGTATGTAGATGCTTACATATAATGTCTACATTAGAAATCTTTTTTCTAAAACTTCAAATAATAGGTTGTTTAAAGTGCCTTTCTCTGAAGAAAAATGACCTGTATTTGGAATTCCCATAAAATATACTATCAACAAATTGGAATATTTCTTACACTTTCCTTTGGGGCAATACTGAACTCTTGCTCTATATAGCCAGTCACAACAGTTGAACATTTTTTAATGAAGCTAATGTACAATGAATGGTGTGTGTACGTGTGTGTGCATTTCTTAACAGTTTTTTTATCTGGAGAAAAAATTAAAAAGTGAGCATCACCAATAGAGAACTTCTAGCTGAAGTCTCCAATAACCTGGTGAGCACTACTCCAGGACTTAAAATGCCAAAGACTCTCACATGCAGTCTCAGACCCTAAACATAATCTCTCACACTTGTGGGGACACGATATAGAGTGGGCAAAGGCCTCCTAGTGGATTTCCAGAAAAGTGGGGAAAGAGCCATGTAATTACTTTTAGGAGAAAAGAGTGTAAAATGTGATCAACCCACATAGTTTTGAGAGATGACATCGCAGAAAAAAAGGAAAAAGGAAGGGTTCTCTCTCTCTCATTCTTCTCTCTCCCTCCCCCTCTCATCACTCTTCTCACTTCTCTCCCTTTCTTTCCCCAATTCCTCTCTGCTAGTGTCTATGGCCAGGAAGTAGCAATCTATCAAAAGCTTGTGTCCAGAAATCCTGGGAAAGCCAACGCAATAGGAAGAGATGCCATGGGGGACTGGAGGGTTGTCAGACAGAGCAGAGAAGCTGCTAGCTGGACAAATCATGAGCTGATAGAGAAACGACTTCATGTTAATTTTCCCAGATGTAGTAGGAGGTGTTTCTCAAAAGAAGGGAATCAGCTTTTGGAGTATAAGTGTGAAATGTGGAACCCTTAATAACACTCATTTTTAAAAAATATATTTTTATTGATTTCAGAGAGGAAGGGAGAGAGAGAGCGATAGAAACATCCACGATGAGAGAGAATCATTGATCAGCTGCCTCCTGCACACCCCCACAGGGGATCGAGTCCACATCCCAAGCATGTGCCCTTGACCAGAATCGAACCCACGACGTGTCAGTCCGCAGGCCGACACTCTATCCACTGAGCCAAACCAGCCAGGGCAACCCTGTGGTTTTTTAAATGCGAATATTTCGTACTTGATTTCAAACACATTATTTTGCCTTGTGACAGTATTTGAGCCTAATAATTCCACCTTTGCTCTAACTACATATTTGAATCTTAAATTTTGTGAAATGAGAAGTCATTTCATCATGGCATTTTTTTTTTTAGTCACAAATTCAAAAACTTCCTAGGAGAGGAATGAGTTGGCTTTACCTCAAGCCAGTACATGTGGGCCCTCTGCACGCTGGGGACTGGGGACACAGCTGATAGTCAAAGCCACAACACCTGCTGGAGCCTGGATGTTCCAAAGGTGGGCCGGGGAGATGGCTTCTAACTTACTGGTTTCCCAGTGGAAGCAAACCAAATAGTTTGCTCTATTAGATCATGGCTTGTCTTGGAAATCAGCCAGCTGGGGGAAGACTTTAATTTTTGCTAGCATTCTGAAGAGAGCATCAGGGAGAGGGTACCCTGTGCATAAGCAATTCAGGAATTAAGAAAATAGCACTACAAATAGCACACTAGTTTTGAACTGCAGAGCATGTGAAATATTCCAAAGGAAATATCTCTGAAGTGTAACCATATCTCTCTAACTAAAACATTGTTAAATGATCATATCACCCAAGAATTAGGAAGCTACTCAGTGATAACACCATTGTTTCAAGAGGGGATTCAATCGTATATTTATCTAGGAAGGGAAACTTGATGCCTAATTTTCACTGCCCTTTGTTCATATTGATTTTTATCATAATTTAGAAGTATTCCCGAACACAAAAGCAGAATAAACCTCCCTTTCTTATTACACTAGAGACCTTTTTAAGCAGCAGAGGATTTAGATTTAGATTCGGGCATTAAAATTAAATCACACATCCTAAGGAAAAATGATCTGTAATAATGAAAGCCACACACATGGGATATGAAAGTGCAATTGAATAATGAAGCAAACTACAGTTGCAGTGTTTGGAGCCAGTATGATTAAATGAAGAGTGCTTTTGAAAACAAATTTCTTCCTTTGTCATCTATCGATTGCTGGCATATTAGCAAGCAAATTACTGGAAGAGATGAATATCATAAATTAGAAAGGAATTATTTTTTCTCAATTAAAGTAGCTTCATTTATGGATGCACTGTGGAGGCTGTTAGGACAGTGCCCGTAGGTATAATTGCAAGACCCACTGATTCTTCAGTAGTAACAGGCTGATATAATGGCAGTTACCCTATAACTGTTACTTGCTGACTCTAAGCACCAGGTAGAGAGAATGAGTGATTCTAGTTTTGACAGTTTGCTCATTACCTAGGATTCTTGGCTCACATCCATTAGCACCACCCAAGGCAGTGACCTAGGTCAAAATGCTTCTTCATTAATTCTGAGCTACTTTGAGAGCTCTGAGTTTGGGCCTCTTTTTTTTTTTTCCTTCCCTTCTTTTAAATCAACATCTTTATCTTGTTTGATCCATTTTAAGATTTTCTGATTTAAATGTTTATTAGTGATAGTTTAACCAAGTTACAGAGTTTTATAACATTTTAAAAAAAGACATTTTCTTTTTTCTATTGGGTGATAAAGATCATTATAGTACATACTTCTTTATTAGCAGATTAAACAGATGAGGATGGAATCCAATTAACTCATGTAAAGGGTTTCCACCCATGTATTATGTGTGTATGTGAGTGTGTAGTTTTTAGAGCACTAATGTTTTGGGAAAACACTGAGCTAGTTTCATTCACTTTGATTTCCATCACAAAAGAATGCATTTTTTTCAATTAGTCCTCATAAACCAGAGACCTTTTTTTGGTAGTAGGCAGAAAAAGTACTTTGAATCTTTTTCTGACCCGTGCTATGTGATTCTGTATTAATTTCATTCAATCTTTGACAGTTGAGAAATGTGATGTATGTAATCCATAAAATATTAATGATGATCATTTTGTGATATATTAAAAGATAATTATTTTTATTTATATTAATATGAAATATTTTTTAAAAAGGAAGAAAAGCCTTCACAATTGTAACACTTAAAATATCCCCCAAAATTCCTAAAAGAGAAAAAGAAATTCCTACCTTATGGTTTTGGGTTGGAAATACTAAGTGAACATATGTGAAAGGACTTTCTAAATAAGAATTACTCTATAAATAAGAGGAATAGGTGCTCTTAAAATTATTGAAGAGTAGCGATGCTTAAGACCAACTAAACATGTCAAAAATTCTCACAGATCAATTGGGCCTTGGGGTTTTGAATAAGCAGATGAAAGTGTCTTCCAAGACGCATTTGAGTAATGGCTTCTTCCTCAGAGTGTAGAAGGAAAGACTAATGTTAAAATGTAATAAAATATTACTTTTTGGCTCATACCTGCTATTCTTAGGTTATATGAATAGACAAGTGTAAAACATGCCTGCTGTTTTTCCACAGAGCATTTAAAGAAGCTCAAAGACAAGTGCAAAAAGTCAGTATTTACTTCTTTCTTAATTGCTCTGTAAATGTCTATCTACTCTTTTTAAATATGTTTTTATTGATTTTAGAGAGAGAGAAAAATTGATGTGAGAGAGAAACGTTGATGTGAGAAAGAAACATTGATCAGTTGCCTCCCATACATGCCCCGACCAGGGACTGAGCCACAACCTGAGTATGGGTCCTGACCAGGAATTAAACTAGTGACCTTTTGGTATATGGGACGATGCTTAACTAACTGAGCAACACTGGCTAGTACATGTCACATTAAGTAAGCTGTTTCTATATCATTTTAAGACATTTTCTAGGGAAATTAAGACAGATGATTGTAAAGAAGAAAAATGCATAAAAGTGTATATGTTTGAAAAGCCAGGAGGACAGGGCTAAACTTATTTCATGCATATTCCTATGTGTCTATAAAAGTGTCATAATTTTAAAATTCAAATGTTTTTTTTCCTCTGGTGTCATAATCAAATATAATAAAATTCTTAAATTTTAAACTTATTCTTCAAATAACAGTTTTAAAGAAACCCAGAATTAAAACAGAGAATTACATGTGTGTGTTTATGTGTGTGTACATTAAACTGAGCTCTCTCTTTAAGATACATGAGGTTTGAGAGGGCGCCTTGGAACGTTCTCTATGGTTTTCTGTCTCCACCCTGTTACTCCATATGCATATTTAGACATTACTGAACTAGATCTGCAGAAGAAACATGAGGCTTCTGATCTTTGGCTTTAAGTAATAAAATAAAGCGAAAATTGCAGAAGTATAATGTCTTATGGCACTGTAGGAAAAATGTACCTTTAAATTTACTCTTAATAAATTCACTATTATTTCTACATGTATTAGAAGTAATAGTATGCAATTATTAGAGGTAATAAGCTATTCAGTGTTCTGAGTAAGTTATTCTGAATAAAGTTTAGGTGATAGTATTTTGAGATAAAAAAAGAAGAAGAAACCTAAATGAATTATCCAGCCTGAATCATCTCTCGATATACTAAAAAGTATCAAGATATTTTTATTAGCACAAGTCTTAAAACTAATTTACCCTAAATGACACCAGTACTACCCAGCCCATTTTCATATTTTTTAATACTTTTATTATCAACAACACATTTTCATTTAGTTCACAAAGAATTTCCCTTTAAAAAATGAGCCTTGCAAGATACATAAAACATGAGACTATTCTCAACAATGCCACAATCCTCTAAAATATAAAGTCCAATAAAAATTCTCTTGGTGTAGATAAAGTCTGTGACTATGCTATAATATGGAGATAACACACTGAACTGACATTTATTAATCATAGTAAAATGCCCATTAAAATTAAATTGCATGTGTGTTAAGCAGAAGCATTCAGGATATCACAAGAGGAATCACAGTATTCTGTTTCGCCCAGCTTGTGTTGTAACCTGAGGCCTGAGGTTACCTTTGGTTCTCTCTCGTGGTTTCCTTGTTCCTTCTGTGACTGGGATATGTGTGTGCAGCTTCACACTGGCCTGTCCGTGGCCCCTTCTCGTGACTCAAAATGCTTTCTCATTATCAGTATTCACAATGGATAACTGCCAACAAAATGACCATGTTTTCTTTGATCCTGTTCAATTTGGGAAAAAACAAAGTAAAAGCAAGAGGGAAAATATTGTTTCTTTTTCAGTTCCTTAAGATCTAGGCAAAAATGGGGAGGGGTGATTTCTAAAAGCAATAGCAAGGGTTGTCAAGAGAGAAGAGGTAAGTGCTATTGATTGAATGACCTGAAGTGATAGGACCCCAAGAGGCCAGGTGGGTGTGCTTGTTGGCAAAGTTGACTTCAGCTGTGACAGTGGGACATGACTTTGAAAAATCAGGTTCCCACACTTTTGTCATAAAAAGCCCTAGAAAGAAGCTAAGAGTGACAGTACTTTGTCTTCATTTTTGTTTTATTTTTCTTTTCATTTTCTCAAAACTCTATGAGACCAACTTTCAATCATCTCCATTATACCCTACCACAATTTACTGATCTCTGAATTGTGCCTCATTTATGTCTATACTCATCACCACGTTATCGGAAATAGATTATAAAAATTTTACTTCGTTTGTAAATGTATAGATAGAGTCTCTGTGTTAAATGTATATATTTAACTTAAGGTTGTCTATTTGGTGTTTTCTGGATGCTACATGTGTTTTTGCCTTTATAAATGTTGACCAATCATTCTGGTTTGTCCTGGATTGCAAGGTTTCCCAATATGTGAGACTTTCAATGCTAAATCTGGAATTTTCCAGACAAACTGAAATGAGTTATTTTGGGCTTAATTTTACTAAATTTATTGGGGTGATATTGGTTAATAAGATTATATAAGTTTCAAGTGTTTAATGTTATAATGCATTACCTGTATGTTTCATTGTGTTCGCCACCCAAAGTCTAGTTTCCTTCTGTCACCTTATATTCAACCCTTTACTCTCCTTCACCTTCCCCACATCCCATCCCCTCTGGTAACGACCACCCTGTTGTCAATGTCTATGAGTGTTTGTCGTTGTTGTTGACAAGGTTACAGATGCCCCCTTTTACTCTCTTCTCCCAGCCCCTGCTCCAACCCAGGCCTTCATTACACTATTGTTTGGGTACATTGATGATGCATATCCTATCTAATAATAGACAAAGAGGGTAATTGACCATACCTTTGCTATGCCTCCCATGGGCCAATCAGTGTGATATGCAAATTAACCGCCAACAAAGGTGGTGGCTAATTTACATACAGCATGAAGTGGTGGAGCGAAGACTGAAGGCAGCTCCAGCCGGAGCAGCCAGGGCTTGAAGGCGGCTCCAGCCGGAGCGAAGGCCTGAGTCCCAGGTGCTGGAGGAAAACCGGTGCCAGCAGCCAGGGGAAGGTAAGGCCTATTGCACTAATCTTTTTTTGCAACAGGCCTCTAGTATGTACATAAGTTCTTTGGTTATCTTTTTCCTCCCCCACTCCTGCCCTTAAAATATGTCAGTCTATTCAGACTATTCTATTCCTCATGTTGTTGTTGTTAGTATTATTATTATCATTATTATTATTATTATTATTTGTTTAAAACCCTTGAGTGGTTTACAGTGTCTTAGGATAAAGTAAGAACTCCTCAACTGACACCACTCCCCACTACTGGCTCCCAGGATAACCTCTCCTCAGGGATTCATGTCTCTCACCCTTCCCCTCCCAGCACAAGTCTGTTCTCTCTGTGGCCTTTGCCTTGTACCTCCTCAGCCTCCACCTTGTCCATCTAACCCAAGCTCAAATGATGCCTGCACAGAACAGTATCTGACAACACCATCAAAGAAGTCCTGCTTCACCACACCATGTTACTTATCACTCTGTCTTAGTTACTGCAGTTTTGAAATCTGAATTTACTTTATTTTGTTTTGTTTCATTGAGTGTTAATTTTTCTCTCTCTTCATTAAAGATCTCTGACAGCAGGGATTTCCTTGTCATTTTATTGTAAAGAACTGTGGGCAGTGAGGCTGCAGAGGGCACAGGGGCAGGTTTTGGCCCATCCTCCACACCCCCACCCGGTTCTTCCCACTGTGGCCCCTGGTCACCTGTATGCCAGCAGCCCTGCTCCCACCACCGCCACTCCCACACACTGATGGTTTTGGCCCTGCTTGCACCTGCTGATGGCAGAGCGATTGGGGCTGGCTCCAGCACCTGGTGTGAGCAGTGGCTGCTGCCCGGATTGGCCCTCAGGAGTGGGGGGGGGGGGGAAGCCCTGAGGGGCAATAGGGGCTGGCAGCTGCCACTTACACCCGCTGACAGCACTGAGTGATCTGGGCCGGCGCCGGCAGCAGATGCGAGCACCAGGTGGGGCCACCGCACGCAGGAGCAAAGACTTTTCAGTAGCCATCAGAGGCTCACACCAATGACAATGACCAGTGTCCCACCTTGGTCTGTCACCCCACTCACCTGTTCCACCATCCTGCCATGGCCAAAGCCGGCCATGTTCGGCGCACACCCCCTGGCGGTCAGTGGTCAGTGCACTTCATAGCTACCGGTTGTTATGACATTTCTTTCTTTCTTTCTTTTTTTACCCTCACCTGAGGATATGTTTCCATTGATTTTTAGAGAATGTGGAAGAAAAAGGGAAAGACGGAGAGAAACATAAAAGTGAGAGGAACACTTTGATTGGTTGCCTCCTGCAGGAGCCCTGACCTGAGCCCCAGCCAGGGAGGATCCTGCAACCTAGGTACATGCCCTTGGTCCAAATTGAACCCAGACCCTGCAGTCAGCAGGCCGAGGCATTATCTACTGAGCTAGGGCAGGATATGATATTTCTTAGCCCTCCAGCAGTGGACCTTCGTTTTTTTCTCCAGGAGAGTGGTAGAAAAACCCTAGGTCACCTGCTTGAATTCTTATTACCCAAGTTACGAAGAATATTACCAGTGGCATACAGGGAGCTTAGCCAATGAGCTGTCAAAAAAGGTGCTTCCTTTGTAGTTCACACCGATTGTCAGCTCGGCCCCCCCCACCCAGGCCTGAAGGCTCACCCAAAGGCGTCAACCCCCATCACCCTCCAATTGCCCACTCCTCCCCCCACCCAGGCCTGACGTCTGGGCCAGAGGTGTCAGGCCTGGGCAGAAGACCCCCAGACCCCTCCTATCACTGGCTCTGACCCCTGCCCAGCCTGATGCCTCTGGCCCAAGCATCAGGCTTGACGGGACCCTCAGAACCCTCAGATCATCGGCTCCGCCCTCCGCCCAGTCCTGATGCCTCTGGCCCAGGTGTCAGGCCTGGGCAGGGGACCCCTGCAGCTCCAATGGCTGGCTCCGCCCCTGCCCAGGAGCCCCCTGGCTCAGGCCCTTCCTATGCTGCTCAGGGCCCACACAGGGCCTACCTCGGAATGACCTGGGTGCCAATGATGTTCTCGGAACCCAGGCTGCTGGACACCTATGTATGCAAATTAACTGCCATCTTTGTTGGGTTAATTTACATACTCATCCGATTGGCTGGTGAGCATGGCAGAGTGACACCAATTTACATGTTTCTCTTTTATTAGTGTAGATTCCATCATTACTCCAAGCATAGTGTAGATCCTCAATAAGCATTTGTTGAATTAAAACATTATTGATGCTGACTATTTTGTAAGCTTAAAGAGCCATTTAATCATCTGGGGGTCAGTGTTTAATTTTTTAAAAAATTAAAGTGATGTTTGGGGGGGGGGGTTGTTTCTATCTTGCCCTCACCTTCCTTTTTCAAAACTTTTAATCTAGGATAAACAGCTAAATGATTACACTACTACATATAGTTAACAAACTACCTGGAAAATCACATTAAAAAATGACATAAAATTAATAAAATGAACTTGCAATACAGTTTGTACCATATATATATATTTTTTTATTTTGTTGTTTTTTTCTTCTTTTTTGGTTATCTTCAGCTAAAGGCCTGGTGCATAAATATATGAGCTGGTGGGATCTTGGGGTTGGGGTTGGGGGGAGGTAGGATGCAATCAGCCCTCTGGGGGGCAGTGGGACACCCTTGCTGGCCTGGGATCCTGCTCCATTCTGCTGACAGTCTTGCCAGTTGTTGGGAGCCACCTGGCAGCCACTTTTATATTGTTTCTTCCTTGCAGAGCATCTAGGGAGGGGAATCAGCTAGGCTACAGTGCCTGAGGCTGACTTCCAAGAGGCCTGCAGTGCTGTCGGGATCATGCTGGAGGAGTTGATCTGTTGGTGCCTGGCCCATTCTCCAGAGATTAGGCCTGCAGGACTACTGAGGGAGTGAGTGGCTGCTGCCGGGCTGGTGGGCCGCTGGGATGGGTCAGTCAGCTGAGCAGTGCTCCTGCTGTGGGAGCGCACTGACCCCCAGGGAGCAGCTCCTGTGTTGAGCGTCTGCCCCCTAAGGGTCAGTGTGCATCATAGTGACTGGTCACCAGGTCGGTCTGGTCATTCAGTTGTAATGATCTCTTAGGCCTTTATCTATATAGATTTGTACTATATTTAACCATTAGTTAAGATGAAGAGGATAGAGCAAACATTTTTTACAAAATCTAAATGTCCTTAATAATTAAATTATTCTTTGCAGAATCTCATTTATAAAATAGCAATTGAAACTAAACCATTAGTAAAATTTATATATACATGAATGGTTACATTCTTTTTATTTTGTTGTAAATCAGTAGAAAACATCTTTATTCATTTAAAACAAATTGCTCAATTGTTTTAATTATTCAAAAATAAAGGAATTTTTTATTATTCTTTACATACCTGGTGTTGTCAAAGGGGAAAAAATATTAAGTTGAAATACAACTCTTGAGTTGATGAAGAAGCAAAATGGTTATTGAAATTATTTTGACAATATAGGATTAAAATTTACAGTGTCAGGATGTAGGTTCATGATGAATCATTTCCCCAAAGGGAAAAGAAAAAACTGCTGCTAAGAAAGAAATAAAAATAATGTGGTCATTTCTTTTAAATTTCAGTTCAATTAGAGTCATGCTGAGGAAAGAATGAGGTGTGAAGGGAGTAGATATTTGTTGAGTGCTTATGATGTGACTTTAGATACATCAGTTCATTTATTCCTCCCATGACCACTTTTACTCTACAGCACATTTTCTACTTGTAGATAATATGTAAATTAAAAATGATTAAGAGATATAACCAAATTTAAATTGCTAGTAATAGAAAGATAGTGATTTGAATTTGCATGTATCTGTTTATAAATGTATTGCCCTAGGGACACTGGAGCTTCTCTATCCCCATTCATAGTAACTGTGGTGCCCCCCTGGGTGTGGAATAAATTAGAGGTTTCCTCATACCCTGGACTTTGCAAGCCATGACAGCAATACAATCAAGTGACCAGAAATAAACTTCTTTCTAGAAGTTTCTTCAGAAAGGCTGACTTATAGAATTATAAATTTTAGCAAAATTGCAATGGGAAGCAGTAATAAACTGACATTTTGGCCTTAATTTTTACAAATCTGAGTTAGTTGCTATGTAGCTAAAGAAGCTTCTCTCCTTCATTTCATTCCTATTCCTTCTAACTTATTTCTATCTCTTTCTCATACTTCAACTTTTAAAAAGATTTTCGAAGTGTTTCAGACTTGCTGTTGAATATGTAATCCAGTTCAAGAAGAATTAAGAATGTCTCAAATGTCAGAAAAAAAATTTCAATTAATCTCTTTCTGCCTCTGTTAGCACACACACTCACACACATATAATTTACATGCACAGAATCATATGCATGCTATTCGGAAAATGTGTTTTACCCTAGTCAATAATTCACAGTGTAGTTCCATGACAATGTATATAAATGTTCGTTGTTTTTCTAAGTAATGGTAACATGTTTTTGCATGGGTATGCCATACAGTCTATTACTACTTAATTACAGAATTCTAAGTGGTTACAAAATAGTTTGAAAAATATTTAAGACAGTATAATTAGGAACCTGGCATGAGCTTCTTTATGCAACTTTTCTAATGAGCTCTTGGCAAAATGAGACTAAGATTTCTGGGGTAAAGGGTAGGCTCATGTAAATTTTGTGTATATTGCTAAACTCATTGATTACAAGCTTATATGAAAATAAATATTCCATATTCCACATCATAGGAAATACTGTGATATATACATGTATGTATACACACATATATATGTACAAATATATATTCACACACATGCAAATATAATATGTATATTAAAACAAGTAACAAAGGTTATGATATTAACATTTCTTACCTTTCTGTCATTATTATCCTGGCTTTCTAAAAATAATGGAAGTATTTATTCTTTCTCTATATGTTTTAATATCTTGGTTAGAGAGAATTTGTGATTACTGAAGGTTTGAAATAATTTGCCTTTAATAATTCCATTTAAACTTCTATTATATAAAAGTAATTATCAGAAAACTTTTTCTATTTATCTCAAGGTTACAAGTACATTCATTTTTTTATGGTTTCTGAGTCATATATGTTGGAACATTTCTTTTTAATTTACTTATATTTGTGTTTATTCATTTTTTTTTATTGAACAGTTTTTAGTGTTTCCCATGTGCCAGGAACAGTACTATATTCTCAATGAACCAAAGAGTCAAAGATCCCTGGACTAATAGAGTTTATATTAAGCAAAATGAGAGATAAAATAAAAATTAAATACACAAATTTTCCAGCATATTAGAAGTTGATGCGAACTAAAAAGAAAAGTGCAGCAGATTAAGGAGTATCTGGACTGTGGTGTAATGGGGGAAAGACAGCAGTTTGCAGGGGTAAATGGGGTCTTCCAGTTCATTTCATCGAAAAGGTAAGATTTATGTACAGAAAAAGCTTGATGGAAGGAAGAAAGTTTAAAAAACTAGTTAATGAAGCTCATTTTCCAACAGAGGGAATGGTTGGAACAAAACCATGTGGTAGAACTGTGCCTCGTGTGTCCTAGGATTAGCACACATTGCATACTATTGAGCAAAAAATTGTGCAAATTATTATCACACAATTATTTGGATTAATCTAGATCCTCTGTAGCTTTCTGTGTTCCATTCTACCACTGACAGGGTCTCTCTGACATTCTATAAAACACTTTACTTCTCTATGCTCGTTGTCTCTTTTAGAAAATGAATATTTTAAAATGCTGACCATAGTGTGTTGAATACAAGTAACACGTTTAAAACCATGCCTAACACAGTGTAAGAACTAAAATGGGTTATCTATGGTCACCTATATCGTCAATATCATTATTTCTAACTCAAGAGGCATTACTTCTAGTTAATGTCAAGTCATTGAGATTTTTCTTATTCTGGCCAATTGTTTGCCTCAATACTTATTCTAGGTTGGCCAGTATCAAAGATGTGTACTTTTCTTCAGCCTCTCAGATGTCTAAGGTAGTAAAAAGATTCCTAGAAGGATCCTAAAATTTGTTTGTTTGTTTTTCGTAGTGGGTGTTATTAAAACTTTTGCCCAGGGCCAGTCTGTGAGGTTGGGAATATCCTGATCAATAAAAAGTGCATTTCTGGTTACATCTGAGGAAAAATGCTAGTATTTCTTCAACCTATTGTTTACTCTAATAAGAGGTTTTCTTTGTTTGTACTCTGAAATTGAGAGTACAAACACATGAATGCTGCTTCCTTCTTCTGATGCTTCTATCCAGATTACTACCAATTCACTTCCAAAATACCACCTTAAATGGTGAGTGGAATTCAAATTGGAACCATTTCTAACTTGGGATTCTCAGTGATTTTCTGTCAATGGTGGAAGAAAATGGTTGAGATTGGGAAAGTGAATATTTGACATTTCAGTGACCTATCCTTGCTCTTGGTCTTAACCCCCACATTTATGACAATTGATGAAGGCATTTTATTTATGATTTTTTTTTTGCTTCTGTTAATATGCTTCATATTCTTAATATGATAAAATACAATGCTCTCCTCAAATGGGATCACTGTGTAGCTTCCTTAAATATTATTTTGACTTGTTCAAAATTATTATTGATGTCCTATCTTGAGGTTTGCTGGATGAGCTTAGGGTCCCTCCCAAATACAATATTCATTACATAATCGGTGTGAACACTCTTTTGTGCATGTTGATCAGATAATAGAATTTTTTTTTTTTTTTTAGAATTAGAATCCTCAAAGTCAAAGGGGAAAAAGTTCAGCATTAGGAACCAGGAATAATTCATCCATGTTAAAATAAAATTCACCAGACTTTGCTTCTAGTTCTTTAAAACTAATGTTGTATATATTATATTCCATATCTCAAAAATCAAGTTTTATTGTTTTTCAAGTGAATCTTCTAATGTTGCATACAGCAACTCACTTAAATTTTATTTTTTGTATGTAAATATAGGCTTATAAATCATAAGAACCTGCTTTAATATTTTACCCAAAGCGTTAGTTACCTTTTCGAAATTCTTGTGGGATAGAACATCTATTCTATGTGCTGTTAACAACTATTTGGGTGGCTTTCCATCTTTTAGATTGTTAGTTATATGAGCTCATAGCTGCAATTTTGGAGGAAAAATTGCTCTGTCTTTAGCACATGGCTACACAATGACAAGCAGATGTTGTAGGGAACAATATACAGGTATATTGTTTCTTTAGCAAGAAATGGCATAGTCTCCTATGTAACATTCCATTAGCTAGTTTCTGGTATATTGGTCTTTATGGGGAGAAGTGGATAATGGGTAGAGGTTCACTCAATAACAGTGTATTGGCTGCTCCCCTGGCCTATCAAATGCTCCAGGTTGACTATTGTCATCTAACAGGGAGAAGCATTGCTGGAGCACCTGGAGCCTTGTGTCCAATTCTAGTTTGTCTTTCTGAATCATCTTGTGAGAACTCATTTCATTTATTTTGTCCTTAAGCCTCTCAGCTATAATATAAAAAATTTAAAAGTTTTCCCCAAGCATTTTCTACAATGAACCCTGATCCTCTTACTCTAAACTTCAGTAAATCTTAATTTATGAGGAATCTCATATGAATTATCCAGAATATCTGTTCAGGTTCCTTCAACTTCATGTACAATTTGGTGTTCAGGCAGACAAAATAGCATCCAAGTTGGTATGATCTGAGATCTACCCATAGACCTATGTGTCTGAAAGCACTACATTTCTTAGCCTCCTATTATAGATTATCCATAACTAGATTTACTCTGTATAGGCAGCTGTTATATGGATACTTTTTCTTTCAGAGGTGATCATGTTGCCAGACATCTAAGAGTTTACATGGTACTTATAGGTGCTTTATAATTATTGAAACAATGAATTGTATGAAAATTTTAATGTCTAGACTCAATAATTTAGGTGATCACAAAATATTTTCCAAATAAAAATAGGGGTCATCATCTGATTAATATTGAAAAGATAAACATAACACAAAAACTTTCATTTTTTAATCCCAGTTTTTAGACAATTTACATTCTGTGACATAAATCACCAAGGAAGCTATTTGAATTTTCCAATTAATTATATTATTGACATTAAGATGAAAGTAAATTCTGCAAAAATCACTGAATGCTTTTTTAGGCACAATCTATTATCACACTACTGTTTCAGCCAAACATTTCCTGTTCTGCTTTTGAGTCTTAAAATAATTCTTTTAAAATAGGACATGGGATAAATTTTTCAGCTCTCGTGATTTAAAAGCAATTTTTTTTCAGTTTTCTTTTCACTTTTACTTTTCTAAGTACCCATGTCTACCTTAAAAAAAAAAGAACAACAACAACTACTTTTCCACAAGTTAGGAAAAATAAAAGCAAATGATATCATGCACATTTGGGATAACATAATTTATCAAGTATTGTTTAAAATATTTTGTATTATTTTTAATCAACACATCTTACTTTAAAAAGAGAGTAAGTATAAATAATAGAGTGTGACCCTTTGGAGAGGTTTATCCTTTCTTCTGATTATGGTTGAGATTGAATTTGGCTCAGGATCAATTTATTAGATAGGAACTACTCTTGGCTTCTATTAGCAGAGACTTGACTTCACTGCCTTGACCATATAATTAATGTTTATTCTTACAAATTAAAGAGTTCTAGGGGTGGCAGTCCAGAGTTGGAATAGGTGCTCCATCAGGCGACTAAGAAAATGTGCTCTTTCTATTTTCAGTTCTGCCACCTTATTACTATCTTCCCTGTTCAAAGAATCTCATGATTCAATACAACTACAGTAGCCCCAAAACAGTCATGTCTAGGTTCTAGGCAAGTGATAGCATGCAAGTGGATAGAAATCCTCTCAGGGCTGATGTGCAAAATGTTTATATTTCCTACTGCAAATACCAAATCTCTATGCACATGTCCTAGTCTCATACAATTTGCTCAGTTCCACACTCACACACAGCAGGTCATAGCCCAATCTCACCTTCTAAAGAAATTAAAGGCCTAGTTCCAAACGTTGAAGACTACTCTCTTATTGTTATTCAGTATGTTTCCCATTATCTCTTCTTTTAAACTCCCACTGAGTATTTTTATTATGAAATCTTTGCACTTGACATATGGGAATTTCCCTTTTATGAGTTGATACATAGAGATGGGTTGAAGTTGCATTGAATTTGTCATATTTTCTCATTATTTGTTGTATGTTTTGTGTTTTGTTATATGGACAGGCTTTATCACAATGAATTTAAAATATACTGCTGGAACCAATTCTAGATCATGCTCAATTTTTGTATTTTTCCATGAGATGGTTTATTAAAAAATTAATAAAAATTAAAACTGTATCTTAACCTCTGCTTTCACTACAACTATCCACTACATTTATTTTCCCGTGTGGATATTGCAGAGAAAGAAATGAAACAAAACACACACACACACACACACACACACACACACACACGCACTGCCTAACAAGACAGTTCATGGTGTACGTGAAATGGATCCAAAGTCTGTGTGGTGTAGGTGAATCCCGGGAGCCAAACTCATTCTTCCAGGTGATGTGCCTTTACAGTGCTCGTAGAATTTTTCACAGCTTGATTAAATTTCTCAACTAGCTTTTAGAGACGGATTTTGACAAATATTCCGTTATAATTGCATCACCAACACACTCTTCTTTGTAATTTTCATAATTCTAAGCACAGTTTGCTCGAAATACCATGAGACAAATGTTTGCGGAGTGAAATATTTCCTGCAAACCTTTTCTTTCATTAAAAATCTAAGTAAATGTAGCCATTCTGTGACAATACCATTGTTATCACAATGAATATATCATCCAAATTCAGGTGATAAAACAATTTATTTTTCATACTTAAAGTTAAAAAAGGTGAACTGACATGCATATATGCATAACCCATGGACCCAGACAATAGTATGGTGGAGGCCTGGGGTGGAGGGCAAGTGTGGTCTAGAAAAGGTCAGTGGGGCAAGGGGACATCTGTAATACTTTTAACGATAAAGAAAAATCTAAATAAATAAATAGATAGATAGATTAAAAGGCTGCTTTGTGCCGCTCAGTATAGTTGGTATTTGGATAATCTTTCTTGTTTTCTCTTATACTGACCATACATCCATGAACATTGCTCAGCTGGCACTGATTTATGACTATGACTTATGCCTATTGTTAATCCTTTCTGCATTTATTAGCCATATATGTCTCCTCCAGCTACTTGCTTTGGAATTCAACTTTTATTTTTTCTACTGAACTGACTTCTTGCCTGACATGCAGCTTCAAGGTTATTTCAGAGTTGATGGTCTCTTGATTATACAGTCTTTATTTTTGTTTAGATGTCACAAAATCCTATAAAACGTATTACTAGCTTCCTACTCTTTATCTGTTGTGCTGTTCCTATTTAAGACTAAAGAGCATTACATTTTCATTTTTCATCATTAGTTTAAAAGAAATTATAAATTTCCCAGGAATACTATTTAAAATAATAAATTTATTTTTGTTTATCATTTATGAAACCAATTTTATGTCAATAAGGACATAGTAGGCATATCTAATCCATACATTATAAAGTAGAATAAACTGGCATACTAGATTATAATATCTAATATGTTTAGTCACAGAAAAATATTTCACTCCACATAAAATATAAGATTCACAAATTCATCTTCAATCTCTGAGAATATCAGTGCTTTAGTTAAACAATGACTGATTTAGAAAGTATAGAAGGCTTGAATTTGGTATGGTTCAAACCAAGTAAATATTGTATTATATTTTATTTGATAAATCACTTAACTTTTTGATACTGGTTTTGTCTATGTGTATAATGTGCATAATAATATCTGATCTTGCTAAACTTTGAATAACTGTTTTATTAAATAACAAATATTTAATGGTAATAATAATCATAATACAGCAGTTTAAAAACTTTCAAGCATTTTATGTGTGTAAAGTAATTGACCTACCAGGAAGATAGAAGACTAGTTCCCCATTCCTTCAGTTAGAGTTCACAAGAAGTTAGTTATTATTAATAATTGACTTATTAATTACTAATTGATTAGATACTTGTTTTCCTGTAGCAACATTCTAGAAGCTGAAAATAGACAATAAACAAGTATACAAATAAAGCTAATACATCTGATGGTAAAAAGTGTAATAAAGTAGACCAGGCCATATGAAAGGAAATAACTTGCTATGTGGACTTAGAGTTTGATGGGATGGAATTACTTTATACAGGGTGCTCATTAAAGGCTGTTCTGAGAAGATGAGGTCTGTGGAATAAGAAGAAGCTAGCCAGCACACCAGTGAGATTTAAAAGCAGTAGTACATATGGCATTAAAGAATGAGATAGGTGGATGTATTTTGGGAAAAAAAAATGAGAGGAAGATTGGCCATATTTATTGTTAGATTGGATAGCGAAGGCAGAAAAGGGGAGCTTGACTTAAATATCATTGGTTTGAGAAATTGGGTAAGCAATAATATCACTTACTGAAATTAGAAAGGTGAGAGGAGCAAATACTAAGTACAGAGCAGCAGAACAAAAGGTCTGTTTTGAACATATTACATTTGATATGTCTATGAAACACCCAAGCAAAGATGTCAAAAAGGATATATGCATTTGGAAGTTAGTGGAAGGATAAATGCCAGAAATATAAATTTGGTAATCATCAATGCATGGAGGCTATTTGAAACCACAGAAAAGAATGAGTTCATGCAGGGTTTGTAGATAGAAAACATGGCATGAGAGAAAGAAATGGAGGAATTGACTATATGGAAGAGCAGGACTGATATTCAGGTTTGGCAGCAAAGTGTGAATACTATTCAAACAAGATGTGAATATTATTATTCTTGTTCTATAAGCAGCAGTGAATATGTGCGTAATTGTTCTTACTATTTTGCATAGTCCCTTTAGCCTAGTATCCTCCATATGTGCTTTTGTTACCTGCACACTGGGATTTAATCAGAGTATATTAAATCTGGCAATGACTTTAAGAATTGTTCTTTCCATCTGCACTATTTTATACGTGAGATAAGTGAGGCCCTTAAGAGTTTAATAATTTATATAATAGTACAACTGCGTGATGGCAGTCAAGAAGGTCTAGGCATGCTTTTAAGTTTTGTATACAACAATTAAGAGTTCTTGAATTAGATGCTTTTCCAATCACCAAATTTCTCTAATAGTCAAACAGAAACTAAGATATTTTCTTCTTTGTATTGGGTGCACATGGCCCAAGAAATTAACTTGAAAAGGAGAAATATTAAAATACTAGAGGCCCAGTGCATGGGTAGGGTCCCTAGAGGCTGCCGGCTGCCAGCCTGGGCCTTCCTTCATTCTGTACCGCCCCCCGGTGGTCAGTACACGTCATAGCGAGTGATTGAACTGGTCAGTTGAACTCCTGAGGGGACACTTTGCATATTAGGCTTAGAGATAGAGATAGAGATAGAGAGAGAGAGAGATAAAGAGAGAGAGAGAGAGATTATAAAAAATAAATTTAAATTATTGTCCTAACTTTTCCTTTGTGAAGATAAAAGCAAACATGGATATATAAATTGCAATTTTGAAAAAATGGTGTTCAAAACTATTAGAACTTTTCAAGTTAAATGGTTTATTATAATATAAAAAGAAATTGTATTTTTATTATAATAATATAGACTTGTTTTCACTCTCTTCACAGAAAATTCTAAACCTCTCATTTTCAAGAAACTAAAATGATGTACACAAATATGGATACAATGTATTTACACTGTTGGGAAATTTAATTAATGTTATTTTCTATTGACTTCTATTTTTATATAATTGCAGTGTCTATAAATGCAATTTTGAAGTTCCCAAGTGCAGTATGTAGGCACAGATATAAATTTAAAGAGTCTCATCAGTGAAAATTGCTTTTGAAGTTGTAAATAAAACCATTTATTTTCATATAAAGTATTTCCAACAGAGGATCTCAAAACATATTTAATTGTGACATGATTTATATAGAGCAAAAACAGTGCCAAGAAAAGTCTTTATTTTTTCTTTACATAAGAGCATCATGCTACAAGGATAAATGGCCACTGAATATCTACTTCACATCACTGTACTATAATACTTAAGTATTACTTCTCTTCATACTTATGATTTCTCATAACTCTTGTACATCTAATGAACCTATTCATTGGACAGTTAAGACTATCTGTGTGCCTTCTATCATATTCAATAATAATCAAGGTAATTTGTTAATTCTTTGTTGTCAATCAATTTTCTCGTAAATTTTAAGACAATGATGAAACTTAGACTGTGGATAAAATTTTCACAGCAAAGCTCATACAATATTCACCAACATAATTTCTTATATATATTTTTTCTTTTTTAATTTTTTACAATATAAAATGTGTTTTTAAAAACTAAAATTAAAATTTTAAAAACACCAATAAACAATTAAATTAGAAAACATTTGTTTTATATAATAAAGAGATTGTAAATATTAAGAGCCTCTAATGCAAAGTGAATGTTTATAGAGAGGTAAGATTCCAAATTACACACAAATAAGATAAAATTAGTAAATGATTTTGGTGAATGTAATAGTTTGAGTTTATTTACAAAAAGTTATAATGGAAATACAACTATTTTAAATTATTTATAATATTTCTGTATAGATATTTCTATATTATATGTAAATATAAAATAAATTATAAATAAAATAAATGGAATTTACTATGTAAGTAGTAAGTAAGGTGGTCTTTCTTTCTGGGAACACTCTGCAAGAAAAACCTCAAAAGAATCTAAACAAAACTTTAGTATTGGGAATTGAGTTGGGGTAGAGGAAAAAATTTTCTTAATGTCTTGAATTGATTTGAAAGTGAAAGAGTGGTGAAGTGTTTTGATAGAGAGATTTGCATTTGTTTAAAATAACAGAAACATTTAATTATGATGTGTAATAAAATATATCCCATTTAATTATATATTATTAAAATATATTAGTTTAATTATTTAAATATGCTTTCTTATAAATTATGCAATTTATTTATACATATATTGTATATAATTCATATGTGTAATTTCTTGCGGGAGAGAGAGCAAAATTAAGCCATTGTTTTTCCACAGAAGTGGTTTAAAATATAAGATTGCATGTTTTTGTGAAAATAATCAAGAAATATGTGGTCCTAACATGCCCAATGCTGGTTTTTGTTATTTTTTTTATCTTTGTATCATGAAAGTTTTCAAAAACATACAAAGTAAACAGAATAGTCTAACTAATCCCCTATTGAACCATCATCAACCTTGGACAACTGTTAACATTCTCCCATTTTTGTTTCATTATATACCATTACTGCAATCCACACCGCAACATTCACTTTTGGTTTTATAAGTATAAAGATACATAAAAATCTCTATAATGAACATTATTTTCATTTGCTATGAGGCCATTCAAATATCTTTGAGGAAGTATTTTAATCTTTTACTAATTTATATTTATTGAATCATTTGCTTTCTTTGTATTAGATGTGGGCAAATTCTTTATATCTACACTAATAAAAGAGAAACATGCAACACCCACCAGCCAATCAGGAACAAGTATGCAAATTAACCCAACTAAGATGGAGGCGACCTCGGAGCTGGAGCTACAGGAGGCTTGGGTTGCCCCTAGTGATGGAGGATGCCAAGCTTCCTGCCTGCCCTTGCCAGCCCTGGTCTCTGCTCCAGGCTACAAAGTTTCAATTATAGAAGATAAATAAATCCCAGATACCTGCTTCCATCCCACCATGGCCTCCGCTCAAGGAGGCACTGAAAAAGCAGTCCCAGATTGTGAGAGGGATGTCCAACTCCGGTTTAGGCCCAATCCCTCTAAACCGACAGTAGGACATCCTTTCCCACCATGGCCTCCGCTCAAGGAGGCACTGAAAAAAAAATGAAAAAAATGAGAGGCTGGAAGCTTGGGTTGCCAGGGGGCATGGCCAGCCTGAAAACGTCCATCACCCCCTCACCCCAGTTGGCCAGGAACCCCAGTGGGACCATCCCACCCTGAAGAGGCTGTGGGCAGCCTGAAAACAGCCGTCAGTCCCTATTCAGGCTGGCCAGGCACCCCAGTGGGGAACCCCACCCTGAAGGGGGTGTGGCCAACTGAAAATGCCCTTCAGCCCCTCACCAGGTTGGCAGGCACCCCAGTGGGACCTCCACCCTGATCTGGGACACCCTTCAGGGCAAACCAGCCAGCCCCCACCCATACACCAGGCCTCTATCCTATATAATAAAAGTAATAAGCAAATTGACCCTAACT
>NW_006282653.1:351052-351528 GCF_000327345.1 Myotis davidii | reverse complement strand
AGGGCAAACCAGCTAGCCCCACCTGTGCACAAGGCCTCTATCTATACTAATAAAAGCATAATATGCTAATTAGACTGGGAGACCTTCCAGATGTTCTTCTGGAAAAAGCCATGATGGCGTGGCCAAGGTAGAGGTGGTTAGAGGCCAAGAGAGGAGGGCAGTTGTGGGTGATCAGGCTGATGGGGGGTGGGGCCATTAGGGGTAAGCAGACCAGTAGTGGGGCCTGTTGGGGGCGAGCAGGCCATCAGTGGGGTCAGTTGGAGGTGTTCAGGACAGCTGTGGGGGCAATTTGGAATAAGAAGGCCAGCAGGTGCATGGGAGCCAGGACCCCAGGTCACAGTTAAGTCACCTTGCTTTCGGAACATCACCTTTGGACAAAGCCAGTATCTTGTTGGGATGTGCCAGGTGTTACCTTTTCTCGTTTAATCTTCATACCATTTCTTCCTGTGACAGCCAGATTTATCTTCCAAAGCTCA
>NW_006282653.1:335896-349375 GCF_000327345.1 Myotis davidii | reverse complement strand
GGGGGTTAGAGGCCAAGAGGGGAGGGCAGTTGTGGGTGATCAGGTGGGGGGCCCATTGGGGGTAAGCAGGCCATCAGTGGGGGTCAGTTGGAGGTGATCAGGACAGCTAGAGGGGAAGTTTGGAGTGAGCAGGCCAGCAGAGGGGCAGTTGGGGTGCTAGCAGGCCAGTGGGGAGGGAAGATGGAGGTGAGCAGGACAGCAGGGGGGACAGTTGGGGGTGATCAGGCTGGCGGGGGGCTTGTGGGGGTGAGAAGGCCGGCGGCGGGGGGCAGTTGGGGACAAGCAGGCTGGCAGTCAGAGTGGTTAGTGGCAATCAGGCAGGCAGGCGAGCAGGCAGTAAGGTGAGTGGTTAGGAGCCAGCAGTCCCAGATTGTGAGAGGGATGTCCAACTCCGGTTTAGGCCCAATCCCTCTAAACCGACAGTAGGACATCCTTCAAGGGGGTCTCAGATTGGAGAGGGTGCAGGCTGGGCTGAGGGACACCACCCTCTATGCACGAATTTCGTGCAGCGGGTCACTAGTATTCTATTTTTTAAAAAGCCCTTTATCAGATATTTTGTTTGCGAAATTTCTCCTAGTACACACATTGTCTTTTCATATCCTTATCGATGTCTTATGAAGAGCAAAATTTCTAATGGTTAGTGACATTCAAGTCATCAATATATATTTAATATGTAGATGGATATCATCATTTCCAATTTTTTAAAATATATTTTATTGATTTTTTACAGAGAGGAAGGGAGAGAGATAGAGAGTTAGAAACATCGATGAGAGAGGAACATTGATCAGCTGCCTTCTGCACATCTCCTACTGGGGATGTGCCCGCAACCCAGGTACATGCCCTTGACTGGAATCGAACCTGGGACCTTTCAGTCCGCAGGCCGACGCTCTATCCACTGAGCCAAACCGGTTTCGGCCATTTCCAATTTTTTTTTATCTCATATAATTTTTTAAAAGAGTTCATTGTTAACAAAAATTCTGTTATGGTTAATTTACTATTAATAAATGAGTAAAGATAGAAAATATAAACTACTAAAGAATGCCCCTTTATTTAAATCTTTAAAGGTATTAATGAAAGGCAAATTATTATTATATATAATAGTTCTTTTAAAAAGCATTTGGCAGAAGTTGAAGCTCAAGGTTTGAGAAAAAGTGATTTTTGTATAAATTTTTTTTTTTTTATTAAATATTTTATTGATTTTTTTACAGAGAGGAAGTGAGAGATATAGAAAGTTAGAAACATCGATCAGGTGCCCCCTGCACATCTCCTAGTGGGGATGTGCCCGCAACCCACGTACATGCCCTTGCCGGAATCGAACCTGGGACCTTTCAGTCCGCAAGCCGACGCTCTATCCACTGAGCCAAACCGGTTTTGGCTTGTATAAATTTTTTTAAAAAAACTTGATTTATAGCATCAGATAACAAAAGTTTAAACTGTAATAAGTTGTCTATGCTTAACAACCTTTATATTCAACAATGGCAATATTATATGATACCACCTTAGACTTCATATACCTTGAGAAATGCATGGTTACTTGATTTTTTTTTTTTAATATTCTTAGAGGCTCCCTGAATCCTCTCAAAGATCCCTTAGTCGTTTTTGGAGAACATAAATGCGTTTGTTTGTTAGTTAGTTTGTTTGTTTGTTTGTTTACACATGCCATTGTTTAAAGAATATGCATTACAGCACTCCAGGGAAAGCACAAAAGAAGGTAAGATTTATCTCAGATCTTCACTACATGGTGAAAGTGCTAATTGGTGACACTGCATAATTTGAACAATTGCTACTGACAAAGTCGTTTGTAGCCTATATTTCAAGGTTCTGAAAAGTTTCCTTGATTCAAAAGGAATCTTTTGATCAAGTCAATTCCATCCAAAGGCACTCAACGTAATGAAAATGTATATCAATTAATACAAAAATATGTAGTCTGGTCAGGTACGGATTACATCTTATCTCTACCTAGTATTTTTGCGTCAGGTATGCCATATATATTTCATTAAAATAGCATACTACTGCCCAAACTAGGTTTTCATTATTTTCAGAATTGTATTAACTTGAAAACACAAAATTAAATCAATGGACATGCAGAGAAGAATGTTTAAAATAGCATATTTCTTCCATCCTCACCACCCTATAGATGTAGACTCAGGTACTATATCTATAGACATCAAGTCAGCCCTGGCCAGGTAGCACAGTTGGTTAGAGCATCATCCCCAGGCGCCTAGGTTGAGGGTTAGAACCCAGGCAGGGTACATGGAAGAATTATCCACTGAATACATAAATAAGTGGAACAACAAATTAATGTATGTTTTTTTTCTCTCTCTTCTATTCCCCTTCCTCTCAATCAATCAATAAATGAGAAAAATAAAGACATCAGGTGTTATAATGAATAATATATTAAGTTGATTATGTCAAATGTAGTGTATAATGCAGAACAATGCACACAATATGTTTTCAGTAAATATTTGGGGGAGTGATAAACAATAGGTGATTAAAGAACGGACATAAGAACAAATAAATGAAAAGATGTTTGAAATTTCTATTTAGTTTGCACATAAGAAAAAATATTAATAGACGAATGAAGAGTTTGAAAATTAGGTAAAACACCTGATTTCTCATTAATTACTTTTCTTCATTCTATATGATGATATTTCCTCTTAGGTATGATATTTTTGAAGCAAATATAAATATCTACCAATTAATTGAGGAATCTCCTTTTCCATAATTGTCTTTAAATATCATTATTTAAATAAAAAGATAAAATGTGCTTATTAAAAATAAAGTCAGTGAGCTTTGTCATCAAAAACAGTTCACAAAATTATGCAGGTCACAGTGCTATGTGTTGTATAGTAAGAACTTAAAAAATACTTTATCCCAAGAACTAATAGTTTATAATAAATGCACTGATACTAAATACAAATAATTAAACTGAATTGTTTTTGCAAAAGGGACAAACATAAAACAACATACAGTGTTGAGCTTTAGATTAAGTATGTGTTTGTTTGTTTTTTTCCTTAAAAAGTATAGCTTTTGTTCTTGTTGACGTAGCCAGAATAGACTCCAATGTGAATGCAGGTGCAATTCACAAGTCAAATATGTTTATAAGCTCCATCCTGAAAAATGATGTTAACCTTTATAATTATAAAAAAAACAATTGTTTGTGTATAAAGAAGTCTTGATCTATTTCCCCCAAGTCCCTAGGATACATTCTTACAGGATTATAAATTTGATAGCCAAGCAAAACTTTTTAGATGAACTGTGTTGCTGCCTTCTTTGTTTCCATTTCTGTATTATGACCTATTCTATTGGTACTTTAAGACAATCACCAAAATGTAAAAGGATTTATTAAAAATTTTCAAATTCCAACTAAAATGTTTTACCAGTGAAAGGAAAAGGCCATGGTACTAATATTAATCTAAACTTTGTGAGAAAACATATGATATCTCTCACAAAGCATAAATATTTGCACAATGGATTTCTAACAATGCCTTCAGTTCTTTTGTAAACACAGGAGAAAACTAAATACCAAAATATATGCAGGCACCAAAACCAATATAATATATGTATTTATTTATAGGGATGTGAATCTTACTGTTTTTAAATGTCTTTTAACCATTATCCAGCATGAGACAAAACAATATCAAAAGTCAAAAATACCCTTTTTAATTAAATAAAATAAGGAAACTTAAATAATACTTCATTGTAATTATTAGTGTTTCCAAACTTAATGTTACCAGGAGAAAATTACATAGGAACTCCATTGTCTAGGCATGGAGTTCAAGATTAGGCAAACACAAGCTGGGTATGACTCTTTTCACTTTTTCTACCTTATTTATTTATCTATTCTTTTATATTTTCTCCCCTGGAAACAGGATATTCTATTTTAAGCATCCTTCATTAGAATTTTGCTCAGAATAGAGGGTACACATATTGAATGTTGTAACCACTTGCTCTGGGTATCACTAACTCAGAACAAACGTTGAGGGGCTTCCTAAGCCCTCCCCCGCAACACACACACACATACTGAGGTCATCTCTGTCATTATAAATATACAGCTCACCCTAGCTAGTTTAGCTCAATGGATAGAGACTTGGCCTTCAGACGGAAAGATCCCGGGTTTGATTCCAGTCAAAAGCATATGCTCTGCTTGTGGGCTTGATCCCAAGTCTGGGGCTTGCAGGAGGCCGCCAGTCAATGATTTTCTCTCATCATTGATGTTTCTCTCTCTCTTTCTCCCTCCCTCCCTCTCTGAAATAATATATATATTATTTCCTTTTAAAGTGTTATAATCTTCATAAGTTTTCACAATATTAACATTTTAATGATTAAATATTGCCTCATTATAAGAAAGTCATTTGAATTGATAGACCCATTCAATCAATGCTTGAATGAGTGGTAAGCATTCCCTGCCACTTAGAAATACTAGCAACATATTAGCATAACTACTTTGGAATTTTCCCTTTGCTGGTTTCATATAGAAGCTCCTTCTGTATATAAAAACTTAAATGAAAACCATTTTCTCATGCTGAGAGGGAGCTCTTCAACTTCATTCTTAAAAATGACATAACATTTATATTAATGCTTCATGATTTATAAAATTTCTTATTATTGCATGTTTCATTTATATTTAAGCTGTTATTATAAATTAAAATTTGTGCATGTATTATTTATAAATCTGAGCTTAATTATGAAATATGTCACTTAATATTGTAACAGAAATGTTAGATTATACAAAAAGATACTTATTTTGATTTTTAAATAAGAACCTCAATACATCGATTATTTTCACAGAATGAAAGCAGCAAATAGCATTGAACTGATATTGTTAATAACTCCTAGGTTAATAATGCCCCAGATACCCATTTTATTTTTTTAAAAAATATATTTTTATTGATTTCAGAGAGGAAGGAAGAGGGAGAGAGAATGAATCATCAATGAGAGAATCATCCGTCAGCTGCCTCCTACACGCCCCCACTGGGGACTGAGCCTGCAAACCGGGCATGTGCCCTGACTGGGAATCAAACTGTGACCTCCTGGTTCATAGTTTGATGCTCAACCACTGAGCCACACCAGCTGTGCAGGTAGATACCCACTTTCTATATTTGTAATTAGAGAATGTAATGTAGCTGGAGGCAATACAGTGGGGAGATTGACTGCACTGGTACTATAGACAGTTTGCCTGTGTTCAAAACACTGTTGTGTCGCATAGATGCATCAGCGTGGGTGAGTCATTTAGACTATTTTCTCCTTCTCTCTTATAAAATGCCGTGATGGTAAAAGACTATTATGGTAGGAAAACATAGATGGGGTCACTTAAGCTTTTCTAATCTTTCCCTGTTAACCTGAACTCTGCTAGTCTGCTTTGCTGGATTTCTGGCAATGTCTTAATTGTTAAAAAGGGCATATTTTTATCTAAATCATATTGTTGTGAGTGTGTACTGCCATGAAGATGTGCTTTAATTCAAGTTGGTTTTAGTGTAAACACAATTCTGAGAAATGGCTGGGGTAAGAGGAGGCCAGGACATTGCATTCCTGGCGTAGGCAGAGGATGGATAAGAGCACGAGACCTCCTGGAGCAGTGTCTCTCCCAAAGCACAATTCTGAAGTATAACACTAGATATTTAATGGTACTGTAATATATGTTGATATGTTATTTTTATTATTCAATTTACATATATTTGTTAAGGGCCTACTCACCTACTCTGTATTAGGCACTGCACCGAATGCACAAAATAGATGCGATTCCTATTATCAGCTCAATGAAGACAAAAAAAATTCAGGTAATAGATAAATACATGGTTCTTATTTTCACAAGAACTATGAATTTAGAGAAAGAGAGAGAGAGAGAGAGAGAGAGAGAGAGAGATAGAGAGAGAGAACTTGAAGCACAAATAATGAGCCCATCTGATTTAGTTTCAAAAATCTGGGAAGGCCTCTCTAAGAAAGCCACAGGTAAAGACCCACATGAGTCACCATGTGAGCCTCCATGTGCCTGGTCCATGAACCGTTCTGCTTTAGAACACATGCTAAAATACAAAAGGCTTTTAACTTCACTTGAAATTCTTTCAACTCACTCATATTATGATCAGAATTTTTTACTAAGAGAGGTTTTAAATATCTTACCTGCATTTGGGGGGCACAATTGAAAATTCTGAAACTAGAAATCTTATTTCTTGAGACCTATTTTCTATTCCAGTTACACTTTCCTGTATTGAGTCTTGTTTTTATAAGAAGTTCTATAAATTTTAAGAAACAAATCAAAAGGGAATCACACATTTGGAAGAACGTACATATTTTCACTATGTAAGAGATAAATGCAGTGTGTCTTCCTTTGATCAGAGAGGAGCCGCTGAAGAATTAAGTCTGCAGTAGACACAGAGGGATAATGTGCTCAGCATCTTGGAATTTCATTTTGAGTTAAAATTATGCATGCTCCACTGATGTTTTAAAGAGCACTTGTCATTACAATCTCCGAGTTTGTCATTTGATAGATTCAAACAGTCCTAAAGAAGCACCTCATTCAAAAGAATGATTCTTTAATTTCAGCTCACCCTCTACTTTCTGACAATTGTAGAAAGTGTGCCAGCTGAGCTCAAACCAAGATTCAGTTCGAATGTTTGTGTGACTAGTAGCTGTTCATGTCTCTGGCGCATATACTGCATGAGTTGCTCATGAATTCCTAAGAGTTTTACAGGATTTGGGGGGAGAAAGAGAGGGATATATATATATATATATACAAAAGTGTTAGATACAGAGAGTGGGAAAGGGAAGGAGAGAGAGAGAGAGAGAGAGAGAGAGAGAGAGAGAGAGAGAGAGAGGAAGAGAGAGAATAATGACTAATGAAATGACTTTTGATGGGCCATCATGATAGACTACTTTTGCAAGAGCTCTATAGCGAGAGTGGGTGTGTTAGGGTTTCCAGAAAATTCACTCACAAACTTCTGAGACTGAGAAGTCCCACAAACTGCTGTCTGCAAGATGGAGATCAGAAAAGATGGTGATACAATTCTTTCCCAAAACCTAAGAACCAGGGAAACCAATTGTCTACATCCAACTCTGAGGACCAGAGAAGATAAAATGAGATGTCCTGACTCAAGCAGGCACGCAAGAAGCAAAAAAACAAATAAATAAAAATAAAATCCTTTTCTTCTGTCTTTTGTTCGGTTCAGGCTCTCCAAGGAGTGATTGGATGATGCACACCCACACTGCAGATGGAAATCTACTGAGTGCCCTGATTTAAATGCTAGTCTGATCTAGGAACACCTCCACAAACCTATCCAGAAATAATGTTTAACCTGGTACCTCACGGCCAATCAAACTGACTAATAAAATAAACCACAGTGGTATTAGGATCAAAAGAAAAACAAACTACTTTAATAAAAGCAATTAAAGAATAAAACCTTTTATCGTCTGTTAGAGTCAGGTTTATAGGGACAAATGAGACATGAATTTGGAATCAGGTCAATGTGTCCTCCCCTATCTCAGATGCAATGCTATTGTGTTTCATGAACTTCAGTACTCTGAGAACTCATACAAGTTTATAGTAGAGGCAGAGTTAAAGGACCTCGATGAAGAAGCCAAAGCAGATCAAATTGTGTGGAAAGTTTTTAAAACACATATAACTGCCTCTAAGATCTCTCAGAGAAGATTAGATAAAACAACCAAAAGTCATTGCTGCTGAGTTCCTGTAGTTACAAATGGTGGGAACTAAAAGTTCTACTAATTAATACATGAATGGTTAAGTAAGCTGTGTTCTCCAAATGTTAATGGCAGGACATAATAGGAACAAACACATTTCCAAGACCCGGGTGTGGGTCACTGTGACACCAAACTACATCACCATACCAATGAGTTAATAGGGAACAAGGAAGAGCATTTCAATAAGTTAATGATGAATCAATAGCATAAACCAGTTAGGTCATTCACAGTAATTATTACTTTTCAGTAGTTAGCTTTTGCAGTATTAGTTTAAAAATAAACTGTGACCAGTGGAATAGTCTTACCATGTACCTTTTTAATACCTACATCACTGAATTTATTATTTTGGTGTAATTATAAAGAAATGGTTCTAATATTGTATTAATAAATTAAAATGGTAGGATCTGTTCTTCATAACTATTTCACTATTATCTTACTAAAGCCACAAATTTGAAAATCACCCCAACTATTTAGGTGACACTTTTAGTTTTTTTTTTTTGTTTGTTTGTTTTTTTTTACTTCTTGAAATAGTTGGTTCAATTTATTTTACTACATTTTTATTAAAAACGAAAACTTAATGTTTGTCGCATGTTCAGGAAGTAAATGCACTTAATGGCACATAAGTAGAAAACTAAAAAAAAAAAAGCAACCTAAAAAACTCACTTGGATTGTGAAAGAGTATATTTTTCAAAATGTCTTTAACTTTATTTGTCATTGCTCATTTACTTTCAGAACCTTTCCACTGTTCCATCAAGTGGTAGAATCTATGACTTCTCTCCTTGAATGAAGAGAGTTCTCCCTTCTCATTACAACTAATAGAATAAGAAAATAGAGATCCTATGTGACTGAAATTAGGCCATATAATAGGACAGAGCTTTTATCTGAATCTCTTTTATTTATTGTGAAATTCAACACACAGGAGGAAACCAACCTTTAGCTCAGCTTCTTGTTAAAAGCCAGTGTAAACTTGCCAGCCATGTGAGAAATGGACCATCTTGGATATGGATTCTCCAGCCTTCATGGGAGTGTCCCCTGCTGATGCTCCATGAAGCAACACCAAGCCCCACCTAAAGTACAAAGTAATCAGTAAAGTAACAGGCATAATTTTAAAACCCTAAGTTTTGAAATGGCTTATTTTGAAACAATAAATAACCAGAATATCAAAAGTTAATAATTTTAAGTTACCCAAAATCAACAAATAAGGCAAAATGAGAGGGGCAGATTCTTCAACTGCTATAGTGGATAATTGTGTAACAGGTCTTCCAAGGATTATTTAATGTTCTAACTGATGAGCCTTTGTTTGGCTTATTATGCACACTTGATTAAGACACACACTTTGTACAGTTGCATGCCAGCTTGTATATATAATATTTTTTCTATCAAAGATGCAAATGATTTTGTCCTATAGAGAGAATAACCACAAATGTATGGTTTACTTCCCTATAGGGAATAAACCATTTTCCACCTATGAGCAAACTAATTTCTGTATACCTTTAACTGTTTTAACATAGATACTTAGACTCTTAAGGAATCTTTGAATCATATTTATCATCCTATTTATTACCTCATTAATGAGTTAAGAAAAATTTTGATAATGTGTTTATATTAAAATGATAACCACCTTTTTTTGAAAAATATACTTTTTTGAAAAGAATATTATGACACGGGTAAGGTACATATAGTTTAAATTGAGGGGAGCTGGTGATGTCAGTGAAAATGGCAAAGTAAGGACTTCCAAAAATGATCTCCAATATAACAGCACAAAAGAAACTTAGGAAAATGATCATAAGCAACATTTTTAAATTCTGTACAGTCATAAAATGCAGCAATCTGAGAAGTGTTTATTCAAGTAAATATGTCTACATTTCAGTAAAAACAGTAAGCCTGGTAGCATTTTTACATATATTACTTTCACCCTCCTCTCTCCAACTCTGTGGTATCTTGAAAACCGACAGTAACAATCATGGTGAAAGCAAGTCACCTGTCAGCCACAGGAGAGGGCAGAAAAATGCTAGAGCTCCTTCAAAACCTCATTCCAAGAAAGGTATCATTATTTGACGTGTCTGGGATTCTCCTAAAGACTCTATTTGCTAGGATGTTTTATTTGACCTGCCTCAGAGCTCATCCAGTGCAAAGCCTTCTCTCTAGGAACGTTTGTCAAAAACAATTAGAAGCGAATGTTTATTTTGAGCTGGCCAAAGTAGTAGATAAGAGGTAAGCAGAAAAGACCTGAGAAGGTGCTAATGTCAAAAGGTGCTAATCTTTCTCCTATGGGTGATCTGGAGGCTCAATGGAAGCCAACCTGAAGAAGTGGTACCAACTTCCATTTTGAGTGTTGAAGCCACATCTATGATGCACAACGAATGTTTTGGCTCAATTGAGAGATTAATGATTCCTAGAAATATGTGACCAACAATTAACTGACCACGATGTTTACCAATAAGAGTTTTCAATACATGACAAAAATGCAAACTTTAAAGTTATTTCAGAAAAGTCACTAAACAAACAAACACCATTACTAGCAACAACAAACATTGGAAAAAAGAGCCTGATTTCCAGGGTTACATTATATTATTTAACATGTTCAATTTTCAACAAAAAATTATGGGCTTGGAATTAATAAGAAAGTATGCTCATACATAGACATAGAAACAATCAACAGGAACTCTTTCTGTAAAAGGCCAAACATAGAATGTACCAGACAAAGACTTTAAATCAGTTATTTTAATTATGTCCAAAAAATATAGAAATCATCTCAAAATAAATAAAGGACATGGTGAGAATGATTTGGCGAGAGGATATCACTAAAAAGATAGAAATTAATAAAAAGAACTAGATAAAAATTCTAGAATTAAAATGTACAAATATTTAAAGAAAAAATAGAGGGCTCAACAGCACATTTGACCCAGTTAAAAAAATTAATCCGAAAACTTGAAGATAGATCAATTTACTTAGTCTTAGAACAGAAAGTTTAAAGAATGAAATAAATGAATAGACCTTCAGAGACCAGTGGCCATCATTAAGTACTCTGTAAAATAAAATTTATGTCTGGCAATTTGCTTTTATAATGGAATTCTAAAGAAAGGAAAGAAAGTAGTGGAAAAATATTTGAAGAAATAATGCTCAATAACTTCCAGTAAAAAAAAAAAAGGATTTAGTATGTCACACTAGAAAACTACTACATGGAGGATAACAAAATAATCACTCTGCCAACCATCAGCAATAGAAGTCCTACCTAGTGCATCTTGGTATCAGAGTCCTACCAAGGGAAACACAGCACAATCGAACACTTGATGGAATAACACTTTTGTCATATAGAGAAGAAACAAAGGAACATCAGCTTCAGCAGTGGGCACTGGTTCCCCATGGCCACAGGGCTTTCTTGATGGTCAATGAAGGGCAATTGGCCTACATGAGCTACTCTGTGCTTCAGTGGAAAGATTCTGTTTCCTTCCTGTGGAGGACAGATATAACAGTGGGATATATGATGCACATGTTTTAAGCAAAGAAAAACGAGTACTCATTGAGCCTGAAACAAGATATACCCACACAAAATGATAAGCCCACAGGTAGTATGGGCTCTTTATCTCTTGATAAGGAAGTGTTCCAAGACCAGGGCTTATTTTTAAGCAGCTGAGTGGGAGCAGTACAGACCGCATGCAAGGGATTGCCTTTTCCAAGGTATAAATACAAATATAGATGTATATTTATATTTTGTAAATATAACCCATTTTGATATATGATAAATATCATATATTAATTTATATAAAACATATATATACCTAAGTGAATGGAACAACCAGAATGACCGGAACAACTGGAACGACTGGTCGCTATGATGCGCCCTGACCAGCAGGGGGCAGAGGTTCAATGCAGGAGCAGCCCCCTGGTGGGCAGTGTGCTCCCACAGCCAACCTCCCCTGGCCGGCCAACCTCCCATGGTCCCTCTCCTCCACCGACTGGCCCAGATTGGCCCACTGCCCACCCACCACAGTGGCAGCGTGGAGGTGAAGGCAGGAGGAGGCAGGGAAGCAGGAAACTGCTTGGTGGTGGGGTGCCAACGATGTTGGCATTGGTGTCTGGCATCTGTTCCTTCCATGCCCGGCTCAGTTACCTTCACCTCCTCTCCCAACCCCACTGGGGCCTTCAGGCCTCGATCAGCCCTGATCACCGGCCAGGCCTAGGGCCCCTAGCCATGCACAAATTTCATGCACCAGACCTCTAGTATCTTTAATAATGAATATATATCACAATGCTGATAGTTCTATACAAGAGCATTGGTAATACCTTTAGCTGGGTGAGACCTGAGAAATACTTTTGAGTGTTTGCACAGCCTCTTCTTCCCACACCGGGCTCCTCACTGATCCCTTCTACATCTCATGCCATCCACTGTTGTTCACACCCTTTTCAGTCAGCTGGCACAGCTGACCACCATGCTCCATAAGCATGAATTTTAAATGTTAAATTGCAGGAAAAGGAAGGAAACCAACCATATACTATTTGTTAATCTAGCTTAAAAAGCAGGATTGAAAAGGACTTTAGGACGCTGAAATAGAAACCTTTTGTTCTGTTCCATTGCTCAAATAAGTAGTCTCAAGACAACTTGGTCCTGTGTTGCTGCAGCAGCACATCAACAAAACCAATCTGATCCTGGTCTTATTAGCAAATAAAAATTTGAACATTTATATGTTAAGACACATATTTACAAATATATTACTAACAATTTCAATATTGGTTATAGGTAAGTATTTTCAGTATTATATCAGTGTATAAGTAAGATACCTAATAATTTCCTCCAGTAGTCTCAAGACAACTTGGTCCTGTGTTGCTACAGCAGCACATCAACAAAACCAATGTGATCCTGCTCTTATTAGCAAATAAAAATTTGAACATTTGTATGTTTAGACACATATTTACAAATATATTACTAACAATTTCAATATTGGTTATAGGTAAGTATTTTCAGTATTATATCAGTGTATAAGTAAGATACCTAATAATTTCCTCCTGTGCTCCAATAAATTTCCTTGAACATATACTCCAATTTGAAATCCCCTGTTTAAGAGAAATCCTTTTTTTTTATTTATTTTATTTACTTATTTTTTTTACACATATATATTTAATAGTCTTTCAAGTTCAATTTCAAAACTATAACCAAGAAATGACTTTAGGACATTTCATAAGCCCTGAAATCACATATTTACAAATATATTACTAACAATTTCAACATTGGTTATAGGTAAGAATTTTCAGTAGTATAAGTAAGATGCCTAATAATTTCCTCCTGTGCTCCAATAAATTTCCTTGAACATATACTCTAATTTGAAATCCCCTGTTTAAGAGAAATCCTTCATTGCTTGTTGGCTGTTACAGTGGCTATATCATCTGTGAGTAAAAATTTATCTATCTCTCCTCACATTTCTTAATTATTGATGTATTCCCAATCTACACTGAGATTGCAATGAATTTGGAATATTTCTCTGGATAGACAAATAACTGATTTAGTCTATAGTCAAAGTTATCACTATTTACCTTATAAAAGTAACATACAAAATAAACTCAGTTTACATTCTTTCAATACTATTCTATTTTTCCATCTAGGATGGCTCATTACATTCTTTCAATACTATTCTATTTTTCCATCTAGGATGGCTCATAAGTGTATAGATGATACTCCAGATGTGGTACATTGATAGCATTAACCATCCCTAACACCATCCGAATTCAGTTGTAATATGTATAGGAAAACTTCACATGTTCACAAAAAACAAAAAGAAGAAG
>NW_006282653.1:331959-335878 GCF_000327345.1 Myotis davidii | reverse complement strand
CTTCTGGATAAAGCAATCTTAATATTTCACTAATAATGCCATCAAATTAGATTGCCTTCTTTTTCTAATTCTTTATTGTTTACTAGAGGCCCAGCACATAAAATTTGTGTACTCAGCAGGGGGGTGTAGGGGGGAGCTCAGCCCTGCCTGTGCCCTCTCACAGTCTAGGAGCCCTGTGACCCATCACCTCAAAGAGGTAGCACTGTCCACCCACCACAGCTCTCTGGTCTGTGGCCTGAGCCTCCCTCTTTGGGGCTATTGTGGAGCCCCCCAATTGATTGATCACCCCACCGACCAGTGGCCTAGGCATCCCTTTGCAGAGCAATCATGGGGCGATGGCCAGGCCTCTGACCAATCTCATCACACCCACCTTGGCTGGCCTGGTGCCAGTGGGTGTCATAGCGTGGTCATCTGGAAGGTCATCTGAACTGTCGTTCTGCTGTTTTGTCGATTTGCATATTTTGTTTTTATTATAGATAGCTTCTTTTTAATAATTGTTGTGGCATATAGAGAGGTTTGATAATTTATAGACACATGCAAATTATCCTTAAAAATTAGAACCGATTTTCCTCTTACTAATATGTTGTTTTTTTCTGTTTCACATTTGAGCTTTGCAAAATTACTGTAGAAATTAAGGCAACTTCTTAGACTCATACAGTGGATAATATACTATAATATACTATATTTATTTCAATAGCGCTGACTTTCAACTGCTATAATTTTAATCCCATCTAAAAGCAAGAAAAACAAAGTGAGCTGAAAAAGAAAAAAAAATAGTTTAAATCCTTGCTTGTGGTGTACATATCCTTTTCAATTCAACTTCACTGAATCTGTCATCTAATCTTTTCTAAAATGCTCAGCAAGAACTTTCCAAGGGCCCATTACATGTAATCACTGCATCATCCAACATGGGGAAAAGGGACCTTCGCATGTTCATCCAGGCAATGGAATTTAAAAAATACCCTGTGATCAATGGTTCATTACTTTTCTTTGGGCCTCAAACTTTGGTTCCTCTAAAGAAATCTTATGCTGTTAAAATTTCAGATACTTATTTGACTAATAGTCACTAAACTGTAGGAAATTAGTAAACAGAGTGTTGAGAATAATTTAAATATTTTCCAAAGGTACAAATGTTTAAAATAAAAGAGTAACAGGATTAGAGTTTATTACAAGGAAAATAGCATTCTAATTTTAAGTACTGCATGAAAACAAATTTGCTCAAAGAATATTTAGCATTGCTAATAGTTTAGTATTTTCAAAGTGGAGACATACAAGAAATTATATTTCTACATGTGTGACAGGCATATTATGTTTGTTCTTAAAAAAAGAAAAAATACAAATTATCAAAAGAAAGACTTATACTTAACTATAAGCCCACTGCAGGTGAATTTGGCATATTTTCTTTATATTCTTCTATTCTATCTGTCTGTCTATCTATCTATGTATCTATCTATCTATCATCTATCTATCTATCTATCTATCTATCTATCTATCTATCTATCTATTTTCTGTTATTTTTGAATACATACACATTTTCGTTACCCATTCATCTGTTGGTGAACATTTAGGCTGTTCCCATATCTCAGCTACTATCAGTACTGCTGAGGTGAACAAGAGAGTGCAGATATCTCCTTGAGAGAGTGATTTCATTTTCTTGGAATAAATAACCCAATTTTAAAAATGGGCAAAGGACCTAAGTAGACATTTCTCAAAAGAAGGCATCCGAAGGGCCGGCAGGTGCATGAGAAAGTGCTCAGTGTCACTAATTACTAGGGGGATGCAAATCATACCCACCACGAGGCATCACCTCGCATCTGCTAGAGGGGCTGTCATTAAAGAGACAATATACATTGAAAATCTGCCCACAAGTGAATCCTACCAAATCAACCAAAGAACAGATATTACCATGTTCATAGAAAACCCCTGTGAACTCACTGACCAATGGTTAGCGCTAATAAGAGAACTCAGCAAGCTGACCAGTTACATAATCAGAGTATAAACCACAGCCTTTCCCTGACACTGGCAATGCCCAATGAAAAAATATTTATGAGATAAAGAACCCATGACAATATCAATATCAATAATCACTAGGAAATGCCCAAAATTAAATCTAGTAAAAGGCATCTCTTTTTGAAGAAAATGACCAAACTTTACTGCTTTACTGAACATATAAAAAATGAACTAATAATTTATACACATACATTACATAATATAAATACACACACACACACACACACGTGTTATATAAATAAACACACACACAGAGGGAAGGAGAAAGAGTCAGTATTTGGATTAATCAGTCCAAAGAAGACTTTAGCCAAAGCCTCAAGTGTCTGTTCTTCATGTACTATTCTCTGCTATGAATATGCAATTCTAAATTACTAGATATTAAAATTCTCTGCAGGAAATTAAAGATTGACTATTCCTAAATTAAGACAATAAACATGAATTATATTTTCATTTCTATAGTAAAATTTTGGTATAGCAAAATATAGTATTATATATAAATTTGATAAGAAAATGTTGTAAAACAAAATAGATTTGTAGTTCAGAAAAAAGTAGCAAGATAAAAGTTTGGAATATCAGGATGTGATCTATCAGAATCTATATATATAAAAGCCTAAGTGACTGTTGAAGCCGAACAACCAGTCGACTGGTGGCTATGATGTGCACTAACCACCAAGGGGCAGATGCTCAACACAGGAGCTGTGTCCCCTGGTGTTCAGTGTGCTCCCAGAGCCAACCTCCAGCAGCTGGTCAACCTCCCATGGTCCCTCCCCTGGGCTGGCTGCCCCGATTGCTGAACAGGCTGAGGGACCCCATCAGTGCACAAATTCGTGCACCAGGCCTCTAGTTAGTAATAATTAATTATGGAAAATCACTGAGCTTTTCTAATACTAGAAATTATATAAGAACTGGTTAATGTAGCCAAAATCACAATTATGAGCCATACACTTACTATGTACTTATAGCCATTGTTAGATGACTTAGATAACACATTGTACATAATTTTGGAGACTGAGCTAATTCAGATATATTAAAAAATCTTAAACTAGAGCAGACCTTTTTATCTCTTAGGGGCTGATCTATCAGAATCTATATATATAAAAGCCTAAGTGACTGTTGAGACCAAACAACCGGTCGACTGGTGGCTATGACGTGCACTAACCACCAAGGGGCAGATGCTCAACACAGGAGCTGTCCCCTGGTGGTCAGTGTGCTCCCAGAGCCAGCCTCCAGCAGCCGATCAACCTCCCATGGTCCCTCTCCTGGGCTGGCTGCCCCGATTGCTGAACAGGCTGAGGGACCCCACCCATGCACAAATTCGTGCACCAGGCCTCTAGTTAGGAATAATTAATTATGAAAAATCACTGAGCTTTTCTAATATTAGAAATTATATAAGAGGAAGAACTGGTTAATGTAGCCAAAATCACAATTATGAGCCATACACTTACTATGTACTTATAGCCATTGACTTACTATGTACTTATAGCCATTGTTAGATGACTTAGATAACACATTGTACATAATTTTGGAGACTGAGCTAATTCAGATATATTAAAAAATCTTAAACTAGAGCAGACCTTTTTATCTCTTAGGGGCTGACTATACATACATATATATATGAAATAATAGCTAGAATCTGTCACCTTAGAAATTAGAACAGTTAGATGTTAGCATGCAAGTGTCCTCAAATCGAAAGAGAACAAAAATAGCTAAAGGGAAAGGGGTTTCATTTTGAAGTGATGAAAATGTTCTAAAATTGACTGTGGTAACAGTTGCATGGCTGGCTGCCCCGATTGCTGAACAGGCTGAGGGACCCCACCCATGCACAAATTCGTGCACCAGGCCTCTAGTTAGGAATAATTAATTATGAAAAATCACTGAGCTTTTCTAATATTAGAAATTATATAAGAGG
>NW_006282653.1:323429-331704 GCF_000327345.1 Myotis davidii | reverse complement strand
AAAACAGTTAGATGTTAGCATGCAAGTGTCCTCAAATCGAAAGAGAACAAAAATAGCTAAAGGGAAAGGGGTTTCATTTTGAAGTGATGAAAATGTTCTAAAATTGACTGTGGTAACAGTTGCATGCACATATCTGTATATATACTAAAAAAAAAAAAGATTAAAAAATAGAAATCACTCTCCATCACAGAGTTTGGAGTTTTCAGTGACAATGGAATAAAATAATTTAATTGCAATTCCTTAGATGGAAACAATCTAAAACTAGGTGACTTTACACAATAATTGTATTGTGTATTAATAATATGTTATAGTATGTAATGCATTTATTGTGTGGTAAATCTAGACTCCTCATATAATAGTAAAGGAAAGCAATCATTATTTCAACAATTTAAGTAGAAATATTGTCATGTTAAAACTTTATAACAGCAATTATAAATTCACTAGTGGTCTAGTGCAGGGATACATGCACATTGGAAAGAAATTAATTAGAAGTTGGCTGGCGGAACAGAACTGGGTGAGACGGACTGAACATGGCATGAAGCCCACCTCCCATGGTCCCATCTGGGCCAGCCACACCTGGGACTGTGCCGGGGCTCGAAGGGCATCTGCAGAGTGAGCAGGGTCCTCCTCGCAGGTGGGGTCCTTCGGCCTGGCCTGTGGGGATCAGCATCCCCCGAGGGGTTCCAGAGTGCGAGAGGGCAGTCTGCAAAGTTGCTGTCGTACAGGTTGTGGAACCCAAATGCAAGTGTGCAGTAAATCAGATGCAGGGCCTCGAGTGCCTCAGCAACAACATAAGCCATGGCCAAGGGTGGAATCACACAGCCCTGCGAGGAACCAGGAATCGGGCTCCCCCCTTTCTGGTTCTGGGGTGTGTCACCCAAGAACCGCTGCTGCCAAGTCACAGCAGCTCTGCAGCTCCTGGGTTGAGCATCTGCCTCCTGGTGGTCAGTGTGTGTCATACCTACAGGCCGGTAGGTCAGATGGTAGCTTAGCCTTTTATATATATAGAAGATTTGTAATTCAAAACTAAATACATTTCTCCGCTCTATCCGATGAAATGCACAGAAGCAATGCCTCTTACACAATGTTACCCCTGCAACCAAATTCTGGTTTCTGATCGTTTTCACCAAAAGGAAGGAAAGTTGTCTGGAGAAATGGCTCTAGGAAGGTGCTAACTAGATCTGGAACATCTTGTTGAGCCAGAAAATATGTGACTTTCATGGATGAATGGTAGTATTGAGCTGACAAAACAGCCAATCCACAAGCACCTGCCACTGGCCAAATTTGAAACCATTTGAGCTTTATAGGAGACTATTGCCTGAGATCAGCTGAGATACAGTTCTACTGATTAAGTTTTGGTGCTGACAAAACAAAAAGTATTTAATAGTAGACAAAAAAGGAAAGAGTTAATGCAACTCCCACTTAGATAATGGACACACATAAAGGTTGAGTACTTAAGCACAGTAGCTAGTTTTACATATACACAACATGCAAGAAGACAAGTGATATCAAATACCAAATCTTTTATAATATAAACAAACAGGTCTTCTTATTTACACGTCTTGCTTCACAGAATTTCTCAGAGATTGTGTTTTTGGTTTTTGTTCTCTCACATAATATTTATATTATAAACCAGAGGGTGGAGAAGGGGCAGTCCATGAAAGAGAAAAGAAGGAGGAAGGGGTGGAAAGAAAGTTCTATATGTTCAGAAAAAAAAATTGGGATGTAAGGTTTTCAGTTGCATGCTGATTTTGTCCAAATAAGTCTTTGCACAGCACTCTGCAATTAATTGAAGTGTCTGTGCTTACATGTGTGTGCCTGGTAAGGCCTGTAGACATACAGTCTTTTCTATCCTAAGTATTACCTTGTTCTTACCAGACCATATTTATGAGGTACTGAATTTCACAGACACAAACACATCTAAAAATGTCCCCATCTCAAGTGAATTTAATCGCAGAGAAAATGGTCTCTATACTGCATTTGATTCATCCATAATGACTGAATGCAGACGGGGTCAATTCCAGTCACCAATTACAAGCTTTTTATTTTAAATTTAGTATATGACAGGGATTCATTTTCTCTCCAGAAATGTGATGCTAAATATTGACCATTTAAAACCTAATAAGATATTGAATGGAGAAGATTAATAAATCAAATTCATTAGCATTGCAAATGCCTTTGAATTTTGCAGGTTGCCATCACAGAAGTGATTTTATTTGACTCCATGGTACCATTATGCTAGCTGCTGGTCTAAATTTAGCTCATTGAATGCCTGATGAAATGTCATGTACTGCAAGTCCATTATAAGCCCATCAACTCTTGCATCTGCAATTTGCAAGTTTAGACAGTTATTCTTTGAAATAACTCTTAATGTCCTTTAGCATTTGATGCATTGTGAACTATTCACCTAGGACAATGCTCTCCTAGTCAAAACAGGTGAATTTCCCCTTCTAATTTAAAGATTACAATAAATTTAAATAAAGCAGCACTAGTATTCTTATTATATGTTTATAGGCATTTCAGGTGGAGAATCCATTCAGTCAAATGAAACATAAAAAGATAAAGTCTATGCTATTTTATTTCAAAATAAAAACAACTCTAATAATAACAATAATGGTAGCAACTTTCTTTATGAAACACTTAGGTTAAAGTAAAGACTGGCATACATAATGATATTAAACTTCACAACAACTGTTCATATAGGCATTATTTCCCATTTTGCAATTGAGGAGACTAAATTTCAGATATATTAATTATTCTTTTTGCCAGAAATAGAGGCTTAATTAAAGCAAGTTCAGATTTTGATCCTTGAAGTACCTGGTTCCAAAGCCATTCTGCTACTTATCCATCCTAATAAAAATATGTAGTTTCTAGAAGCCCAGTGCATGAATTTGTGCACTGGTGGGGTCCCTAAGCCTGGCCTGGGTCCTCTCCCAATATGGGACCCTTCTGGGGATGTCTGACTGCCCCGATCCCGGCCTGATCCCTGCTGCCTCTTGGTAGCACTGCTGCAGAGACAGGAAAGGTTCGTGCCATTACAGCTGCACTTGCCAGCCATGAGCCTGGCATCTGGCGCCTGTCATTCAACTGAGCAGAGTTCCAACTGTGGGAGCACACTGACCACCAGGGGGCAGCTCCTGTGTTAAGCATCTGCCCCCAGTGGTAAGCACACATCATAGCAACTGGTCAAATGGTCAACAGATCAAGTGATTGCTAAAGGTTTTATATACATAGATTCCTTTCTGCTCTCTTAATCTCAGTTTTTATCTGCTATGGTTATTATTTAGACTGTGAAAATAGAGTTTGTTTGAGGTAAGACTGCCAACTTTACAGCAACTACTACCTAGATGTGTTGAATATCCTGGACATTAATCGTGATAACTCCCTATTGTAGGGCAGCACTACATTCAGGAAAAATGCTTTCTTATGCTAAAGGAAGAATGAAAGAAAGTACAAAAGCACAGATTTTGTCCTACTGCTTTGCTCTCAGTTACTCCTCATGGAAATAGTTGCCCAGGTAAATTGGTTCATTTATGCTATTAATAGCCAAAATAATGAGATGTGTTCCACAACCTACTAATTTAACATAGTCTCACAATCAATGCAAGCTCTATTTTATAATGCATTAACTCCAAAAACCATACAACTAATTATAATTAAATTGCAATTTTAGTCTTTAGATTCCAATTCCTTTTCACTTTGACACCATGTGTTCCCTTAAATATAAATATCTGGAATGCATACTTAAATGTTTCCTGCCTCATTGTTTAACAAAATTAATTTGAGTGATTTGACAACAGTTCATGCCCTTAGGCTGAAGATTTTCTAATCCATCTTTTGCATATTAAGTTACCCCCCCCTTTTTTTTTGGTAGGACCAATAAGAAAGCAAGTCTAGGCAGATTTAGGCAGAGGTAGCTGTTCCCAACCCAGGCACCACAAAGGGTGAGCTTTCTCAGAATTGTCCCTAATCTTCTCTGAGAGCGCTTGGTGTAAGATCTGTAAGAAGGTTCTAACCTCCCTGAGTTGGTAGGCATCAAGTGCTTCCTCCTCTCTCCCTAGGCCATAATTGGACTTTGCAGTGCATTATAAATTTCTAGTTGAATCTTACCAGCTTTTGTAGTGTTCAGGGGCGTCTCTCTCAGATAAGCACATGCTCAGATCCTGTTTCTGTCTGCAAGAACATGTCTCTAAACATTTGTGGATATTTGAGTGCTCTGAGGTCTCAGTTCTTTGTTAGTCTTAAAGAAAGTGGCTAACTTCAATTTTGTCCTCTGTTTTTTGTTGTTGCTGTTGTTATTGTAAGGGAAGGAGCAATACTTTCCTGCTTTTCACATACCTTAGCAGGCACAGGTACATCATATAATGTTTTAATAGCAATAACAGGCTCAATAGGATGGTGGCACAGAGAAGTAGCACTTCAGTCTCTGTCAGTAAGGGAGAACTCCCTAGGACTTTATTTTAAAGGAAATAATGGGGATTCTAGGACAAAGGAAATTCCAGGGAAATAGAGTAGGGAGAAGTCTACATATTCAAAGAGTATTTTGTGACCAAGGGAACCATAAACAGTTGGGATCATTAACAGTTTAAAATCTGAAAGAAAGTGAGCCCAGAAGTAATGCTTTGAAGGTAGGTCGTCCCAGTTCCTACATGCCATTTTAAGAATCTTAGACTGTGGTCTATTGATTATGAGAAGTTGTGGAAAGGTTATTCAGGCAAGTAATGGTGTGAGATTTATAGTTTATGTAAATCTTGTGTATATGTGCAACTGGTAGAATAGGAAGATTATTCAATGAATGCAGGATGACCATTCAGCACTTCAAAATAGTAGCACAGACATAAGATGATATGAGAGTGTGCTACAGCCACCATATATGAGAATAGAAAATAGGGACAATTTGTTAAACCTTAGGAATCAATATAAAATTCAGACATTGACTAGATGAAGAGGAAAGATAATAACATGCTTTCAGGTTATTGGCTGGATATGGGTTGGGGCAAAAGTAGGTTTACAGTTGTTTTTTTGGAAAATAATACAAGCATACTATATAATAAAAGCCTAATATGCTAAGTGTCTGACCAGTCACTGTGATGTACACTGACCATCAGGAGCAGATGCTCTAACCGGTAAGTTAGCTTACTGCTGGTGTCCGGCCAATCAGGACTGGTTAAGATGGGCAGGGCATGCCTTGGAGCCATCCTGTGGTCCCTCCCCAGCTGGCCAACCTCTCGCGGTACCTCCCTGGTCCAGATCATGCACCAGTGGGGTCCCTCGGCCTGGCCTACACCTCTCGCAATCTGGGACCCCTTAGGGGATGTTGGAGAGCCAATTTCGGCCCGATATCTGCAGGCCAGGGTGAGGGACTCCACTGGTGCATGAATCTGTGCACCAGGCCTCTAATGAATAAATAAGAATACAAGAATAAACTGTCTTTTGTGTACTCACAACTGTAAACCTAGTTTTGCCCCTTCCTGTATATGAGACACAAAAAAGAAGAGAAACAGGTTCATTAACAAAGAGAATATGTTTGGGTCTATATATATGAAACTTGAAATGTTTATGGAACATTAGATGGCTATGTTCAGGCAATTGGGTGCATGACAGAAGCACACACCAGTTGCTGGGCTTAGACACCAAGATGTATCAATCTTGAACATAAACGCTGTGACCTGGAGCATGTAAACAAGTGGGATCATCTAGAGACAGTGGGTGAGGGGGGAAGAGTGGGAGACAAAGGACACCACCATGTAAATTCACTAAGGAGCAAAGGGGAAGATCTCAGGAATTAGCCTGGGAGAGGCAGTGATAAAGTCTTAAACACTGCCAGATTACTTTTACAATCACATTTACAAAAAGGATGCCAGGGAACTCTAGCAAGAGGTGGGCTTAAAAAAGAAAAAAGAAAGAGAAAATGAGAAAGCCATTGGATATAATAATTAGGAGGCCATATTCCTTCTCCCTTTCTCCCTTTCTCCAGGATTATAGAGTGTTACATCAAGAGATACAAGAGCAGGAATCCAATTTTTAAGGAGCCTTTAAACATTACACCAATACATTTGTGAAATATAAATCAGTCCCAAATAAGCACTCTCATGTGTACACATTTATATCTAAGGAATATTTTTCCATAAACATAGCACAGTATCAATGGTTTAAAATTCTGAAACATAGTAATGCAGAGCCTAATGCTATTTTCAGAGAATAAATTATATTTAATTTAAATATTAAATCATCCATATGTCTACTAATAAGTTATCCATTTTAGGGAAAAATCAAAAACTGACAAAAGATTAACAACTAGGTAAAATTGGAGGAACGTTTACTATTTTTTTAACATTTATTTTTTGTTAGTGTGATAAATCAGCAAAATGTTCTGGTTTTTATTTGGAAGTAAAATAGAATGTTTTAGGTAATAAGTCATATATAGATAAATAAAAAATAATATAATGATTAAGACATAAAAAGAAAACAATACATATTAATATACAATGAATTTCTTTTAATTACATCTAAATACTTTTTTATCATTTAAAAAGTATTGGTTTTAAAAAGGAACAATTTATTACACAATTAACTCCCTGCTTCAAGCTGTCAGCATTTATCCTATGATATTTATTCTATAAATAATTTGTCTATACGATCCCTAATCTTTTTGAAATATCAAATTTAGCTACACTTTAGGGCTTGGATTGCATTTACCTCTTGAATCTGCCCATACCTTCCCCAAGGCCAAAATTAATTGCACAGAATACTAACAATTTATTTTCATTCCACCTATAAAATGGGAGAAGACATTGTTAGTAAGCAAAAGAATGAGATCACAAAGTATTACCTTATAATTCTGTTCAGTGGATATAAGAAAATATAGCAGAGCTATATTCTACTTGAACTGAAAAAAAAGAGATAATACTACATTGATTTTAGATCTTGTTATATAGAAAGATAACTGGTTTCTTTTTTTTCTTTTTTAAAAATTTTTTATATATATTTTTATTGATTTTTTTACAGAGAGGAAGGGAGAGAGATAGAGAGTTAGAAACATCGATGAGAGAGAAACATCAATCAGCTGCCTCCTGCACATCTCCTACTGGGGATGTGCCCGCAACCCAGGTACATGCCCTTGACCGGAATCGAACCTGGGACCTTTCAGTCTGCAGGCCGATGCTCTATCCACTGAACCAAACCGGTTTTGGCTCTTTTTTTTCTTTAGTGATTAAGGTATTACATATGTGTCCTTATCCCCTCAGTGCCCCCCTACATTACGCCTCATCCCCCCTCACTCATGCCCTCACCCCCCTGGTGTCTGTGTCCATTGGTTAGGCCTATATGCATGCATACAAGTCCTTTGGTTGATCTCTCCCCCTTACCCCCACCCTCCCCTACCTTCCCTCTGAGGTTTGATGGTCTGATCCATGCTTCTCTGTCTCTGGATCTGTTTTTGTTCATCAGTTTATGTTGCTCATTATATTCCACAAATGAGTGTTTTTTGATCAATATCAGTTGCCCTCTTTACACTCTTCAGTGGCATTGACCCTTTAAATGCACTACAGCATGTCCAAACAATGAGAACCTTTTCAATGTACAGCAATTTAGTCCAGCATACATTTTAACTATCCATTCATTTTAGGTAACTCATTTTAGGTAATGCACAGATCCCCACCCCCAGGAGCTTCAGTGCTAATAACTGTGGTTTAAATAGAGTAGTATACAGACTGTGGGAATCTAAGAAGGAAGGTAAGGGTGGGTTGGGGAGGGGGAGGAGATCAACCAAAGAACTTGCATGCATATATGAATAACCCATGGACATAGACAATAGGGTGGTGAAGGCCTGGGATGGGGGGTGGTGATGGACTAGAGGGGTCAATGACCTGGAAGTATTTCTGGATTTACATTTGAGGGTGCTTGATTAACAGGCTGGGATTAAGACTGGATAAGCAAGAATGCATTGACCTGTAGCACTTTCTTAGGACAGCGGGGGAGGTGGGGAGGGGGCCGTGTTCAGTGAAATAAACAAGTCTGAGTTGCTGTAGCAGTTAGAAGAGACAGGTATGAAGAGGCTGAGGGAGGTGGCACGCTGGAATAGATATATGTTATGTCAGGGAACCCACTCAAGGATTATGTTTCCAGGACAACATTTGAGGGTGCTTGATTAACAGGCTGGGATTAAGACTGGATACGCAAGAATGCATTGACCTGTGGCACTTTCTTAGGACACAGGGTTTTACACTCTGACAGAGACCCTAAGTATATTAGCAAGCACACTGGTGTGGCTATT
>NW_006282653.1:319455-323192 GCF_000327345.1 Myotis davidii | reverse complement strand
GGTGGCACGCTGGAATAGATATATGTTATGTCAGGGGACCCACTCAAGGATTATGTTTCCAGGACCATGCAGAGAATGCACCATTCATTAAGGCCATCAGGAACACTCTGGTGAGGAAGATACCCAACTTCAGGGGTTGCTTTTCTTTGAAAGCTAAGACTAATGTTAAAATGGTTCTTTAACATGACAGCATCAAGATCACTGTTAAAGTGTGCTGGAAGAATTCTTATACATTTGGATTTTGCAAACCAGTAAAATTTAAAATATATGTGACAGTGGTAATTGGATTGGCAACATTTATACATTTATTTATATTTTTAGTAAGTATATAAAAATGCCAGAACAAAATTAGATTCTACCATCCAGAGTAGAATTTTCTTCATAATTGTCATTTCATGAAGTGAAAGATATTTCAATACCAAAAACAATTTTTAAAAATAATTTTAAACTTTAAAGTCCTTAATAATAAACAATTGGGCCTTTGGAAAATTTTTATTGAATTCACCTTTTTTCTCATTTTGACATGGACCAATAAAATCTCATTATGGGAAGTCACTCGTTTGCTGATCAGCACTTAGAAATAGCTAAATTAGATTTGGTTCCAAAACAAACCATATGTACCAAGGAGAGAGAGCAGCTCAGTGCCAAGTGCTTAGATGTGGTTGAGAAGATTCAAATTGGAAGGTTTGAGACTTAATAATAATGCATTTGCTCCCTATTAAAGACTCTCTTACATCTGCTTGGGGAAAAGCTGCCTCTCAGCTCTTGCTTGAGCTCGTAAAGCAAAATTCCACTGGACACAAGTGACTGGAAATTCAAATTGGATTAGTTGGCAACAGATCAAAATGAAGACAAGCTAAATTGTTATTAGGTCTTGAGAATATAATCTGTTTAACTTTTCCTCATGTGTAAATCAAGGGTTACTTTTTTCATTGCTAATTAGAATGATATGCTGAAGGAGTATCCCTGCACTGTTTATAGGGGAGTAGACTGTTACTCATCAACATCAATTAAGTATGGGTTGCTCGTGAAAAGGGGGGAGACAGTAAAATAGTGATAGGGCGGTGTAGGTGAAATCTAGCCTGGTACAGGAGTCATCTGTCAGAATTTCCTGTGGGCAAGGAATTCTATAGAATTTTCTAGCCATATCATTGTTCTAGCCATTGCTTAGTACATTTTATTCCTATGGGATTCTTAATTTTTGCATATGCACCCTGTATTTTTATGTGCTTGAGAAACTTCAACCCTGTAGATGTATTCTGAATCTATTTTCCAGTTCATTAATCTTAGTTTTATGTCTGATTCTCCTCCATTAATTTGCTCTCTTGGCTTTTTCAACATCTGTGGTTTGCAACAATTATAGTAGCAAATGCCATACACTTGCATAGAGTTTATGTGTATCAGGCACACATAATGTTTAAACCTGCTAGTCTTGCAGAACCTTTTGTGGCAAGGCCAAAAGTGGGGTTCAAGAACCAGAACGTTAGGGTCAGAGGAGATACAAATCTTGCCTCCGTGCTGATGAGTTTGGATTGTGTCCAGTAATGAGCCAACAAGGGAGTGTTGCGATAAAGTTAATTTAAGACAGAAACCTTGGTGACAAGGTAGGTGATAAATTAGAATGGATTAAGACAAGAGTGGAGTAAGAAAAATAGTAGTTTTTGAGTAAGGGATTCTATGAGGTTGAGATAGGAAATGTTCACTGAGAATAAAGAGAAAAGACTGTACTAAGGAGACATTTTGAGTTAGAATAGACTTACTATGGAAAGTAGTGTAATAGTTGGGAGAGAATAATGGCTAACCTCAATGACAACTGGGAAGGAAAATATGATGAAAGAAATTAGGTGAAACATCAGAAAGAAAATATCATGTTTTGGACAGATAGGATGTCTGTAAAATATACAGGCTCTTTTAATAATACTTTTTTAAATGAACAACTGGTCATCATACTTCCCATAAAAACCATTGTAATTGTCCCATTGTTCTCAGAGTAAAGTCCAACTGTTTAATATGCCCTACCAGAGCCTCTAAAATAATGATTCCCCATCCTTATCTCTCTGTGAGTATTGACTGACTATCTTCTTGAATTTCTTTTAGCTACCCCTAAATGCTGTGCTTTTCCAAACAGATCTATTGTTTATTTTATATCTCCTTTGCACAGTTACTTCTTCTGAAAGAAAATTACTTGTTTCAATTAGGGCAAACCTTATTGGATCATGATTTACCCAACATAATCATCCTATCTTTGACTTTTTGTGTTTTTTTTCCTTTCTTTTGGCATTTTCCAAAGTCAAATCCACAAATTACTGTTACATGCTCTGAATGCATTCTGCAAATAGTTTTTCTCATAACATACTTCATTGAATTTGATGTTTATATACTTGTTCCCTCAATACAGGAAAGATACTGTATTTATTGTATTTGATTTTCTAGCCAATGTATCTAGGGCAGATTAATGTTTGTTGAATGAGTGAATAAATGCCTAGTTGAACCAACATTGTCCATTAGGCAGTTGTAATTATAAATCAGGTGCTCCAAAGATAGGTTGTTCATTAAGAGAGATATCTGTGTAGCACCCAGATAGCTAGAAGAGTATTTCAATGGGAAAGGGTTGGTTAAGGGCTTCAGATGTTGAGGAGAGAGCTAGAGGATGAAGACTGACAAGAGGCTAAATTTGTAATTAGAGAAGCAAGTAAGAACATGAATCATTGTTAGGAGATGATAATTAGCTGTGGGGAGCTGATATAAGGTTAAGCATCGGACTGACCTGTTGGCAAAGTCAAAGGCAGGTCTTCCAAGTCTTAAACAACCCAATCCAAGAGCCGGTCACTGATTTACATGCGCTATCATTTAAAAAATTAAAAAGGGGGAATTTGCTGGAAGCCAGTCCATCCTTGCTGCTTGACACAGTTGCTGCAGGGAAGAAACATCTGCACAGCAAACAATCACGTTTAAACTACATAATCTTTACTTAGGATAATCTCCTTCAGTTACTTCCTTGTAGCCTAACAGAACAATAGAGTAGTGACCTTGGAATGGAGATAACAAATGCCCTAACCTTTGGAATAGAATGGATAGGATTAAAATCAACTCTTATAAATACAGATGTAAAGGGAGAATAAAGAGAGAACCTGGCTGGAGAACCTGGCTAGAGCACCTGAATGCAGTCTCCCTGTCTTTCCTTCTTCGCTGACTCCGTCCACACCTTTGGGAACCCCTGGACCTGTTGGGGCTGGACCCCAACAATTAGCATAAGCATAACCCTGGGCAGTTCTGTAACAAGAATATCAAATTATAATATTTATCTATCTATTCACTATCATCTATCTATTTATTTACCTATTTAATTAGTTTTGTGCTCCTTGCTTTCTTTAAATGAGATGATTATAAAATATACACGTGGGCAAACTAAACTACCTACTGAGAGTAAATGTTCCTTTATAGCTGAGGTTCTAACAATGAAAAATAACCAAATGTGCAATCTGGATCTTTGTGATGTCATAGTAGACAAAATAGTTCCTCAGATTATATATATATATATATATGCAGGAGGTTGGCTGGAGGGGGTTGTTGGATAGAACAGAGACATATGTAATACTTTCAACAATAAAGATTTTAAAAAAAGAAAACAGGTGGCCATCTTGGTACATCCCTCATATATAACCTATAAAATAAAGAGGTAATATGCAAATTGACCATCACACCTTTGCACTAGATGGCCACCCCCTTATGGTCAA
>NW_006282653.1:307451-319408 GCF_000327345.1 Myotis davidii | reverse complement strand
GGGGGGGGGGTGGTGGGGGGGAGGGGGGGGGGGGGGCAGTTTGGAGTGAGCAGGCCAGCAGGGGGATAGTTGGGGATGAGCAGGCCAGTGGGGATGGAAGGTAGGGGCGAGCAGGCCAGCAGGCGAAGCAGTTAGAGGCAATCAGGCAGACAGGCAGACGAGCGGTTTGGAGCCAGCAGTCCCGGATTATGAGAAGGATGACCGACAGCTGGTATAAACTGGCAGTCGGACATCCCCCAGGGGTTCCCAGATTGGAAAGGGTGCAGGCTGGGCTGAGGGTCACCCCCCTAGTGCATGAATTTTATGCACTGGGCCTCTAGTATATATATATTCAATTTAATTACATATTTACTTGTAAAAGATAGTAACATCAATTCCTCCAAATTTTGCATTACACTTTCACACAACCATATCAGAACAACTTGAGTATGGATTTATGTTGCTGTGGAAAGAGTTAGAACAATTAAGATGTTTCAGTCAAATATCCAGGAAAAAAAATTTATAAAGTATTATAATCAGTTCATTTATTTATTGCTTAATTTTTGTTGTTGTTAATCCTCACACAAGGATATTTTTCCATTGATTTTTTAGAGAGACTGGGAGGGAGGGGAGAGGCAGAGACAGAGAAACATTGATTTGTAAAAGACACATCAATTGGTTGCCTTCCACATGAGCCCTCATTAGGGCCAGGGATCAAGCCTGTAACCAAGGTATGTGCCCTTGACTGGAATTGAACCAGGGAACGTCAGTCTGCAGGCTGACGTTCTATCCACTGAGCAAACCCAGCTATGGCTTAAATTTTGAACAGATTAATCCACCTATGTAATAAGACTAACTTTTCATATAATTATATTTTTTTTACTCAAAACCTAAACTAACACATCTCCTCATTTAGTCTAATATGAAATATTCACATGGAATAACTACATTTTTAAGTGTCTATCAGCTAATTATGAAATTATGGTACTGTTACATTTAATCCTTTAGGTCAATTGACCTATTTAATTACATTTATCATAAATTTTATATTGATTACAACAGAATACCTTTAATCCTATGATTACACAGAGATTCACCAAATTATAAATTATCTTTTATTGTAATTAATTTCATCTATAATATAAAATGTTAATTTTCTAAGCATAACTATGATGCAACACACATTTTAATGTTTTAAAAATAGTTTAAATGAACTGCTACTCACTGCAACCAAAAAAAAAAATCAAGAATTTACACAGTACATCATATCATAATGGTGATATTGAACTTTTCAACTGAAAATAATTAGGTTTTATTTCCAGTGTTCACTGACCTAGCTTGTAATTTAATGTAATACAGGAATAGTTTGGCTACATTTGGCCTTGTTTAGCAGCAATTTTTCATTTTGTGTCCTATTAAAATTGTTATCATCTCAGAAACTTTACTCACATCTGCATTGGCAATGTTTTGCCACAATTTAAGAATCTGGAGTGATCGATGACAAAAAAAGAAAAGTTACTGTCACTTTCTCCAAAACAGGAATTGACTATTAAATCATTTTAGCTTCAGTGTTGCTGTACATAAATGCAAACGCCTACTGTTACTGCTTCTCTAGAAAGCCAATTTCAAAATAATCATGGCAACATAGAGTGCAGTTGTATTATTGTTTAATACTTCATGCAATATTAAGAAAAAGAAACAACTTTTCTTAGCCTGATTTCTATTTTATCACATGATTAAAAAAAAGAATATATTAGATAAAATAACATTTATTTTTTATATTAGCACATGTTAAATACAGTTCAAACTATAAAGTTTGGTGGTATGTTATCCTTTTCCACAATTAGGTTTAAATAGTTTATATGCCACAATAGTTACTGCAGCAAACAATGTACCATCTGTTTTCATTCTGAATACATTTCCCTAGGTGTGAAGGCAGCCTGCTACCTCATGTCAGCACCCATTAGAAGGCACCATGCAAGGTGACATGACACAGTAAGACAGATGCAACCCAGCTCAATATGGCAGCTGTGAAGTTGACACATATGAGGGGCCGCAGAGCTTGTGCCTTCACATCTTAGCAAAGAAATAATGGAGAAATGCTCAGGTATTTTGTTTTCATTATCTCTACCAACCTGATTTTTGGAAAGAAACAAAATGTGTTCAATTGATTTTTCTTAAAATGTGCAAAGCAGAATCTATATGGTTAAGAAGAACAAGAAATCTTCATTTAGGCTGTCACTTTTTCCCAGAAAATGTTTCATAAGCAAAGGATAAAGTCACTCAAAGTAAAACGGTAGTAAAATCACATAGTTTTATATCCCGAATATATTTTCAAGAACATACATCTTTTGACTCATTTAAACTTCTTAAGTAAGCATGAAACACCACACCCTCAATGTGTAGGCATACTCTGTGTTGGTAGTTTTGGTATTTTTGATGTACAAAACTTGTAATGGTTCTTATTTTGTGTTACATGTGCATTTTTTTTTTCTCCAAATAGGCTGCAATCTTATTGAAGAGAAGTATCATGTATTAGAAACTTCAATGAAAAAAAGAGAAATAAAAAAACCTACAATAACTAAGATATAGAACCTAAGATACTTATAAAGGTACTTTGAACCTTACAGTAATAAATGTCAGTTCTTATAAATATTGACAAGAAAAAAAATTTTAAAAATAAAAGCTCAAATTCATTATACAGTATAGTATTTTTAAGAAAATGTGAATTAAATTAATCTTTAAAAATTTATTTTTCAAAATTTGGTAAATATATTTTTTAAAAGCATTTTAAATAATTTTGAAAAACCTCAAAGCAATATTTTTCTTTTATGTTTCAATGACACAATAAGCCAGTGATGGCGAACCTATGACACACGTGTCAGAGGTGACACGTGAACTCATTTTTTTGGTTGATTTTTCTTTGTTAAATGGCATTTAAATATATAAAATAAATATCAAAAATATAAATCTTTGTTTTACTATGGTTGCAAATATCAAAAAATTTCTATACATGACATGGCACCAGAGTTAAGTTAGGGTTTTTCAAAATGCTGACACACCGAGCTCAAAAGGTTCACTATCACTGCAATAAGCAATGAAATATAGTATTTTTATTTTTAGGAAGACACATACAAATGGATTCATATTTTTGCTTATTATAAAGCAGAAAGAAAGATATCTCATGTGAAAATCAAAATACCTAGATCTTGTTTCCATACCCCTCTGATTATATGATTTCTGGGAATTTAGTTAGACTCTTGGTCATCTACCGGCACCCTGATTTGTATTACATCTTTGTATAAGGAGAATTTATAAATTTATTTATTTTCTAAGTAAATGTTATAAAAATTTGTGTGATACCATATGAGAATCTTAAAAACATTTTCCCATATACAAGTGATAACATTTTTCTCTTTCTCTCTCTCTCCAACGTATACATATACCAGCATACATACTAGAGGCCCGGTGCATGAATTTGTGTACTGGTGGGGTCCAGCCAGCTGGGGGAGGGGCCTCAGGCAGTTGGCCAGCCAGCCCCGCCCATTGGTTGAACTCCAGGTCTAACTCCTGGTTGAGGGGACAATTTGCATATTAGCCTTTTATTACATAGGATACTTGGATAAAATATTTGGAAGGAAGAGAAGGTTAAATAAGATTTTAATAAAACCAATTTAACATCCCAGAACTTGTTACAGAGTTTTCTCTATCTCACTCATGTGGGCTGAATTAGCACCTAGATAATTAAGTACTTATGTTGTTGTTATATACATATACACATACTGGACACATTTGGGGGTATTTTTTAGGGGGGTGGTCAACAACGTGTTTTATATCATAAATATAAATATGAGCATATGAACATCTGATAAAGAAATATCCACCTTTTCTTCTTAATAACTGTTGAAAATGTATATAGATAAAAAGAATCGCCTAAACGGTTTGGCTCACTAGATAGAGCGTCGGCCTGTGGACTGTAGGGTCCCAGATTCAATTCCGGTCAAGGGCATGTACCTTGGTTGTGGGCACATCCCCAGTGGTGGGTGTGCAGGAGGCGGCCGATCGATGTTTCTCTCTCATTGATGTTTCTGCCTCTCTATCCCTCTCCCTTCCTCTCTGTAAAAAAATCAATAAAATATTTAAAATTAAAAAAAGAATCTTCACAATTCTCTACTCTTCCCAAATTAAAAATTTAAACTCACTAAAGTACTATTTATGGTATTAGCATCCTTCTATGTGCCAAGCAAGCTTAGTTATGTTTTATTTCCCTTTTCCCTTTAATGTTAATAGTCTTTTACATAGTCAATCCAGAAACTCATTTCCCCTGAATTTCTAGCCTCAAGACTAAAATCATCATTATGTAATACAATGCATTAAAACAACTTTTCTTATTTCTGCCTGTCTCAAATTCTTAATCTACCCATTGGAAGATGAGGGTAAGCACCATTTAATCCTGCCTCAAGTGTTCACATGTTTGTAATTTACTTCATCCAAACTATTAGAATAAAGTTTCACAGTATCTGTTGACTACTGCTCAAGTAATATTGGATTGTTTTTTTTTTTCTTTTGCTGGGATTTTCTGCTCTTAGTCCTAGGAGATCAGTCTACCCACTGGTCTTACAAAGTTAAGGCACAGTCATGCCAATTTTGACTCTTCATTAAAATATTTTATATTATGTATAGATTTTCAGTATTCAGGTCATTTACTCTTATTTGAACAAATTTCAAGAAATTAAGGAATTTTCCAAAGATTTCACCCAGCTAGCAAAAGACAACCAGGTGTTTCAGATTCTTCATTCACAAAGTATCTCTCATATTCTTTACCTAAAACTAACTACATGCACTTACTCCACAAAGAAATTTATTATCATTTATGATGGTTTTACCTTTTGTTTTTGTATTTGGTTCTTGGCTAGAGAGAAACATCCTTTATGTCTTGTTTATTTTTTACAGGAAATGTTATGGTTTATAATATGGGTCTATGTCTACATTAATGAGTAGGTTTGTGTTCTCAAGTAGCTTTAGTAAGGTCAGCAAAACCTCATGATCTTTTATCTCATCAGAAAAATAAAAATAATTTAACCTCACTCATTTCTTATTCTTGAATAAGATATTATTTATAAAGCATGGCTCAGTGAATGAAATATAGTAGACTTTCAAAAAATTTAACAATTATTAAAGAACTAAAGCATTTCATTTACGAATGACATTATGATCTGCAATAATACTTAATAGAGCAAAACAATAAATAGAAATGAAGACTAAACACTTACATTTTATCAAATACTATAATTTATTGAAAAAAGGCTAAATCTTTCATTCCTTCCTGCCTTTCCCCTCCTATTATCAATCTCTTTCTAATTTTCTTCTCCTCCTTTTCTACTTTCATTTTTCTTCATTTTCTTTTTAGTTTACAAATGCTTCAAGGTTTCAGATATTTGAATTCAAGACATTAATTTGTATAAATGTTACGGGTATTTACAATTTCATAATTATAAAATGTATTTCCCTTTATGGTATACTAGAGGCCCCAAGCACGAAATTCATGCAAGAGTAGGCCTCCCTGGCTGCTGGCACTAGCTTCTCCCTGGCACCCAGGACTGGGGCTTTTCTCACAGCCCCAGCTTTGTACAGAAGGTCTTCCAGAAGGAAGTCTGGTTTAATTAGCATATTATGCTTTTATTATTATAGATACCTATGGCTGAGGAGGAGTTAAAATAATGATTATCTCTTATAGCTATGCACCATGATCTGTATATATCAGGACACTTTACATGTCACAGTAATAATCAAATCTTATTGCTTCCATTTTATAGAATAGAAAATGGATGGGGCTGAATAGGCAGTGGGAGTTGAATCCAGTTCTATCATACCCCAAAGACAATACACTTTTCCTTTCAGTACTTTTAATACAATCTCCAAAGAGATTAGGCCAGCTAGTTATAGGTTACAATGTATATATGCATTTAAATTTTTAAAAAGGAAATTTAAATTTAAATATATTATGTGTAGTAAAGATTTTTATCAGAAAAACAATGAGAAAAAACAATAAATATGTTCTTACTTTAAATTTTGAAGTGATAAAGTAAAACAATCTGGAGCTATGCAAAAGAACGTATTTTCACAACCCACAGACACATACAACAGTGTGGTAGTGGCCAGAAGGAAGGGGGTAGTGGATATGGATGAAAGTGGGAAAAGGGGGTGAAAATAGGGACATCTGTAATGATGTCAACAATAAAAATAAAGTAAAAAAATTAAAAGGAATGAGAGAATCTAGATATATACTAAGTGAAGAGATGATATAACATATATTTAAGGGAAAAATATGATTTAAAATAAATGCCAAAAATATAAAATTTTCTCTAGGTATTTGTTTCTGTGTTATCTTGCTGCATACAAATATTCTCCTGAATGCAGTACTTTATATCATATAAATTATATGTCTACAGTTTTAATGTTTTTTTTTAAATATTTTTTATTGACTTTTTAACAGAGAGGAAGGGAGAGGGATAGAGAGTTAGAAACATTGATAAGAGAGAAACATCGACCAGCTGCCTCCTGCACACCTCCTACTGGGGATGTGCCCGCAACCAAGGTACATGCCCTTGACCGGAATCGAACCTGGGACCTTTCAGTCCGCAGGCCCACGCTCTACCCACCGAGCCAAACCGGTTTTGACATAATGGTTTTTAATAAACAATTTAATTATAAAAATATGCTACTCTCAAATGTCCACTCTTATAAATGTAATTGTTCATTGCAAATGTTAGGCCATTTTCACCTCCTCAGGAGAATGTGTACAATTTTAGAAAAATAAAAAAAAAAGACTATAGAATGTTCTGAACAATTGCATTGCAAACTTAACTCTCTGAGGTGTCAATAAACATCATTTTGTAATGTTCATAATTAGAGTATACAAAATTATGTAGTTTTTCATGCACTATTGTGAAATAATACAAATTCCTAAGCCTGCATTCTCCATCAACTAGTTTGTAATTTTTCTGAGAACAAATATTTGTTTATTTATAAGTATAATAATTTCAAACTAACAATTCAGGTAAATTAAAGGTGCTAATAACTCAGTATTGAAATTTTAATACAGAAAACCAGTAATGAAAACCCAGGCTATATATCAAGCAGTGCACCTTTGCACGGTCCATGTCTTGATAAATATCTTATTGATGTCACTGACTTCCAGGAAGGATAATCATTGGTGGATGGGAGTGCCAGACAGTTTGTCCTTTTGAGTAGACAAATTAAATGGCCTTAGGGATGAAGTCCTTCCCCCAAGTACTGCATTTTATCTATCCTAGAATCATTTCCCCCTAATTTGTCAACTCTAAAATCGAGACACATCTAGATATCGATGGCTTCTTTCAATCTCTGCAAATAAATTTTAGCCATGCCAGGAATGATGGCAATTTTATCTTTTGTCACACAAAGCAAACACAAAGTGCTTTATTGTACCTAAGAATGGAGGGGAAAAAAGTAGGTCATATGGTGTTATATTTTGCAACTGAGGCAAGTGCAACATAATGACTTATCACCTACAGACAATATGAGGGGGAAGGGCAGCTCATCAGTAACATAGTAAATGAATTTCAAAGTTCCCAAAGGCTAATGTGACCATAATAAATTCTGTGTAAATTATTCCTAGTATGCATTAAAGTTTAGGATGTTTATTTCTTCCTGAGTGGTACATAACACAAGGGTATATTTAATAATCAAAACCTTCTTACATTTAAATGAAAACATTATCTCCTTCATATATATAGCAGAGCCTACAATTCCATTATTTAGATTTTTCAGCTCTTTGTTTAAATGTGCCTGAAAAAGGTAACAATTTAAATTTTATTAGAAATTCCCTAGATTGATATAATGACAGATAAGAGTGAGGCTCTACAAGTAAATCTTGGAATATCAGGAGGAAGATGCAAAATACAGCAAATGCAGAGGTCACTGCAAAAAAAGAAGGGGGAAAAAAAGCCGTACAATTTGACTGGTGCCTGATGTGATGTGTCAGCAAAAATTGGAATATGACATTTATGCCACAGCAAGCAAATTTATGTCAAAATATCTGATTACTTAAAACTAATTTATTAACCAATAAATCTTTTTCATTTATCCACAATATTAAATATTTTAAAAGTGAAGCAAAATAAAAAATGTATAAGGGCTGTTTTTAAAGATAGGTTAATACATTCCACGTATTTCATGATGAACTGAAGAGATGAAAACATTTTCTTCGTCCAGGTGCTTCTGAAACATTCTAACTTAATGACTTCATTTATGTATTTTTCTCATCAGCTCTTGCCAGGATGTAAATTATTCTACAAGATTTAAGTAATTTAAGAGGCTTAGTAAATCTTCCAGGAAACTATGATAGTGTTTAATAAATTATCCCAGCAAGAGTAGTAAGTAACATGATTAATACACTTCTCATTTTGTGCTGTTGTTTTTTCTTTCCAGGAAATATGAATGAATGCAGAATACCCAAATGGAAAGGCATAGTTAGGTTGGCTTTCCTATTAATGATTTCATTAGCATTAAACGGCCCTGTTTCATTCATTATAAACCTTCACCTGGGTAGATGGTTTTATAAGTCATAGACTGCTTCTAAAGTTATGCTTACCAGAAAATAGGCCACAATGTTCCTAGACCCATGAGGATAGCATTGGGAGTAACCACCACATTCCCCTTGAGTGGACACATGGATCACTCCACTTTTTAGGCTCTACTATTTATAGACTAGTTTACCAATTTCTGTTTGCCAAATTTTTACAGCAAACCATGCATCCCTCAGACTCAACTCACTTACTATGCTGTTTACAGTTATGCTGCTTGGAACACAAGGCAACTAACTTTCTGTTTCCTCTCTCCATAGCCTAGACTTTTGATTCTCTTTACTGAAGACAACACACCAGATTAAAGCACATTCAAAGATAAGACATTAGAACTCCCTGTGGGAAATGTTTATTTTAAGGCGGTGACAAATTTGGCCGTATGTACTTATATATGTGTTGCTGGCATCTTTTATCAAAAGAAAGAAAAAAAAAAACACCTTAATTTTTAAGCCCAGAACACTGGGATTTGTGGATAGTCCTTTCATATCTTTATATTATTTTTGCAGCATTTTATTTAACCAGGTGAATGGTTAGTGTTCCCAGGGCCCTCCTTACCACCCACACATAGTTGCTGACATAGTAACACTGACAAGGAAATAAATGCTTTAAAAAACTGCAGGCTGGGAGTGAACTTTACATGCCCTTAACCACTTAGCTAGACTTAAGTAACAAAGCACTAAAAGAGTTTGGTTTTGCAAGCAAAACAGAAACAGTGAAACAATGCTTAGGTCAACTTGTGGTCTATAGAGGTATAACATTCAAAATAAAGATTAGCTTTTTTTCTTTTTTTCCCCTTAAAGGACAGCATAAGCCTGACCCTTTGCTTTGAGTTCTGGCTTCCAAAGCTTGGCTTTGGGATGAGTGTTTTTTCTTATACTCCTGCACAGTGCAAAGATTCACTTCAGGTGCAGATGAATATGCTATGTTCCAAGAGTTGCTTTTATAACTTATTGCCCTGAAATTGACATTTGCCTGTAGAAAGAGTTGGAAGTGTAGTTGGCTTCTGAGGCAATCCATAAAAGCCAACTTCATGCATAATGGACACAAATGCATAGGGCCTCAAATCCATAGAGGTACCAACCCCCGTTCCCTGGCATCAGTATTGTTTCAATGGGAAAATCCCTTAGGTGTCCCAAGTAGAGAGGGCAGAAGCACAGCCAATCACATGAAAATAGAAGCAGCTCGCTAGTACTACTCCTATGACTCTGAGGGAGAGGAATGTGGATTGGGTCAGTAACACTAAGAACAGAGCTATTCCAATGTTGAGTCTCAGGAATGATTTTTCCAGAAGGTTGGTTGCTCAAGGATTACAGACCCTCCTTATCAGACCCTCTTTAGAAACAAGATTTGGTTGGTTACCTAATCACCACCTTTCTTACTTATCACACAGGCCCTATGTCTCACCAGCTCTCTTTGCCTGTTACCACCATCTCTAGTTTCTGCCCAGTCTCTAGCCTTTAGTTGCTGCCTCTCCCTTAAATAGGTCCCTCTTCTTTTAAAAACATGATAAGCCATATTTATGGTGGTGACAGTGGAAAAATTGGGCTGGACTAGACCATTCTCCTAGAAACACAATTACATTTTGGCTAAATGAGAAACTAAATATGAGTTTTGAAAATTAAGCAGGACATCAAATGTCCCTGTCTTCCTCAAGTTCATATGTGGAAATTGTAAGCCCCAAGTGATGGTATGAGGAGGTGAGGCCTCTAGGTGGGTAGCAGGGGAGAGGAGGTGATTAGGTCATGATGGTGGAAATCTTATTAATAGTATTTATGCACTTATAAAAAATGATTTTGAGCCCTAGCCTGTTTGGCTCAGTGTATAGAGCATCAGCCTGTGGACTGAAAGGTCCTGGGTTAGATTCTGGTCAAGGGCACATGTCCAGGTTATGGGCTGGATCCCCAGTAGGGGGCATGTAGAAGACAGCCAATCCATGATTCTCTCTCATCATTGATTTGTGTTTCTCTCTCTCCCTCTCCCTTCCTCTCTGAAATCAATAAAAATATATTTTAAAATAATTTTGAAGAGATTTCTCACCCCTCCCACCATGTGAGGACACATTACAAGATGTCCATCTATTAACTAGGAAGCAGGTCCTCACCAGACACTGAATCTATTAGTGCTTCTATCTTCAACTTCCTGCCAGCAGAACTGTGAGAGAAACTTCTCTTGCTTATAAGCTATCCAATCTATGGTATTTTTGTTATAGCAACCAAATGAACTAAGAAAGATTCAGAAACTTCTGTTCATCTTAATCGCCTTAGATGAGGTTAGTAATTCTCTAAGGAACATTCAGAATAGAACTTCTGTTTGAGAAAGAGATTGGAGATTCAGAAAAGAGAGGACTCATGGGTAAAGGTCAAAATTAGAGTGAAGAACATTAAAAAAAATGAAACCTTTTCTTCCTCTTATCTATCAGTTGATCAGGAGAGAAAACAACTGCACTGACAAGGGTGAAAAACAGGAGTACAGAAGATCAGTCTCAGGGGGCAGCTAATAGAGGGGGGAAGAGAACATAAACAGAAGAAAAATTCAAAATCATTAACTGTGGAGTAGAAATGAATTTACTTAGTTATTACCTAATTTGTGCCATATGAGAAGGCAGAGTTAATTTGTAAGGTATGTGGAGACTATAGAGACTGTATGTATGTCACAGCAAGGATCTGTGGGGAATTTCTGAGTGAAAAATAAGCAATGCAAAAACATACATATGAAGCTACTTGTGTTAATAAGAATATAAAGCCTTACGTTAACTGAATTAAACAAGAAAAATATCAAAATAAATTTAGTGCTAATGGGAGGATTTCCTCTAAACTCAGAGAGAGAGAATGAACTGGGTCTGCCTTTAATTGACAATTTAGTTAATTCTTTGTTAATATTCTCAAAGTAAACCCATTCATAAGTATTATTTCATCCTCTAAAAGCCTACATAAAAAATAATAAACAATCAGACCTGGCTGGATGGTTCAGTTGGTTTGAGCATCATCCTGGATACCAAAGGGTTTGGGGTTCCATTCTATATACCTAGGTTGCAAGTTGGATCCCAAGTCAGGCTCATACTGGAGGCCAATAATGGATGTTTCTTTCTCACATAGGTGTTTCTCTCTCTCTCTCTCTCTCTATCTCTCTCTCTCAATTAAAAATATTAAAATAATTAAAGACTCCAAATAATATAAATAGTTAACTGTGGATGGAATGAGTTAATCCTATATAATGAAGAGGTAATATGCAAATTGATCATCATGCCCTCGTACAAGATGGCTGCTCCCATGTGGTCAAAGATGGCCACCACAAGATAGCCTGCAGGGGAGGGCAGTTGGGGATGACCAGGCTGGCAGGGGCAGACAGTTG